>NW_022987573.1:2809274-3120148 GCF_902827165.1 Trematomus bernacchii | reverse complement strand
TGAAACATTGCAGTATTTATAGGTGTGAGCATGTGTGAAGAATGCTCTCATTTGTTACACGTTGATGTGAGCACTAGTGTGTGTTTGTTTGCATGTGTGTGTGTGTGAGAGGGCTTTTTTTGGTGATGATTGACAATTTCAGACGCCATGACATGTAACCTGCAGTGTTGATGGGAAGGGAGGCAGCGGGATTAGAGGTTGACTCACTCCTGCTGTTTGAACTTCACAAACATCTAATTTCTCCCCCTGTTATTTCCTAGACTCCTTTTATATTTGTGTGTCACCTATTTCCGTAGAGAAGTGTTTTCTCATCCTGACCTCTGTAAAGTGCACAGTTTAGAGCGGTGTATGTTTGGCTAATATTGGAACTGTGGGCATCTGCAACTCACAAGGTAAATGGGCGTCTACCAATCAGAGGGTCAGTGGTTCAATCCCTGCAGTCCACATGAATAAGGGTCCTTAGGCAAGATGATGAACCCCAAATAGTTCCTGTAGGCATGTTTACGGTTTTGAAGTGAATGTATGAAGTTGTTTTGGATGAAAGCATTATCTAAATGACATGTAAGGGTATTTCAAATAATCCAAAACATGAGACCAAGAGTGTGTGTATACATATTTGAGTGTGTAGGCCACATCAGTGTGACTTTGTGGGGGTTGCTGGAGTGCCAGCTGTCATAATGTGAGAGGGATTATGGTAAGAAGAACTATGAGACGGTAAGGCTAGGATGGGACATGAAATCAGGTTAAGAAGCTGTTTTGCTACCATATTTTTATGTCGACCCATGACATATTAGGCCTTCCTCACACCCTTTTGACACGCACTCTTCATTTTTAGACACCCTGTGGTATTGTTTGTGTATAGTATATGGTAGGCTTGCTACACGTCTTTCCACCCTGCCTCACATCTCTGAGCCGCCATCAGAAAAAAGGAGTTAATACAAATCCTTTTGAGGAATTTACACAAACATAATTATTTATTTAGCTGGTTAAACCCACATAATTCTCCTATCAGCTGTGGCAAGCTGCTTCCACATGTCCCCCATACATGTGCTGGGATTAACAAAGCTGCCTGCATAGGAAAAAGCCTGTGTGTGGTGTGTGTGTGTGTGTGGTGTGTGTGTGTGTGGTGTGTGTGTGTGTGTTACGGTGTGTGTGGTGTGTGTGTGGTTGTGTGTGTGTGTGTGTGTTGGTGTGTGTGTTGTGTGTGTGTGTGTGTGTGGTGGTGTGTGTGTGTGTGGTGTGTGTGTGTGTGTGTGTGTGTGTGTGTGTGTGGTGTGTGTGTGTGTGTGTGTGTGTTGTTTACTGTTGTATTGTAGATGCTACCAAGGTGCAGCTGTTTTTGCATACAGTATGTGCAGACAAAACAAAGGTGATTACAAAATGCTTCTGCTAGGGTTGGGACCAACAGTAATAGGGCAGGGGTATATCAGCGTTTTATAGAATTGTTTGGCTACTTATAGTTTTCCTCAATATATAATCTGCACTTCTGGTTGGTAACAAACATTTTAAATCTGATGCAGAGTATTTGCCAGGCTTAGCAAATCACCTCCTCCTCAAATTACACTGTGACTCGTACTGTATAGGCGTGGCGCAACCAAGAGCCAAGAGTGCTTTCTTCTGGATAAGTGCTATAGCTGTATGTCATTTGGCAGCTGCTATTACCTTTTTATGTGAATGGTCCAGTTTAAAACTAACTATAAGTAGAAATAAGATGATTATATTACACATTTATGATTATTAACCTTTAAAGCGACTGGTGCGTGGGCTTTAAAATTGACGTAGACTGCTCCAGTGCTCCAGTTCCACATATTGTACATTACTGATCACTCCATATGTCTTCAATCAGTTGAACTTTATCTATAATGATAATGGTATCGCAATAATATTGGTATTGTTACGAGTCAGAAGGAATTTCAACTCCCGACGGTCTCACTTACGGCTTGTCTTTAGCTGTGTCTCACTCCTGTGGCAAATGTCTTGCTCTGTTGCCGTGTTTAATTGGCAGATCTGTCAGCTTTGCATAAATCTTTGTAAATTACATCGCCCTTATCTCATCCCAAAGATGGGCCCTTGGGGTCGCTTGATTCCATCCAATGGCTCAGCCAGTGGGGCATGGCGGGGAAATGACTCGTAATTGGAGGCAGCTAAGGGTCGTCACCCCCTGACACACACTCAATAAACAGCTCTGAGCTTTATACTCCTAAGCCCCTTTCTTTCTTTACGTTCCTCCGTGGCACATTTTCACACCACACTTACCCATTCATGCATTTTCTCCTTACTCCTCCATCTCGCTCTGATTCACCAAATGTCTATTCTTTACTCCCAATTCTCTATAAATGTTTTTTGTTGATGGTCTGTTGCTCTGTTCAATCAATGCAAAGGACTTCAGGATTGTGTCTGCAGATGAGGTGTGTGTCTGTGTGCGTTAGTGCATGTTATTACAGTCGGAGGCTGACAATATTGTAGAAATGCAGCACCTGCCATGGCTGCCTGCAGTAGCATCAGACTACATTCCTCCAATTGCCTTAAAAATCTCCGCAGACTCACAACATTGAACGTGCAACACTGGTGGCAATGAGTTGATCAAAGAGAATATCACAACTTTGATAAAGTCTGCATCTGCATGTATAACAAAATGATTGTGAAACTTGTATGCAGATACGGCAACTGTGTGTTCCTAAAGTGAGTATAGTCAAATACACCTATAGGGCATTTTGATCATATTTGGTTCTGAATTGAGCTTTTAATATTACAAATAAAAGAATGCCATATACTGCAGGTTTAACACATCGGCTTCACACCCTTTTAAACTACCCAGAAGAGAGTAGGAAAAAAAAGGATGTCTTTGGCTGAATCTGACAAGCCATCTCAGAACAATGGAGTTAATAAATGTGTATTGCCTCTGGTAAATAAATAACATACTTTATGCAATGGTCTGATATACTCTGCAATGTGGAAAAGACGTTCACATCTTTTTAAGTGATTTATTATGTGTAAGCAGGGACTTATTTGTTATGTAGGTATGTTATCATGCAGTGGAGACGCACACATTAGCTCATCGGCATACAGTGTGTGCTATGATGTGATTTAATATGGGAGAAAGCAGGACTGCGTGCACTACAATGAGAATGGCCTTTTCACCTCTCAGAAATACACTGTTAATATTTCAGGCAGCATGCTTTTATCTGCAGAATCTCAGATGGCTCTCCTAGTTTTGTGTAAATACACACAGACAAGCACTTGTTTGATTGTGTTACAGTCATCATTATTGTACCTAAGCAGTCTCCAGGCCAGTGGATGTGCCGTGCCTGCTCTGGATCCACTCTGATGCTTTGGATTTTGCTCTGAAGCTAAAAGAGGAGCTGCTAAGCACAACTGTCAAAAGTAGTTCTGTCAAGGGCAGAAATTCTCCTCCAGGTCTACGGCTTCCCTACCTCCAACATCACCATGTGGAAAGACACATTTCCTTTCACCTCTTCTCTTTCTTGTGTTATCTCGTTTTTTTTTATTTCATTACCTATCTCCCGTCTGTCTTCCTTCATGTCCTGTCCCTCTTCCCTTTCAAACATCCCTCTCACTTCACACTTCCGTCATCTTTCCTCCCCTCCTGATGCTATTTTCTCCTCTCTCTGCTCCCAGGCTCTCCTGCAGCCAGCGGCACGGGCACTCTGCAGATCTATCTGATAGATATTAATGACAACCCCCCAGCACTCATACCCAGGGAGTCTCAGATCTGTGAGCGGGTGAACAAGAACGTCCACGGGGTCAACATCACCGCTGCCGACGCCGACACAGAACCCAACGCTGGACCCTTCGTCTTCGAGCTGCCCAACTTCCCCGCCAGCATCCGGCGCAACTGGACCATTTCTCGGATCAGCGGTGAGGAGTGTGAACGTAGAACCCCGACATTAGAGAACATGTGAACATTCATTTATGATACGTTTTACAGTGGCAATGTTACAATTAGTACAAAACATAGTGTAGCATTAGTCTAAACATTTAATACTAATCTTTATCCATTATTTTATAAACTAACTTTTACCTAAATCTCGTCAGATGCCTCTTATAAAACTCCTTCTTGCACATGTGTACTATTACTGTACTGTATTATACTGAAGTTATTAAATATGGTAGGAGTATGGGCGATTATTAAATACTATCAAGTTTAGGTTATGTATGTAACTTATTATGTTATGATCATATATGATATATTATTACACATTTTTTTTAAGATTATATATTTAATTTCTTGTTATAATACTGTTTCCAAATTCATGATTTCCAGCAAATTGCATTGTAAATCAACATTTAGTTTGTTTTATACGAGTAAAAGATTTGTGATTATGTAATGGGGTGCTGTGCATGAGATTTCCTAAACACTTGCCATATCGGGTATATTGATATAACATTTAAAAAACATTCAAATTAATAACGTGACAATGATTTCAAACGTGTTGCCTAGTCCTATGTGGAAGCATGTTTTATGTTTTGGTCAAGAGAAACCTATTTGAAATGTGATGCTTATATTGTAGTTTTTTTATAATAAATGTGAATATTAGTTACATCTTGTAACTTTTCCCTTTCCTCTCTTCTCTGCACAGGTGACTACGGCCGCCTTGGCCTGCGGTACCAGATATATCTAGAGCCCGGCGTGTACGAGGTCCCTGTGATCGTGTCGGACTCGGGGAACCCTCCGATGTCCAACCGGTCCGTCATCAAGGTGAAGGTGTGTCCCTGCGATGAGCACGGAGACTGCACCACCCTCGGAGCTGTGGCCGCCGCCGGCCTGGGGACGGGAGCCATCATCTCCATCCTCATCTGCATCATCATCCTGCTCAGTGAGTATGAGCTGCTCACATCCCACCCACTGACACCTCAGAACTTCCAGACATGTCACACACACACATATATACATGCACTAAGGTAAAAGTTAAGTCTGCTTGTGATTTGATTCTGCCAAAAAGAGTGCATTCCAAGGTTCAGTCATTAAACATTCACCAGACTGTGATACAGCAACATGAACAATAGTTTGTATAATGGATTAATGCCTCCACTGCTGCACTCTTCTCCAGCATCTCCTGACAAGCAGGTTTCTGTCTTCTTTTCCTGGTAGGGCGTGTATCTGCTGTTATCTGTTATGGCTGGTTATTCATGCCGCTGGCACACTTTGATGCCATGGGACACATTATTCAAACATACAGACGTCCTGTTGACAAACTGAGTGGCTGCTGCAGGGTTCTATAGCATATTTAAACTGTTGGATGTTGTGACTGGATTATACTGTGTGTGAATGATCCATCCTTCATTATTTATACTACACTAAGTTTTGGAAGTGATTCACATTTTATTTATTTTAAAGTTTATTTGACCAAGTAAAGTTTTACATTTCTCTCTCAAGGAAGACCTTTGTAATTCATTGTTCTAAGAAATGTAACAATGCTAAAACCAGAAAAAAAAGACTCCCTATATGTAGGGAATTACATTTTGTACTGGTTTTAGGGGAAATATCTCAACTAATAAATTGAACTCCATCCAATTATTATACACACATAATATAATATCCTCCTCAGGATATTGCTAACAACATGCTAAATTAAATTGCTGAACATGGTAAACGTTATACCTGCCTAAGATCAGCACGTAGCATTGTCATTGTTAGCATGTTAGCATGCTCACCGAAGCATTTAGCTCAGAGAACCACTGCGCCTAGGGTTAGGGACTCATCACACTGTGTGTGTGTTGTCGCAGGCATGGTGCTGTTGTTCGTGTTGTGGATCAAGCGCAGAGAGAAGGAGAGGCACACCAAGCAGCTGCTTATCGACCCTGAAGACGATGTCAGGGACAACATCTTAAAATACGATGAAGAGGGGGGAGGAGAGGAGGACCAGGTAAGATCCTGGGAGACAGACACCCATACACACACTTACTTTGTTGACCTTCATGCTAACCTACATCTATGTGTGTGTGTGTGTGTGTGTGTGTGTGTGTGTGTGTGTGTGTGTGTGTGTGTGTGTGTGTGTGTGTGTGTGTGTGTGTGTGTGTGTGTGTGTGTGTGTGTGTGTGTGTGTGTGTGTGTGTGTTGTGTGTGTGTGTGTGTGTGTGTGTGTGTGTGTGTGTGTGTGTGTGTGTGTGTGTGTGTGTGTGTGTGTGTGTGTGTGTGTGTGTGTGTAGGACTACGACCTGAGCCAGCTGCAGCAGCCTGACTCCTTGGAGCACATCATCAGCAAGCCGCCGGGCGTCCGCAGGGTGGACGAGCGTCCCATCATCCCCGAGTCCCAGTACCCAATCAGACCTGTCGTGCCCCACCCTGGAGACATCGGGGACTTCATCCACGAGGTGAACTCACACACACACACACACAGCGGACACACAGCGGACACACAGCTCTCCCACAGCGAGCCGGCCTCTCACTTCCACTTCCCATCGATCTGATCTTAATGTGATTACTCATTTCTGGACGCTGTTCAATATGTAAACTCCAGGATGGTGACGGGGACAGCTTAGAGTTTTGTTTTACTTTACCGCTGCTCTCACGGCACCGGCTTTATTCACACACACACACACAACTGCACCGTTGGCACAGTGATGCGAGAAAATGCTGATTGACAGACTCGTGACAACACGTTCACACTCGAGAGGTGTTGGCAGCTGTTCAGCTTTGATCCATCCAGCCTTGACTCTGTATATATTTATAAATATATCTCTCTCTCTCTCCCGCTCACACATGTACTCACCTGATCTCGCTCCAGCAGTCTGGTAAAACACCAACACAGCAAACACATGGTGTTCCTGCCACGCACTGTACCCCTGGGGGTTGATGCTTTTTAGGTTTCCAGCCACAGCATCTCTGTGTATTTCTGTGAAATGGATGAAGTCCACCTGCCTAACCTTCAGGACAATAACTCTCATTTGTCTTTCCAAAAACATGAACAGGTTTGCGCACCGACAGAAACAGGTCTCTTAAGATCGTATTCATAAAGGGGAACAACATATTGATATATTGGGTTTGATAAAACCGAGAAGCCAGAATGAACTGGATAATGCATCCTGTTCGTTCTGCTTTTAATAATTGGAACACCCACATTATACAGACCCTACATTTGATACAGAATAAATGTTCAATGGGATTATTGTGATTGTTTCTGATGCAATGCTTGTGTGTGATTGGCTGTGTGTCTCATATCTGTTTTATTTCCTCTGCTGTACTCAGGCCTTTAAAAAGAGATTCCTGAGAAGAGAATACTTTATAAAATAAAGGCTGTAATAATTTAAGTCTTCTGAGCCTAACAGGGACCTGCCTTATGAAGCCTGTTGTGATTGAACTATGTATCCAAAGTTAAAGAGAAGTATCTTGTTGAATATTTTATTTTAGAACTAAATTATAAGGACAAAATGTTCATGCTGGTGTGAGATTAGATGAGATTCAACTTTAGTATCATGGCACAGAGTAAAAGTACTATCACAACATAAAGCAGTACAAATGCACAACTTTTTGATATGACGTATTTCCAAAATACGTCCATGTACAATGCCATGTCTCCTTTATTAAACTCTATACAGTATATGTATATATACAGTATGATGTATTGCCTACAGCAGAATTCTGAGGTATTGAGGCATTACCATGTTATGTTACTTTATACCTCTACTATCCAGTCATATCATACTTTGCGTAACCCTACGTTTTATTGACTACAGATGACAACTTGAGATTTTGCATACAAACATCAACTTTTAAATTAGTAAGCATTGTTGCAGATTAAACCATCAATTAGTGTATATAAAGAAAACAATCTGCTTCACGATGGCCAGCTGCAGCAAAATGAGCATTTGCATTTTCTAGAGCTTTACCCTCTCAGAAGGCTTCAGGACATTTTAGCCTCAGCTTCATCACTTGGATACTAAATTACTGGAGTTGTCTTCCAACAACTTCTGGGTTTTTCAACCTTTTTTACATTATTTTCTCCACTGCAGACCTGTGAGTACTGACCCCTCCCTCCCCTCCTCTTCTTCATGTGTAGGGTCTGCGAGCGGCGGACAACGACCCCACCGCCCCCCCCCTACGACTCCCTGCTGGTGTTTGACTACGAGGGCAGCGGCTCCACCGCCGGCTCCGTGAGCACCCTCAACTCCTCCAGCACGGGGGACCAGGACTATGACTACCTAAACGACTGGGGCCCTCGCTTCAAGAAGCTGGCCGACATGTACGGAGGAGGCGACGATGATTAAATAGTCACATATCAAACACACACACACACACACACACACCCTCGTCCCGTCAGCTGGCCTGCCATGCTCTGTCTCTACAACACATGGAGCTCTTACACCCTTACTGAACACGAGTTAACAATGACATGTTCCCACTGACCAACCAACCAATCCAGATTCCCCCCCGCAGAGGTCCGGCGGCAGGATTCTGTTTCCGGGCTTTTCTCAACCGTCTCCTGCTCTAAGCCTGCAGAAGAAACTCTGACTTGCAGGATCTGTTTGTATTTTCAAACGCTTGTGCTTTCTTTCCTTCAAAGGTTTTGTGCTAGATATAGATTTTAGTTTTGGGTAGTCAGATTTTGTTTTTCTCTTTAGTTTGAGCAGCTTTATTTGTCCCCCACTCCCCTTTGATTCTGTTCTCCTGAGGGTTTTCACTCCTCCCTCAGTCAGCCCCCCCCCCCTGCCTCTCTGCAGAAGTTTTAGGTTGAGCTGCTTGCTTTGTCTGAGGGGAGCAAAAAGGGAAAAAAAGAAGAACACAGATATGAAAGTCCTTCGTGCACGGAGGATCCTGTTTTATTCTTTCTTGAACTGGAATTACTTAGAACAGAAGCACTGTTGTTTAAAAAGTGCCTTCAGTGGTGCGCATCTTTTAGCAGACTCCCGCTAACTCAGGATTGGTTGCCATTCTCTGGGCTTACATGCCCCCATATGACCCCTGACCCTTTAACGCAGACCTTCCCTTGTCATTCTCATCGCCCTGCAGCTCTGTGGTAGCTGCAGGAAGTGTCAGTGTCAGTTTCAGAGGAGAGTAGACAGGCCTCTGAGGGCGCTTTATGTAGACGTACTGCACCTAGGCCTACAGTGTGTCTGTCAGACGATTCATTAACTCTTCAAGTCTGGCATATCTGTGTTCCTAGATCACAGCCGACTTGAATGTGATTCCTGAAATCACAGAAATACTTCATGGGACTGTCTTAGAGAAGAAATGCATTGCGTGTCTTTGTTTATCGTGGCTTCAATAGCAGCTGTGTTTGTTTTGAGCGCTCAGTATTTGCACAAAACTCGATAAGGCTTGTAACTGAACTTTGAAGATTGACATGTCACGTGTGTTACCTCTCTAATGTTATTGTATATGAATGAGGGTTATTTAAAGAGAGTTTGCCTTCAAGATCATTCAAGGTTTGCATGTTTGTCCCTTTGCCCAAAGGTAATTAACATGGCAGCAGCTATTGTGTGGTAAATGTGTCAAAGAAAAGTATTTAAACTGTACAAACATGAGGGAAAAGAAAAACAATGTGACTCAGCTCTGACAGCGTTACATGAAGAGTGTACGAGCCCCATTCTGAGATCCCTTTCTCTCTTTCATTTCCTTTCTCTTTTGTTGATTCACTGTTGTTTCTCAGAAAACTTTTAATATACAGACTTTGGTGCTGGTCCATGTCGCAGAAATTGAGAGAATTGAGCCTGAGCCAGGGAATTAGCGCCTCACAATCTGTCTCCGTTCAGGCAGCATTTCATTCATTGCAAATTTTCTCTTGAATTCTTTGGCTCCAAGTTCAAGAGGTTTTGAAAAGAAGTTAGAGGAAGGAAAAGTCTGTTACGAAGTATTATGAAAGCATACATGCAAAGCTAAAGCTTCAGTAAAAGACAGTGTGGATGTGACTTTAAAATTGAAAATGCAGCACTACCCATGGGCGTTTGTAATCCCATTTCAGACCCCCCAGAATCGCATACAGAGAACTGAAAAGAAAGCACTTTAGCCTTTGTTTTAAATTATTGAAATATGCAAAACATTTTGAAGAAGGGACCAGGGAGATGCTGCCGAATGATAGAAAGGTTCAATCATTCCTTATCTTCTGAGTGTTCGATGAAACACTCCTCGGTTGTTTCAGCTGGTTGACCAGGTCTTCTATTAATTATGAACGCTTGAAGGAAATCTCAGTAACGACCATGTGCTTCAGAAGAGGCTCTTTGTTTTTCTCCAGCTGCTTTTCACCCGTTACCTGCTCATAGTTCACATGAATGGCTGTAGATAAATACAATCGTTCCCAAATGGTAACAATTGTTTTAACTTTATGTTCAAAGTAGATGGAAAGGAATTCACTTGACAAGATATGGAAATGTTAATGCAAATATTCATAATGCCATTAGAATGAAATAAGGATGAGGTTTGACAATGAAGAAGGGAAGAAAGGTCAAAGTGTAATTAAAGAGATTAACAGGGTATAAACGTGGTGATTTAGATGAATACATAAATGGTTCAAATTGCACCTGGAGGTGTCGACATTGACAGCGGCGGTGTTCAGGATAGCTGTCGGCTTCCAGCGGAGACAGAGCGGTTTCCACTGCGTTCTGCTGGAGAAGCTTATCTATCCGATTGCTCCTCAGCCTACGGAATATCTTTACAAAATAAACACAGCTGTTACTTTCTGCTATTTGTGATTATTTCTGACATATAAATGTTGTATATTCGGAACATTTTTATACATTTGGTTATCTGATTTATCTGTTTCTTTGTGGTGTTTGCGTTTGATTTCCAGTTTTGTTTTTGAATGAATTCTTGGCATACTTCACCACAAAAAGCCATGTGCATTTTAGAGAATCCGTGCGATTCTGTGTGAGCTTACAGCCGTACCTGCATCGCTGTTCGAGGTTAGCTTCATCACTTCAGACCAACTTGTACAGTCTATACTAGCACACACTCACTCCTCTAGGCCTTACTGTATATATGCGAGTGTTCAATATAACATGAGCTCTTTCAGCAATGTTCTAAAACAGCTTCAGAGCTCCAACATTACTGAAGGCCATCCAGTGTTCACAGGATAAAGGCGGGCTCAATGAAAATGCTCATGCTTTCTAACAGATGTAAAGATGGGGGTTCAGGGCCAAACATAGCAGGAGGTGGCCCACACACACACACACACACTTTACACAAGGTCACTTTTGTAACTGTGTCATACATACAAACATGACACAATGCCATTATGATGCTGAATGTTATCAAAGACTCGCAGTGACAAGTGGCAGTGAACCTTTGACTCCCGTTTAAATGCAGTTTGTGTGAGGAAATGAAGGAAGATTGATCATTACTTGGACTCGGTCCTCTTGTATTATTGACGCTCTTTTGCTTAAGTTTCGAGGGAATTAGCAAATGATAGAATGACGGAAGAACTATTGCACTGCTGTCTTCATGTTGGCTCTTCTGCCTGTGACTGGTGTTAGTTAAAGGACACTTATATACGGGGGACTGCCTGACCGAGGACACACACGTGACCGAGGACACACACATGACGGGAGGCTCCAGCAGAAGACGTCTGCTCTGCTTAAGCCAGAACTACAAATACAGACAGGCAGCAGTGTTTCATACGAGTTCTCCCAATACTGCTCAAGTCCAAGTGTACATAATGTAGTATTTGCTTGATGCTAAACAGACCAAGTTAGGCAAACTGTACCTGTACAATTGGAGCTTTTTGCATGTGTCTTTTTATAATGGACAGATGAGTTCTATTACAGTAACCATACAACATTTTAAAATCTGTTGCAGCCCGCATGACCGAGGCTGCAGTCCAGAAGGGATTCTGGTGTACCATACTCAAAGTTTCAAATGAAGGAGAAAAAAAAAAAAATCTGAAAAAACGATTGCACAGTTATCGAGTTAAAATACTTTTTTTGTAAATTGTCAACAGCACAAATATTTTGTATTGTTGTTTGTACCATTTTGTAAGAAAATGAAAAGAAAAGAAAAAATAGGGAAAGAGTCTGTTGTTTCGAGCGTGTGTTTATAGTGCCACTGCAATCTTGGTTTCCAAATACCGTACAGTATGCGCAGCCTTGCAGATCAACCTTGTAATATAGCTGCTGAGCTGGAGACCCCTGTCAGCACCATGTGTTATAAATAAAATGTCCCCTCCTTATAAGAACACTGCCTCCTGTCCTTTCTGTGCAGATTTCTGCCAGCAATGCTTTGTCTTTACACTTGTGTTATTTTTGAAGAGGTTCATTTTTTACCAGAAATGAAATGTCAAAGTGTCCCTGGTGGTCGGAGAACTTTTCCCAATGTTAAGTCATAGTTTAACTTTTCACAAAAACATATTGTTAGTTTTGGTTAAACATCTACCATTCATAAGTTTCATGCATACATTTCAAACTCCTGAATAAAAACCATATTGTGCAAAGTTCTGAAATGTTCCTAGTGTCTTCAGAAGCCTAAGCCTACTTGGAGCATTATGACATGAAAGGCTATGTGTAGTTTAAAGATGAACAGTTGTTGTTATGAAGTGAAAGTGTTAACTGGATTAAACTGTAAGAACACATCAGCTGAGGACCAGGCTCACGGTAGAAACTGAAGAAGCTGCACACATTTTGAGAAAACGTGATCAAACACTGTCAATACTTCAAGTTTGGACTTGGAAAGAAGTTTTCATAAGTACATATATGCACGCAAGAAACGTCACACATGCTGTGCGGACTTGAAGCTGGCATTCTTCTCATCAGGACACATTCCTTAATGCCCATGTCATGTGACAGAGTGCTAATTGAAGGATAAAGAGTGTTTCTCACGTCTAAGTGGTGTTTCTTGTTCTGCATAAACACACAATAATGAAGACCAGGAAATATTTTCACAATTCTTTATTCAAAGAATTTAAGATTATGATTTGCTTCTATTTGCGCTGTTTTAATATGTGGATAATTGAGTTTCGTATTCTAAATTAGTTTCAGTGCCAGTCATGAACAAACATAAGCTAAAATAATCAACACAATTAAGGCTGTTCATTTGTTAACCGTGCCTGTCATGGCCGTCTTCCAAGTGGAATAATGAAGCCTTTCGCAGAGAAAAGCACTCGGTATGAAAAAACACAGATGTGCGTTTTCTTTCTTTATTTTTCTCACTTTGGGACATTTTTCTTTGCTTATTACTGTATGATGTTTACTATGATATTTTTCCCTATAATAAGATATTATTATGGTGTAACATAGTTTGATCTTTATAGGACATACCATAGTAGGACAACTTTTAGTAAACTATACAAGGATTATTTATATACTATTACCTTTTTAACGGCCCAATATTATGGTTGTTGTTTTCCTAACGTTTTGTGGCTGTAACCTTTTTTTAAATGACATTGTAAGGTGTACTTAACCATGACTTTTGGTGACATTTCAATGACATACTCTACTAGGACTTTTGAAATAGCTTTATTAACAAATGACAATGTTAATGCTATACTAAAATGTACTATGTAGGCCTACTGTACTATGACTTTTCATTTACATTTTCGACATATTATACTAGGACTTTTTTTCCAAATGTAACGCATACTATATAAGGAGATATTTTTCAACATAGTATACTAAGAGCTTGTTTTCCACATACTATAATATGACTTTTTTTCGAATAATAATTTCGACATATAATTAAAAAATCACAGCAGTCAGCTTCACCCGATGAATTACTGCACATTATTCAGAAAGCCAAATGATGTCTCATTTCTGAGGCATCTCAAATCATCCTACTCCTTGATTATGTGGTCACGCAGTGCACCAATCAGCAGCTGACCTTTATCAGTCATAAACACAGCGGGGGGGGGGGGGGGGACAGGGTTCATGTGTACATCTTCAGCAATCATAGAGAAAGAGGGGTGATGTAGAGAAGATTGGTTATCAACAGATGTATGTCTCATTTGTGCAAAACATAGATTTTGAATCTTTTGGACCAAACAGTTATATATTTCAAACTTGGAGACTTACAGAGGCTGCAATGATTACACAAATCATCATGAAATGTAGTTAAAAGAGCTCAGTAGCATCATAAAACAGGCCAATGGAAGACAGAGACTCAATAAGTCCCCATACTGGAGACTGTAAACTCTGGAGAGCCTTTCTTGTGTGGAAATGAAGAAAATAGAACCGAGCGAGAGGGTACAGAAGGGATTTAAATGTAAGACATTTCACACCCAGCAATACAATAAGACATTTTTTTTTTCTTGCATGGGGTTTCTCAGCCTGGTTATTATACTTCTCCAATTCCCAATACTGTATCTTCAGATTCATATTTCTGATTTTAGTCATGAAAGCAAAACGTTTACTTTCCGCTAAGATCTCATAAATCAAACATGTCAGTGCACTTTTTGGCAAGCATTTAAGAGGAAATGAATCGTCTGGATGTGGGCTGCTTATGAAAAGATTTTATCAGAAGAATGTAAAAAACGCTTGTTAATATAGTTGAATGTGTTGATGCAACAACTCATGTGTTTTCTTCACCAAAGCACACACTCACCAGAGAGGATGTTAAAGCATCAGCTAATGCAGGAGCTCCATCAGGCAGCTTGGTGGAGGTAAGTACTGACAGACGGTCGGATCATGTTGGCTCTGTGTGTGTGCGTGTGCGTGTGCGTGTGCGTGTGCGTGTGCGTGTGTGATAGATAGCTACTCTCTGAATAGCTCTGGAGCGTAATATGATTTGGATGTACGAATGGAATCTAAATCTGATTTCAGGCAGTACTATGGGCCCAGAGCTTCACTCCTTTATCTCTGTCCCTCGCCAGCCGTAATGTGGTCAGCTGCATCTGTTCTCTCCGGGGTGTGGTCTCACTGTCCCGGGGGGGGAACATTATCGCTTCCAATCTCAGCTTTTAGATGCCTTTGTGCCTCTTTGAAATGACTCTCATCATATCATAACACCCATTCTACCTTCCGCTGCCATCCAAACCCGTGGTTCCTTAGAAAGCTCAGTGTGAGCGAATCTCTTTTCTTTTTTATGTGACCTGTGGAAAGCCGAGTGTAAACTTTCAGGATTGTTTTCCTGCGTGGTTTTGTGGTCCTCTTGACTGTTTGAACCCTCCTCTCATTTCTCTGGAGAACTCCCCCACTCCCCCCTCACAGTGCAGTTACTCTCTGAGAGGATTAGATGAGGAGTTCACTGCAGGGGCATCAGGCAATCTGCATACAATAGCCCACTACCACTGTGAATAAATCAACATTGATGTTAGACAATAAAGCCAATGCGGTACAGCTATTTGTTTATTCTTATTACACAGAGCGGGGCACTTTGGATCATTCAGAGTATAAATGCATTACTTGAAGAGGACTCAGAACACAGACCGCCCCTGCCATCGCTATTTCACACTGTGTGCTATGACTGGGCCAGAGGCGGTCCGGCAGTCCACTAAAGCAGCCATTAGATAGATATCCAATCAGACTTGGGCCATTCCCTCCAGCCATCAAAGAGGAAATGAAAGTCACTGATGGAGAATATGAGGAAATGGTGTGGATAGATGGATGACTGCTCTGACTGTGTCTACAGAGCTCCCCCAGGGGAAATGTATATATATTTATACCTGGCTAATGTTATATCACAACATCAGAAGAGGTAGGCTGCACACTTAGCACACCCACCAAGCTTATCCAAATACAGTACCATTTCCAATCTGAGATAATAAGATCATTTATCATCCAAGCTCATGGAAACAACTGCAAAATCAGTCTCATGAGTTCATATTAATGACTGAAGAACAGTAACTAAAAACTGCTAAAAACATGGATATCCATTGTTGGAATGTCATTTTTACATTTACCTCACATACTGTACTTTTTAAACACTCTAAATGTTCCTCTTTTATTGAAACAATACACACACATGCCTACAGTTAATGGAGGCCGTATATTCTCTTCTCCAGAATGGCCACAAAGCGAACTCTCAAAAGTGTATCCAACAAAAGTGTGGGAGGGCAGAATCTACAGTCCCTGTTCTGTTTTAAATGCTTTTAAGATAAGCTGAAGCTAATATGAAGCGGATGAGTTAGACCAATACAAATTGTAACTTCAGAGTAACAATGTTTTTGATATTAAAACGCCCAATCTGTGCCATTCTTTGCTGAGCCATGGCAGGATGACAGTAAGACAAAGTAGAAGGTTTATTGTCATAACATAATAACATATCTGATCCCAATCTAAATGGTGTATATTCTCATTAGCTTCATCTAAGTTTTAGAAATCATTTTTGCACACAATTAGGGCTGTGGATTTTGTCCATATCTCTTCAGGGCCAGTACAGACAGAAATAACAATTACGTTAACCAAAGACTTTGAATGCATGTGGGCATGTGAGAACTGTTTTGAGACAGTCTGAAAAACATGTAACACTGTCGTACTGTTGACTATACGTACTTAATGAATTTCACTTTATTTGTTTTATAGCTAGTCACAAATTAGTTTGCAGATTAACATTTTACACAGTCTACATACAACACTTCTCCCGCAGAATGAGTACGCTTTAATTTCAATCATTTTAAGAACATTTGGCCCTCTTTACTTGAATTGAAATAGAGCAGAGAGAAACAAAGTGAATATAAAAAGTCAGAGAAGTTTGAGGTGATTTTCTGTAAATACTTTGCACAATACATGGTCTCATAAACTGACGTATCTCTATACAATTTGTTGCATTTATCAAGTCAAACTATTTCAAAGAATACAACGTAATTAACATTTACTTCTGAGGAGTGAATTCGTTTTCACATCATGAACTTGAATTACTTCCGCCAAATAGTTTTCAGAAAAATACAGCAATTTCATAAAACGGAAAGCTTTTACAGAGTCTACAGTTTGGTAAATGCTGACCCTTTCCTTCAGCAGACACATAATAAGCAGCAGTTACTGGTGAGGTCAGTGACATTAACGTTATGGGAGGCTCTGGTCAAGTGCACAAAGGGACACAGCTCTTAATCTCCCCCAAGTGCATAACATAATGGTGATATTAGCTCTCCTAGCAACCGTGCAGTTAGTGTGTGTTTATGAGTTAGTTTTATCTGGGTCTGCATTATCAGAGCCGGAGCACTGTAGCCAAAATCAGAATCAGAAATCCTTCATTTGTCCCGCAAATGGCTAAGTATGCACACATTATTAATAACACAAAGATTAAAAGACTAAAACTGAATAGTGGATATGTACAGCATGGTAAAAAAATAGCAGTATAAATATAATAAAATCCAACCAGAGGGAGATTTCATTTGCGACGATGCTTTGTGTTTAATGATCGTGATCCAGGCGTCTGTTTGTTGTCTCATTGAGTGCGAGGGAGACGCTGTTTCTATTTGTAGTTTTTGTCAGTGAAAAGAATAGTTTGACTTTGGGGAAATATCATTATTCACTTTCTTGAGAGTTAGATAAGAAGATTGATACCACTTTTGTGTCTCTCTGTAATAAAATGGTATTGATCTTCTCATCTGTTTCTTGACAAGAAAGCGAACAGGCATTTTTCCCCAAATGTCAAACTGTTCCCTGGATATAAGACAAGATATGTGTCAGTCATTTCTTACATCATTACACATCCCACAGGCCATAAGACTGTTAAACACCTGCACTTTTGAAAGAACGTCCATAACATTAATCTGTTTGCAACTTGAAATGAACAGTAAGTACATTTGTAGATGCATTCAGGAAAAGCGGTGACCTGCAAAACCAAAAGCTGGGAAAATAAGAGTGGATCAGCTTCACATGTACACCACGAACATGTAAACACACACAGGGTCCAAGATTCAGCATGGGGCCATTACTGATGTGACCGTTACCTGAGTTAATCCGTCCTGATTGGTCCTGTCAAGCCTGTGGTCCGGCTGGTGGGGGGGGTGGGGGGCAGGGCCAGGCTTCCCTTCGTCCTCAGTTTTCTTGTAGTTTGAGTAGAGAAGATTGTGAGTTCATGTGTGAGCAGCGTGTAACAGCGGGGCTCATTCTGTCTGCGTGTGCATTGACATGCTCCGAAAGGTTGATCGATGAGGAGGGGGTGCAGTCCGCTGCTGGTTCATTGACCTGCTGTGCTAAAAGAGAACAAGTAAGGGTCATATCATCCTGCTCCTCATGCTGCCTGCACTGATGGCACTGATTTCTAACTGAGCTTCTTTTTTACCTTTAGTTTTATTCTGTTTTTATAGAGAACATTGCTGAATTAGGATTTCAAACAGTGCTTAAATGTCAATGGAAAAGCTGTCCTGTTAACAAGCAGCATGTGGTGATTCACTTCAAGGTGCAGTGCCTGCAACACGTAGTCTAAGGATTTAACAATCATCAAGTCTGTTTTGAAACGCAAAATTCAAAGATTTGTTTTGGATATCTGAGATTGTTGAGAGTTAGGAACCTCTACATGAAACCAGGCCTAATGTGCTTAGTGCTTTGGATATTAGGAATTCATTTGATAAAGAATAACACCGATACTTGACTCCCTTCTTATGTTAGCAGTCTGTAGCCCCATTTCCATCATCATCAATAATTATAATAACACATGTAATATATAGTCTTCTGAAATGGACCAATCTGCATAATGAGTACTTTTACTTTTGGTACTTTAAGAATATTTTGATGCTAATACTTTTGTACTTTTACTTGAGTATCATTTTGATTGCAGGACTTTTACTTGTAACAGAGTATTCCTACACTTTGCTACTTCTACTTTTTCTTAAGTACAAGATCTGAGTACTAAAAAGCCATAGTACAACAAAAAATGTGTAATCGTTTTGTATTCCGGTTGTTATCTAGAGAAGCATATCAAATTAAGATTCAAATTAAGATAATCAAAAAAAGACATCAACAGTTAGTTTTCTTTTTTTTTATATTTGTCTACATCTTTGTCAGGCAATTAGTTAACTAAAAACGTAAACAGATTTAAAGACAGATATGAAGGATGTAGGATAATACATATTTACTGCATTCACCAGGAGCCTATATGCAATAAACATGACTGATAAAAACATGTATTACATTTTTTTTGGCAGAGCAACAAACTACTTATACAAAGAGGACATGCTGTCATAAGATTGTATGGCAAGAAGTTCATAACAAATAAGTGCCTGATATTCTCATTTTAGTTTTACTTTGTGTCTGCAGTTCTAGCAGGTGGTGGGCAGTGGGTTTAATAAAGTATTTTCACTGAAAATGGCTGCCTACTGTGGCTGGAATTGACGCTAATGAGGGCGGTGAGTCGAGGTAGTGAAGTCAAAAACAATATCGATACGTAAAGCAAAGGGTGAGTGTTGAGAGGCTCCGTGAGTTTCTACAGATTTGAACTGCATTCAATATAATATATATGTATTGTATGTAGGTAAGGTACATATATACATTTTTCTAAAGTGTATGGATACATATATATATATTCATTGTTTTGCACTGACAGGATTGCTTTTACATTTGTGTTGTACCTATACAATGACACAAATGGAATTGAATTGAATTCCTTTATTGACAACATGCAACCCCTTTAACACATAGTCATTTGATCTATTTCTAACATTAACATATTATCTTCTTGTCATTATATCAATGGTTAGTTTTGTGATTGTATATCTATCTAAAAAACAACAGGTACTGCATAATGCTTTAAAATGGAAGCCAATTTATGACCTTGGCAAAATACTTCAAAGTCCTTCCTTTATTCCCTTTTTTTCCCTTGTTCTTTCAGGTAATGGATAGAAATGTCCGCCCTCACGGTGTACTTATGTAAGAAATCCCTCAACGGGTCACTTTTAAGGCAATCAGCCTGTAAAGCTATTATTTTACTGCCAATTCACTTCTACCGTATGAATGCTAAAACTTTGCTTTAATGGCCATTATTCCCTGGGTCCTTATTCTGAAACTCAATCTGCTTGATTAGTGGAGAGACAATGTCACAGCAAGCGTCCTCTCTCCACTTCACAGGAGGTTGAAACAACAATGAGACCTGCAGAGAGACTGCAAGGTTAAGCCTCAGGGTTCATGTACTTCTACAATGATCACACTCGATTATCTTTTTTTCATTCTTATTTTATGAAAGTGAAACACCATTAGGCCTTCACTTACAGTAACATTAAATACCTTCTTTTTCTTCAAGGAAGCTAGTCCAGGCAGCCAAGTGGACCGGCTACATACCCTGGCTGTAATTGATGGACACTTGGCATGCTCTGTGCGCCTGGCCATTTGTAGAATCCATAAAAAGAGATGTTGAGGTAATTATGTTTGTCATGATATACTGAAAGCAGGAATCAGCGAGCTAATCAGAATGGCTGACAGCTGTAGCATGCAGATGCTATCAGACCTCTTGTCCGTGGCGTTAAAATGAAAGCGGGTCATTTTAACAGGTAACAGCTGTTCATAGCTAATTTGTTCAATTATGCGCAGAGGATGCAGGCGGAGGTTGCTTCTCAGCCTTGAGGGACCCTCTCTCTCCTGTGCCTCCGCTTTCAGAATTAGCTGAGTAATGGAAATACATATCTAACATACAGTAGAAAGCACGGTGAAAGCACAGAAAACTAACTCTAGGCGATGATACAGAGTGTTTACTGTGGCATATTTCAAAGAGGACAACATCAGTGCTATTTACTACCAACAGGACAATTTCATATCAATTTGATCAAGACATGTTTCCACAACAGGTTAAATGAAATAAAGGACATGTTATGTAAGCATTTTAATTCTTAAATGGCTTGAATTGTACCTTTAGCAACAAAAAACAAGCTTCTGAAATATAGCTAGTTCTGTCACATGTGTTAGCCTGGCACATGGACATCTTGGACATGTTGTAATGGGAACACAAAATCAAAAGACCTGGCCCATGACCCACCAGACTGTTCAGGGTTTGTCACTTCGGGACTTCATGAGATAAAAACAAGGCTAAAGCTGTATAAGGAACTTTCCAGAACTTGTAAATGTCATGTAACACTTGTGTCACGGTGGGTCCTTATGGGTTAAGTTATAATTGGACTAATTTTCTTTATGATATTTGTGTTCCTTATTTAAAATCAACCCGTGAGAAAGTTCCTATGATATGTTCCAGAAACCACTGGAAAACCTCGACGAGTGGAGTAATGGCATGCAATACACAAGAAAACTGCATTATGGGATGATGGTGATCACTCAGAATTATACTCTTATTGTTAGCGATGAGAGGCTGTCTAGCCCTAGATTGATTTAATGCCGTGAAGTTTCCTTTTACAGCATGGGCTTACTCTGACCTTTAGAGAAAAATGTGATTTGAAAACCTGCCGCCTGGCTGCCAAGTCGCTGCGCAATTGTCAGTCTAGCAATTACAAGCCAGTAAAACCAATCCAACCAGTCAATCGTCTGTGGAAACAACCAGCTGTTTCCAAACTAGCATGCCCTGAGAAAATACACCACCATTTCTTTGTCAAAAAGAAAAGTGATTTAATTCCTGCAGTAAAGAATGATTTCTTGTTGCAGCTTTGGAAATGTAGTAGATACACAAATCAAAGCTGGTAATTATGCTTATAGTTCATTTCACCCTTCTCTCTGTTTTCTAAGATCATTTTTCAGATTGCAAGAAAATTAAATACATTTGCTTGAAGCTCATACACACACACACACACACTGCTGGGTGGAAACTAACAAACTGTGCAAGTATTTAAAAGCTTGAATGTTCCTCATTATAATCGTAAACCAAACCTTTCACATCTGACAGCTACAGAGTGTCGAGACAGACTTTTCTTCCTAGTAATTTATACATTTGGAAATTAAACTGGCATTTCTGATGCACTGAGATAATATGTAATCTTGACATCTATCTATTAATTTTCAGAGCATCAGCGTCCAAACTTTATTTTAGATATTATCAAACTTTTGTCTTCTTGTCAGGTAGTCTTATTAGCATGCATATAAAGTTTGACTGATAATCTGAGCAATTGCTGGTCTTTTTTTTTTACTATGAACTTTGTCTAATGTAATATCATTTTAGGGGCCATAGCTTATTTATTCGCTGCAAGGCCACAACATAACTAAAATGTGTTCATTATGATCCAATTATTTTTTAACATCAAGCCTTTTTCTAAGATAATGTGCAGTCCCATTGAGAGGATGGAGACAAAACCCTGTCTATTTCACTTATTGATTTCTTATTGTGGCATTTACATAATTAAAAGAAACATTGTTGGAATTGAAACATGAAGAACAGAGCCTAAAGAGGCTAGAGTTTGTAATTAAGACCTTTGCATTTCATGAAAAATACACCAATTAATTAATTGACATTGTATGTGTCTGCTTTCAACATCATCATCATTATTTACATTGTCAGTAGTGCTTTTAGGCTCCTAAAGTCAATCCAACTCATGAGGCACGAGTTTTTAAAATGACTAATATGTCTAAGATGCATATAAGAGGACATTCTGCAATGAGGGGGCTGCTGTATCAAAAAACGATATAAACAATTACTTTTTGTGGAGTAAAAAAAACGGCCATGTTTTTATATGATCAGAAGATTAAGTATAGTTTTACTTTATAATCTGCACATTTCTATTTCAAATTATTGTTCCTGTAGGCTTTCTAAAACTTAATTATGTATTTACAGTTCATTACAACAGCCTCTTCTATAACTCAAGCTCCATATAAACCAGCAACATCTCCTCAGAGTGATGGGAGCAAAGTTCAAAATACAGAGCGGCTAACAGATGTAAGGCCAAAACCTCCAGTACGCCTGCTGAAATCCTCCGAAGGAGAAATGTAAGAAAGAAAAACAAACACTGACTTTGGACCTGAAATGTTTAAACTCATGCAGGGTTTCTGCTCAACAGGGAGAGTATGCTTTTTTATCTGGACGGCTGTTTTTGGGGACATAAATCCTTCTTTTGTGATTACCATTGTTAGGTTGACCACAGTTTAACAGTGGTCAACCACATTTAATAGAGGACTCGGGTTTGGCATATTATTTTGGATTATATTCTGTAAAAACACTGCTGAGTAGAGCACAGCAAGAAGGGAAGAAAACAACATAATAGCCAGTAACTCAGTTGATGATGATGATGCGGTCTAATGGCAAAAGCTTTGCTATGACACACACCAACAACCGGTCTGTGTGGTTTGTATTCCAGAATGATTAAATACGGACTGTTGCTACACGGCCAACGCTGGGCATTTCACATGCGAGATCTTTATCCATGGTAGAGACATGAGTCTTAAGATGGCAACGTTGGTCTGGGTATTTGGTTTTTATTTCCACCACTTGAGTCCAGACTGAAATATCTCATCAACTGTGTGGTATATATTGCCATAAGATTATTTGATGTGCTAATTAAATAATGACATGCCAAATGTATCAGCTCCTTCTGCTGACATGGGTATATATTGGAGTTCTACACACAAATCATTGTTTAACTAATTTATTTCTATTTATTAAACACATTTCATATTTTTGAAGCCAAGTTTAAGTTCCATAACATAAATAAAATACATCAATGACTCTAGACTTTGACTTTCCGCTGTGCTTTACTTTGAGTTATCACCTATTTCTGTAGCTCTAGACATAAATACTACTTTCCTAAACTTAGGCTGTCAGTGAGGGACTTTAAGGGAACATTTCCAAATGACAAACAGATTTTATTTGTCTTACTGTTTGCTTATTATCTGTTCATAGCATGAGAGTAGCCTACCGTTCCCTCTATGTTTCAAATGTCCACCTGATCACCTGAGCGCTATATTTCAACCACATGCAAGACTATGCAAGTCATATCAAGGATCAATGGAGGCTTGTTCGTTAAGTTTTTGGCGGGTCTGTACTGCACTTCAATACATTGAAATGTATTCACTCATTGAGCTGTCACTCAACAACATTATCCTGTAAGCAGCCAGCAGCTTCTCATTATGCAATATCAAACAAGACAGTGGAATTGAATTTAGTGTCCCAGAGTAGCATAAGCAAATATAGCCTGACAACTCTTATTGCCACAGACTTAGAATTCTGCCTATGCCTGGATATCACGACAACCAAGACAACGGTTTGGGCATCTACAGGCATGAGATACCTTGTCTGCAGAGGAAGCAGAACAAACAACTCTCTAAGCCTCAAATCCACCAAATCTGGAGAAATGTGAGAAAGTGATTTA
Organism: Trematomus bernacchii; assembly: GCF_902827165.1. NCBI lineage: Eukaryota > Metazoa > Chordata > Actinopteri > Perciformes > Nototheniidae > Trematomus > Trematomus bernacchii. The sequence continues at coordinate 3,096,089 of NW_022987573.1, read as the reverse complement.
GTGTGATCCTGAACGGATATGTCCATCTGTCTGTGTGTTTGTGTGTGTGTGTTTTGTGCATAATATCCTCAGAAAGAATATCATAAAGCAAATGTAAATCATAAAATCATAAAGCACATGCTCAACTGTGCTCAATAAGGAAAGGTGTTTCAAAATAAATAACACCATTAATTAACAGGACTCCAAGATCTAGCATATGGTGATAAAAGATGTACGACGTTTGCACCCAGGTCATCCAAGCTTTGATGATAGATGACACATGTTCGGTCAGATTGAATGTGTTTGAGTCTAAGGTGGGGTAACAGTGCCCTCCTGTGGATTCCCTATGCTCTGCCCGTATGGTTCACAAACACTAAATCCACTTTCTGCACTGACCAGAGACCTGCCAAGTGTAATGAGGAATCACAGACTATTCTGTTGGACTGGACATACCCAGCCAGCACAGTGAGAGTCAGTCATCTGCATGAAGACCACTGACAAAGACATTTTGGACAGCTCTACAGTGGTGGAAAGAGTATACTTTGATATTTCATTTAAAGTGAAAGTAGCTATACAATAGTGTAGCAATATAATCTGTTTTGAGGAAAAGTCCTGCATTTGTAGATTTTAAACATTTCTTGTGTAAATATGTACGTGATTAGAGTAAAACAAATTGATGAGAAGAATAATTACCGTGTTACATTTTAAAAGGAAAAGTGTTGATGGATGAATGGATGTAAAAACAAAAATGTAAATATTTATGATGTTACGTGATAGACTTATTACATTAAATAATTGTTGTGATACAAAATGAATTGCATTAACATATCACAATATATACACATACACCCTTATAACCTTCAATATTAACCATCTATTTTTTAAATAGAATTTTAGGCAGCCCATGCACACATGTGATTATCAATTATACAAATATACAACCGCCTGCCTAGCCTCACTGGCATTAACCAGAAAACAGACAAAACCCAGGCAACTAAGCAAAACTGACCAAAAATAAATAAAAACATAATGGCCACCACGGCCATTTCAGCGAGCCGAATAAAGCCAAGAAGCATATCAATAATAATATAAAAGTGTTATTACCTGATAGCTGTTATTGAATCAATAGCAGAATAAAGCAGCACCAAAGCAGAGAACACGCATGTATTAACAATAGAAACAACACAGCGGGTACAAACACATAGTCCTACAGCAAAACAGGGCCCCACAGTATTAGCAGTGCACACAAGCTCACAATGCTTCCTTTCCTTGCAACCTAATAGTTCTCCTCTGTACGGTCAGTTTCAACCACAAAGTTATTGTAGGCTGCTCACCTGTGTGGAGGGCTCTGTGTGAGTCTGAGCATCGGGAATTCCTCCTCTATTCACGCTTCAGGTTTAATTCATCTGCTTGTTCATCCTCAAAGCATCATGTAGCCTTTAGGGTCCCAATTACAGATATCAGACATTTTGAAAAATAACAATCAAAAGTAGTCTAGACACAAACAAATACTTTCTTACAGTAACAGGAGTTTTCTGTTCTAACTCCTCCCCTGAAAAAGCCTGTCCACATTGTTTTATAAGGAGCATGATTCAATATGTGCTGCACAGTATCTTCGCATCAATGTTACTCTATATTGCCAAGGAGCTCGAAAGGCCTTCATACTGAGCAGTAGATCACTTTAAAATATCTCATATCCATAAAATGTCACACCAGCAAGTGAATAATGACAATGGGATTCTGTAACTATTGTACCATGGACAGCTTCATCTACTCAATCCCAGAACTCATAAATATGATTTGTACTGCCTAGAATAGGCTAAGTCATTTTTGTGAACATGATAAGACAAAGGACCCAATGATTTAGGCCCGTTTTGTCATCTAGGTATAAAGCCAAGAGGCATTGCATGCATTTATAGTGATGAAAGAGCACTTACTGTGTAAGGGATGAAGAGAGATTTGTTGGCTCTTACAGTGAAGCATAATTGTATAATGAAGAAGAACTGTTACTGTAATTCCACCACACTGATTGTATACACTGTTAGTGAAGCAGTTGGAGAGATGTTACACATATATCACATGACTGGTTTGCATAATAGTTTTGGGTAAAAAAGAGTTCTCTGGATTTCTGATTTATTTTTTTAGATTAAAGGTCCCCTATTATACTATTTTTCAACAATATATTATAGGTCTCAGATATATAAAAAACATGTCTCTGAAGGGTTTGGCTCAAAATACCAAACAGATCATGCATTGCAGCATCCCATAATCCCCTGTTTCAGCCCTGTTCCAAAAGTGCTGATTCTGTGTCTGTAGCTTTAAATGCTAATGCCACTCCCCCCCCACGCCTCTCTGTGAGACGTTTGGTTTGATAAAACATAATGGAGGAGATTCAGGTGATCAGGTGGGCGGGTGTGACCTTGGTTGGTGATTGGCTAATTGGTTGCATAACCCAAAAAGCATTGTGACATCACAAAGGGGCCGATCAGCTCATTTTCAGACAGGTTTCTATAAAGATTGATCAGGACAAAAAGAGAGAGAATCTTTTCCGTGAAACTTTCCGAATCTCTTTACACAGAGGGGACACATATTTACGTATAAAAGACATGAATAAGTGGATTTTGCATAATAGGTGACCTTTAAATTGATATATGATTCACAATGATAATACAACTTATACAGTTATTGCATATGCAAATGACAATTGAAAAAAGTGTTTTAGTATCGCGTCATAACATCACTTTCCCCTTTAGTCTTTTGTTGTGGTGAATGTTTTGTTATAACATTGCAATTACATTAACTGTTAACTGCACACGTACATGACATAATAAAATAACACTTAACAATTTGTAAAACATCCCCCTCTTTAATTATCCAGCCTTCAAACAATCTCCTTGACCTCTTACTAGTTAATAGGATTTAAAAACATGGTGGATAGCAGAAGACATCTGAATGAACCACTAAACTCCAGTTAAATCACATTGATCTGTCAATTGTGTTTTCTAATGAGACACGGATTGCCATTACCAACCTGCTACTTCTTGTTATATAAGAAGGTAGAAGGGGGATGATAGTCTTAGCCAATGATTAGAATCTTATATATTATGGACAGCTCATCCTTTGATCGGGTATCTAGGTTAGAAGCATCATTCTTGGTGTACTATATCTCATCCAGCAGTAATGGGCTCCTCATTATCTGATTTTGAGGACTTAATTTGCTGCTCAATACGCTTCAAGTACAGAATATTAAGAATTAGGTTTTTAGAGGGATACGTGGGGATTGCTTATTGGCAATTAGTGCAGCCAATAAAGACCAGATAGCCTTTTAAAACACATTTATTTTTGCTTGGAGGGCACTTGGTTTGTGATAAAAATGTTGGATTATATTCTAAAGGGACAATTGTTTTACGAGCTTGCACGAAAGTATTTTAAGAGAAGATAATTAGCACTCAGAAAGTTTGGAATTACCATGTTTCTCAGGGTGTTACTTTCTGGAATTAATATGTTTTAAATGGATAAACACATGTTATCTTTCAGGGCTAGAAACTGCTTCTCTATTTCGAATTCCTCGTCTTCTAACAGAAAAATTCAGGGGCAAATATTTAGAAAAATAAAGAAATATTCATAAAAATAAACATAATTGCATGGGTGCTCATTGTACTTATAGAACTAGGATAATTCTTCAAATGTAAAACAATTCTAAATGGATAGTAAATGTATGTCTATATCTTGTATTTAGTGGTGTTGAGTAAACATGGGTGTCCTCTCATGCAGACCCAGCTGTCCAAAGAGCAGATTCAGAGTCAATAAGTGAATGATGTCAGGTTATGTCCTGTCTGTGACAATAGAGAGATTGTATTGGATATCTGACGCCTTTTTTTTCAACTAAAACACCCTAAAGAGACACTCCTGTCTCCAGTCTCTTTCTTGACATATCTAGAAATTATAAATACACAAGAAGAGGTCATTTTGTTTAACATAATGTAAAATGAGATACTGACTGGCATTGAGATGATGCCGTTAACAGATCCTGTGGAAAAAAGATTAACAAAAGAATTTCTATATCAAAACACAACACTCAAAGTGGTTTTAAACAATGAGACAGAAAACCTAATCCATAGCTGTTGCTGTCTTCCCTAGAGCTTTGTATTAATCGTGTTTTGCTAAATAACACTGTTCATTTCTGTACAAAGTCCTTGAAAATATTCCTTCAAATCATTAAGAATATTTTAAGTACAAGTCATTTTTTCTAAACATTGTTTTTACATTAAAATTGTATTTTGCTCAATTTGGCATCAAATCCATTTAAATGTTTATCAATTAAATCGTTCTATCTCTACAAAAAGTTTACTTTGAGACTTAATTTTACTGCACGTTCACAAATACTGCTGGAACGTCACAGAAAATACTCTATAAAGACCTAACGGACCAGACAGTCAAAGCAGTTGTTCTTTCTTTTTGTTTTAATAGAGATCATTCTCTTTCAATCCATTATAAAATAGCAATTCAAAACTTTTTTTCAAATTCATATATTTACATATAAACAAGTGGCTGTGCAAAATGTACAAGATATTGGCAAGAAAGTATAACATATTTGTCTTAATTGTCATATCTACTGCAGACTGCATATGAAGTTGTCAACCGATAAACCTACAAATAGCAAACTTAAATATATACAGTAATAAAACACGCTCATATACATTCTCTCATACAATGACAAACATATAAAGACCAAAATAGTATGTGCACTTAAAAATATAAAAAGGTATAAAGTGGGTATGCTTATCTGGTTCATTAGTTTTAGAAAAGTGATCTGTCAAAGTGCAGTCCATCCTCGATTATTCATAAATATAAACATTTTGACAAACAACTCATTGGAAAATGTCTGATTCCCCTAAATGACTGTAATCAATAACATTAATAGCATTAATTTCTACAAACTCAATTATTTAAGATTCACATTTTAACCTATGAGCTACACTGCCAGGATACTTTACATTACTTACAGGCATATTCTTTTCCGATAACACCATACTAGTTTCAATGTATTTTGATCTATTTAGCCATCTAATTACATCATCTTTTTATGGCACAAAAGCAGAATCTAAAATGTGCTGATGGGCAATAATTCACAGTGAACATCCTCCCCAAAGAGATTTCAGTCAGAGCTTAAAGGTAAGTTTGAGAAACCGGCTCGAGATACACTTTTTGTTATATTCCATGGAATGCTCTTAACATCCCGATAGCAATGAATATCTGAAGTGCTTTGACAAATAAAAACCATAAAAAAATGTCATCTGTGGAAGCCGTAGTACTGTAAAAAGCACGACCAATCATTTTAGCCGGCCCAGCTAAAATAACTGGATGGCCTACCTGCCTGTCAGCCTTCCATCTGTGCACAAACTTATCTCGTGCCCTCATTGGTCATGTGCGCGTTCGTGTGTGTTGGAGGAGGGGCTCTGTAAGGAAGTGGCAGATTTTCTCCGGTTGTGTATTTTCAAATTCTAGCGATCTCGAGCCGGTTTCTCAAACTTACCTACCCCACCTTTAACATCACACTCTTCTCTGAAAAGACTATCACCTTTTAAATGACACTAATGAAAGGCAGAACAATTACTTCATAGTTTCCTCATAACAATTTACACAGAGCCAAACTATTTTCAGAATGTAAATCTTTCATTACCTCTCCCGGCTCTTGTATATCAACACATGACAAGCTTGCTACCCATACAATAACATACCAGAAGTGCAGTGCAGAAATACAATTAGCAGTGGATGTTAACATTAATACAAGTTTCAGTTCTTGTAGTTAAATGTTATATCGTCATATGCTGACTGCTGCAAAGTTGGGACAAATCTCAACCAGTACGGTGTGCTCTAGAGATGATTGATAGAAATGTAAAGTATATGTAGTCTTTGTATTAAAAGGTGGTATATTTTGCTTTCAACCACTGTGTTGGGAACTCACTGAAAACATTAGGGCGGGAGTTCAAATACCAACTACCTTTGATTACATCATGCACCAGACATGACAAATCAACTGTCATGTCTGCTTCCAATCAAGCAAAGACGAAACAAAGAGAGCATGCAACAAAACGACAAAGACGAGAGAGAGAGCTGATGGATAGATGAAGTTACTGAAGCTGATCAACACGTTCTAATATGGCTTCGTTTGTTAAGAAGGCAACTGAGCAGATGGCAAGGCTAGTCGAGGTTAGTCTATGTAAAACAATCCACAGGCTGTGATCAAATATAGTATGAATGTGTGATTAATTAAAATCCCTGTTAGGAACTTAAATAAACAGAGAGTCTACGCCAACAGAAAGTTAGCACATTACTGCAGGTTTGTAAATCAGGCTGATAGAACCACTCTACAGAGGATTGCTGCTACAACACGATGCCAGTGTGAAAGACACTGACGCGGTCTCTGCGTCTGAGATGCTGCGTTCAATAAAGACGTGTTTCTTGTGTGCAGCGTGAGGCAGTGTATGACTGGAGTGTAGTTTGGTGCAACTGGTTTTTAAAGAGCTACCCGAGCTGAGAGGCACACTGAAATCAGGGCTGAAGTCAAATATTTGCACCTCTGAAAATACAAAAGCCCTTTGCTTGAAGAGGCTTCTAAAAGACGACGTCTGCTCTTTGTTCCAGATAATTCTCCACCCACACACTGACGACTCTTCATTCAGCAGCGGGATGATCAAAGAAAGAACCGGCTGAGTGGGTCCGATCTGACAAAACAACTCGGCTTCCTTAATGCCACTGAGCGACACTAGTCTTTCAAATGCAGGTGCTATTTGAGGAAGCCTTTATAAAGCAGGTTAGAGCGACTGGTCTCTCTTTCATTCTCCAGACAGAACAGCAGGTCCTTGAGGTTGACTCTGGTAATGCGCTGTCGCATAAACTGTCTGGAGCTCGCTGCACTGGAGCCGCCGGGCTGAGAGGGGCCCGCCCCCGAGCCCTGGGGTCAAAAACAGAGCAAACAGAGAGAGACGTTTATTCTTTTATTCACCTTTTCTTTGTTAATTTGCACAACCCTTTACGCCAATTGGTTCCATATTCCTCACCTCTGCACTGGCTCCTCTAACAGGAGAGTCCATTTTCCGTTTTTTCCTCGGGCCGATAGCTGCCAGCGCCGCTAGGTTGGCTTCTCTCTGTCTGATCTGAGCCAGCTCCTGCTGCTGCATCTGGAATAACAAGCAATAACACACAGATTAGTCTCACAGACAAACACTTAATCATCATAAAGTCACTTATCAAAACGTATTCTTACCTCTTTGGCCTTCTGTTTGAGTCTCAGCTGCTCGGGGTCCTCTTGCCGTGACCGAGACTGCAGCAAGGTGGAGGACATTTTAATATTTCAAGATGAATAAATCCAATTTATTCAATCAAAATTGTTTTATTCATTCACCGGCTCATTGTTAAAAGGTCTGTGCTCTAGGTACTTTAAGCAGCAGAGGAAATAATGACACTGAGCAAAGACAGCTCGCCATGTCTATGCAATAATGAAAGTGTGTAGGAGTCGTCCTGTCGATGGTGTGACCTTTTTTATATGCATCGTTACCTTAGCAGCCTTCAACAGAATCTCCCTCTCCAGCCCTTCCTTCCTTTGCTTCTCCATCTGATCCAGCTGCTCAAAGAATTTAAGTTGGGTTCGCACATCGGTGACCTGCTCGCAGCGCTCTTCCTCCTGAAGGACGAGGAAAGGGAGGTAGAGTGGGTTACATCAGGTAAAACAGGCGAATGAGGCAATGGGTCTCAGCAGCTCTCTAATGACTGTAATTAATACTCACCTTGAAGGTTGTGTTTTTATGCTGCGCCACTTGTGAAACTTTTTCCAGCAGGTGTCTGAGTCGCTGCTGTGCGGCGTAGGAAATGTAGTTTATCACATCTGTCCCCAACTCGCTGACACCGAACTTCTTACCTGTCACAAAAAAAGTTGTGTGAATAAAGAGTCAACCTTTAAAAGCAAGAAAGTGCTGCACATTTTCTCTTTAATTATGTGTCTCACCAATCTCCAGAGCTCTCCGGGTGAGTATCGAGGGGGAGAGAAAGGCCTCATCCTTACAGGACCGAGTCACCGTGCCAACAAGCTCAGAATTGGTTGCTAAGATACGGGCACTCTCCTCCGACAAGTTGACTCCTGCCATCGAGGCCACATCATTGATATCATCGTCATCCCTAGACGAAGTAAAAAAAGTGATGGCTTAGAAACAGCAACACAATTTATACATTTGTAATCTTTTTTTGTCAGTGTACATTTAAATAAAACAACATGAATCATCTTCATGCAGCTGCAGTGACCCTAAACAACTAGAACAATGTAAATACTAATGCAATTTGTCTGTAGAATTTGACTATTTCCATCTGGTCAAATTATTAATTCAGGTCTTTAGGTCCATCGCACGGTTCCAAATCAGAGATATTACATTTACCATCAGAAAAAGTGAAAGAAACAAATGCAAAGAACATATAAATGTATGTGGTTGATTGTAATAAACATTTAGTTTGCAATGTCTGTACCAAATGCCGACATAGTTTTAATGTAGACAAATAATAAAAAAGATTCTGTATATTCTCAAATACTTTTTCGAATGTAAAAGACTGAAACTCCTGAAATCTCTGGACAGTTCACTATTTATTGTCGAGACACTGATGCTGTTTAGATGAAGGAGTCACACACCTGAAGGTTCCCCTTCCTGCTTCCTTGAGCCTCTGAGCAGCACTGAGAGGCGTCTGACTGACCACCTGCCCTGCTCTGACCATGGGAGTAAACGTCTGCCTCACTGCTGGAATCAAAGAGATACAACAGGACATTCAGATGATTATTGATCATAACTGAGAAGATTAAATTACACTTTCTCTTTGAATTGTTAGTGTACCATTTTTGTAATGCTTTTCTTTAGAATAATTTGGCATATTATCAAATGCTTAGCAAACTGCAACTACATACATTATCCACAAGGTGGCAGCATTCCCACATTGTACATAGTCAATTATTGGAAGATCAATACAGAATCAGAATCAGAATCAGAAACGGTTTTATTTCCAGGTAGGTTCACACTTACGAGGAATTTGACTTGATGTCATGGTGCATACATAAAATATAAAACAAAAAATCTAGGAACCAACAGCATGTTTAGTTCCTCTTATAAAAGAAATCAAATATGTGTCAGTAACTGTTGAACACACACCTGTCTGGAGCGGTTTGGCCATCTGCGGCTGGCCCACAATGATCCGGCTATGGGATTGTCCTCTGACTGTTACCATGGGAGACTGAGCCAGCGTCACCTGGGGCCTCACTATCATCTGTTGCTGTGGCACCATCTGCACACATTCACAGATTTAGACATAAATATGCATATGCAGGGCTTTTATTTCTATGTGCATGCCAATGACTGAATTCAGATATAGCAAATGATAAATTACCAGTGCAGGTTTACTGTGAGGAGTCTGAGTGAGGCTGATGACTGTAGTTTTGGCCCCGGCGGTGCTGGTGGCCATGGTGGGGGCCGTGGAGAGGGGGGGTCTCAGCACCACGGCGGTGAGGGCGGTGGAGGCAGCTGCAGGCTGATTGCTGGGCAGAGGCAGCAGGCTCTGATGGATGAAGGCCTCGCAGTCTGGGGTCAGCTGACGCAGCGCTGGGAGGCTCCTCTGCAGGCAGAAAGAGAGGACATGTGATCAGTTTGATAAAGTCATCAACTCCTTTTCATAGAGGGAGATCTGGTACATAAATAAAGTTATTTATTTCTAAGGAACTTAGATTTTGAAAAACTACTCAGGAAACTTCCCCAGGTTGCTAAGCAAGTTGGATCTATTTAGATAATAGTCAAGCTACATTAATGATATGATTCTCTAATAAATAGACAGCACAGCTTGTTCTTGCAAAACAAATGTACTCTCACATCAATGTACATGCAAATCACTCTATTTCCAATGTACTCTTTCTGTTGTCTTTACCTGAAATGTATAACATATTTACCTATGTAACTGCTTCCAACATTTGTATTAAACAATATTGAGTTAACTTTAGCAAAATGCACACAGACAACAAAGTCAATGTGACCCATATGTGGATCACTTTTCTTTGTTTTGACACAAAATGCTCAATTCAATGACCACATCTTTCAAAATTCATGAGCTGTTTAATTATTAACAGAGTAGTCCTTTTCACTTTCCATTCCTAAAAACCATTGAGGAATTATTTTCCTCTTTGAGGTGGAAGGTTTACGAGCAGCAGTCACACGATCTGATGCCCACGATAAAAGCTTGATGTCTAGACATATCTGCAGGAGATTGCCAGAGATGGATTCGGTGAGGAATAAAATACATTCCCCCAGGTTCAATAAATAAGATAATATAAGATGTGATGGAAATAAAAACTTAGGGCAGAATGCAGAATAAAGGTTTGACCAACACTGTTCTTTTAAAAAATATATATAAATGTTATAAACATTGGACTTGGAATTACTCAATGGAAAGGCTATATTAACTTCTGCCATAGTGTAAGAAAGCTAACATCATGCAACTAAGAGATGCCTTCTTTTTGTTAGAGTTGAATGTTTGTTGACACTACAATAATTGATCCTGAGATTTGTTTGACTTCATAAATGCATTTTTAATGCAATCTAAACAAGGTTGCCTGCATGTTGGGAAAGAGAACTGCCTGAACAGTGAAGTGAACTGGGTACAACAATCTTATTCTAACAGAGTTTGGCGTCAGACAGGGAAGAATGTCTGTGAATCTCACCGTCTCTGTGGGCATACCTTCAGTATTGTGTGCACAACACCGACTCAAGTACTCGACACTCAGACCTCTCGTGTATTAAGAGAAAAGACCATTTTTAATTTCGGTTATTGGAACATTTGCATTCCTTCTAGCATTTCAGAAGGGCTTTAGAAACAGTCTGAGCATCTTAGTGTTATACAACTTTAACACACAAACCTTGTGTTTGCTGCAGGAGGTTATTTCATGGTCAATACTGTGCACACAAAACCTCTTTCTGAAACTTCAGTAACATGCACAGCACTATTAAACGACTAAAGACGGGTTGACTTTCATTTTGTTAAAAGGTTTTAGCACCAGTGTTTTACACTGGAGGAGAATAAGTGTTTTTTTTACAGGATATAATGATATGGTCATCTCATCATATGTAAATCAAAAACATACAATCTAAAAAGATGCTAATGTAATGTATTACTGACATTAAGGGTAGTTTTTAGTTTGGACAGCTTGAAGTCTGAAATGACTGCAACAGTATTGAAGTAAAGCTTTATTCATTTATTGAAAACCATAAAAGCTGTAACATGCATCATTAAGTGTCACTGCTCTCACCTTCAGGAAAGGCACAAGGTACGGCTGAGGCGAGGAGTTGAGCTCCCGGTACAACCTACTGGTGAAATCTTCAGGCTCCATCTTCCCTTCCTGTGGAGCAACAAACACAGAGAATGGATGAGGAGAAAAAAACACAAGAAAGACTGAAGAAAGTCCAATGAAGGCAAAAGGCTGATGGTATGGAGAGATGAAACTTGTAAGAGAGAGGGGAAGGAAAATAATAAAAACAGAAGAGCAGGGAAATGTACCAGTAAGTTCTTGACCAGCTCCTTCACGTTGGCCGAAGTCTCAGAAGACTGTTTTTCGCTAGAGGCCAACTTGATCAGCGTGGACAGAAAGTTTCTACACTTCTTTACATTCTCCAGGGTCTCCTGCAAACACATACACACAAATAGCATGTATTTTTTAAATATGCACATCAGACGTGAAAATGTGAAACAGAACACAAAAATACCCATCTGTATATATTTAGTTGTATAAGATAACAAAGACAAGAGCATTCAAGGTTAGTACTTCTCTCTTACAGCTGAGATAGCTGTTGGAGGGACAGGGGTCCCATTCCCCCTCTGTGTAACTGCACATCCAGGCTGCACCGGGGTGGGGGCTCCTATCGGCTGTCCCGTGGAGGCAGACGTTCCTCCCAGCATGATGGTGTTCTATATGAGTCAGGGAATATCCAGTCATAAGATGAAAGTGACAAGGTCAGAGTAACAGCTCTGAAATGTCTGGTCCCGGGGGACAGTACATCCAACTACAATGAGATGTCATTTTTTGCCCCAAGCTTCAGTTTTCCAGGAAAAGGTTTTGATAGATATTGTATATTTGCTACCACATAATAACTCATTGTTATTCATGCACTTTGTGTACAACATAAACTCTTTGGGAGCTTAGCAATTCTCTTATTCCACTCCTAAATTACAATAGAAAAACATGAGGTGCAAAACAGAGATTACACCTGTTAATGAGAGTTCAGCGAAATGTATTAACCTTCAGGGAAAATGTCATGGCAACCTGAACAACTATAAATCCAAAAAAGATGAGACAACCAGCAAGGTTTTTAATTGAATGAACAAAAGGGCTTTTCAAAGAAAATACAAAAATGAATACAATTATGCTTGACTTATTGTAAAGAACATATTATAATATTTGTAGTGAAAAGGGAGTTATTGTTCACAGGAGGAGCAGAGATAGAGAGGCAGGTAAGAACTCTGTCTATATGCCTGAGCAGCTGGTTGGAAAAGTTGTTCACACTGTCTAACATATTTTATGTTTGTGGCTTAATGAACTGAAAGTGACAGTCCCTGAAGAGTAATACGCGGCCAATAAAAGCATGGTCTATACGAGGGGTGTCCAGAAGTATAATGGAATGCGGCCCACAAATGAAACTTGAGCTTGTATTGTACTTCTTAAATATATCTGTAAACATATGTTACACAGTAGTGTTCATGTGTTAATAAGCCCACTTTCAGTCAATTGAAGTTGAAAATATGTTCTAACAAATCTAAGTTGATAAGAAAAAAGCCCAATAACTTATTTAAATAACAACCTTGAAATATACCCTTCCTATTTCCTCTTATGATAAGCAATCTAAGGCTTCTGTTTTAAGGAATGAGCTGCTAACTAAATAAATGAAACCCTACGGAAAGCTGTGATGTAGGCTGTTGTATCAAGCATAATTTACTTACATTTGATTGATTTTGCTAACTCATAACTTCACTTATGAGGCAATAAACCTCACCTCTAGTCAGTGGCCCAGCCCTTCAAATATGTGTCTGTATGTGGCCCTCTGTGAAAAAAGTTTGGACAGCCCTGGTCTATACAGAGCAAATATTCTGCTTTAACTTGGTTGTCTAAAAGTCACAGACTCTTCTGTGCACACAAACCAGGATGGCTATAATGGAACTAGGTAACAATTATTTTCGGTGAATGACCGTCCCAGATTAATCTGAAAACATTTAATGCAAAGGATGTGAGGTCTAAAATGGATGTGTATTGTAGTTACCTGCAGTACTGGAGGCCTCTGCAGTGTGGTGGAGGCTGCTACAGTTGTCTGGACTGTGGTACCCTGTTTAATGATGGTGGTGGGGGGGACAGGACGAGGCAGCAGGGACGCGCCCGGAGCCTGCAGAACCGCAGTGGATACAGAAGGAGGTGTTACACACATGAACCTATGCAAATGGGTCAGTCTAGGGCTGGGCAATATGATCATTTATATAGTCATAACGATAAAGAATGACTATCAGAAATATGTTTCTATATCATTTCTTCCATATAAGTTATGCCTATATTTATTTATTTGGATAATTTTGCTATAAAGTTTCTGAAATAAGAGGTATACAGTAGAAAGAAAAAAAATAGGCATAACTAGTTGATACTGTACATACAGAAAATATCAACCAAATCTTACAAGTCTGATTAATTGAATACCTTATTCATGTAAAAACTGATCCAGAATCTCAGATCCATGCCTCACTATCTAACATGAATGAGTCACATTTTCTGTGTGTCCCTGTGTCCAGCTGTCCCGGTACCTGAAGAGAAGTGATCTGGACAGGCGGAGTGCTGGAGGGGGCTGCAGGTCGGGGGGTCATGGCGCTTTGGGACTGCGTCTGAGCCTGCATCTGAGCCAAGGTCTGCTGGTGAATCACCAGCAGCTGCCCACTCTCACTGCGGACCAAAACCATACCTGCAACAGGAAAATGATGTCACGGCTTTGCTGTCCTGATCACTGTCATTCATATACTGCATGCATTCATGGCGTTTCTGACATGAGGGGGTATGAATTAATGTTTTAGTAGGATGTTGATACACAAATATTGCTTTAGATGGAAGTGCTATGTTCAGAGATTTCTAGTCAACAAGTGACCAATCAGACACAAATTTGCCACAAACATGGTGCCATGAATCAAAAGGGTTTCAAGTCGCAACATAATGTTATTAGATATTGTTTCCACAGAATAACAATGTAAAATGTGTTTATACTTTAATGTAGGTCAGTGCTCCATGCAGTGGAGCCTGGTTTTGTATTTTCTCTATCAAACAGGTGACTGTTTGTTGCTGTGACAAGTTACTGTGTAGCACCAAGTTACAGATAGGCCACACAGGAGAATTAAGATGCGAACACAAAAAGTGTTTGTGCTGAAATGTAGGTAGGTAAGTGTTATTAAATGTAGTCAATACAATGATGTTGTTAAAGTTTAACCCTGTATTGTTGTAGCTTATTTAGGTCTGACCATTCAGTCTGATGTTGGGATACCTCTAAATAAAGGACTCCCAAGCAGAGCTATGTACATGCATTACTATAACTGTAAATTGTGGTCAGAGATAAACACAATTAACCCTTTGCAAACTTTTTGAGACACACAAAAAGGACATATATATTGTTAGTGTTGGTATGAGAACAGTTAGCCTCTCTGACAAGACAAAGTAAAAATAACAATATATTGCAGCGGTCTGATAAACTACAGAAGTAGATCAGCTGTCCACAAGGCCTTTTGTTTGTTCTGAAGTGAGTACCTTGTCCACTTCTTATCTGTGGTTTTTGGCCCTAAAAGATAATGTCTCAAACCATTTCTAGAGCAGAAAGGTCAACCAATAAAACAAAGTTATGTTTGGAAGCAACAAGTTTCTGACAAAGTTATTGAGGCCTGACATAGCCTAAATAGACAACACTAAACATCTAATATGTTAGACAAACCTTCAAGATGCTCTTACACTCTAAAGTTACCTGGAGGGAGCTGGATGTTTTGGATATTTGGAGTGTTTTGTTGGGGCTGGGTGAGTCGTGGGGCCAACACCTGTGGAGCAATAGCTCGTATTCCAGCAGGAGGAGTGGCAGCGATTGTTGAAGGTACTGAAGTCCTCACATTTTGCAAAACAGTCGGACTCCTCATGGTGGCTGGTGTCCCTGTCGCAACAGCCTGCATTATAGTTTGTGTGGAGTCGAATTTGTTGATAAGCGAGCCGGTCGTGCTAGTGGGTGATGTTAACACGGTGTGAGACGGGTTAGTGGGAGTTTGCATAGGTGGCCTCAGAAGCGTGACAGTGGGTACACTTTTTACTGATGGCTGAGACGAAATCACAACATGCTGCGCACTCGTCGAAGAAGTTCGTATTATATTATTTGCAGACAAAACTGTTGCGCCTTCTCTACTCGCAGAAACAGGTCCATTGTTTACAAGTGTGACAGCTGACTGTGAGGTTTTGCTGCCACGGCCTCCGGTGACATTACAGTTCATCAACACAGCACTTCCATTCAGAGTTTGCACAGCAGTAGTTGCAGGTTTATCCACACCAGATGTTGCACCCGATACCACCGTAACGACTCCGCTAGCTGTCCCCGGTTTAGGCTGAGTCTGAGCGGCTGTCATACTCAATGTGTTCCCGGCGGCTCCATCCATACTTGAACCCGGGGACCCCGTACTGCTAATGACACCTCCTTGCACTCCTGTCCCTACAGCAGCGGAAACACACAACAAAACAATGTGGGTGTCGAACAACTCTCCAATTCGCATTAGTTTCAGGATACACGCAAGTAAAGCTAAAATCAGTGGCACAACGTGAGCAAAATACGCCAATGTTAGCTAACCGGAGTGTGCAGCTTACCTGTCTTACCTGCTTTAGCGAGCTCTTGTTGTGAAAGTCCCATTTTGCTGCACTGAACATTGGAATGACTAATTACAGCTGAGTTTCCGAGGTGATTTGCTGCAAACTGAACCCTGATCGTTGTGTTGGTGGGCCCTGCTCCAGTTAGTTCAGACTCCAGAGATCCCACTACATCACTTACTACTTTTTCGTCCACCTCTGTGTTGAAGAAAACATCATCAAGCAAATCGGAGCCCGCCGCCATCTTTGCCCAGTCGCGCTTGCTCGTGAGACGCATGCGCCGATTGGATGCAACCTCAGTGACGCGGCCTCGCCGGGCGCTGTGATTGGTCCTTCGGATCGAATATAAAGAGTCGAGACAAATGGTTGCGAGTCGCAGTGTAGACTTCCAACGATACTGGAAATTAATTATACAGTACATAGCGCAACCCCTAGTGGGACACATCGAGGAGTTATCTGGGTGTGTGTTTATGTTGTACAACCTGTCTCTGCAGATTCATACACAATAAAGAATGTTTTTCTATCTATTTGACTATCGTAGACGACTCAAAATGGCTGCGTTGTTGCTGTATTTTCAAAGAGACATTACAGCTGCTGCAGGGGGGCACAGATCATCAACCATCACTTTCTTTACATAGCTGTAAAGCAGCATTGTGATCTATTGTTTGTAGTAAGTTGTTCTAATAATACAAATAATAAAGGTTCTTCTTTATTGCAGGCGGTAACATAGGCCTACATTTACACGTGCTTACATTTAACGTGGTGCATAGTTTCTTTCCATGTTTATATATTTTACATTGAAAAACAAATAATAGTTAAGTAGAGAAACAAAAATAAAGGAAAATAAGAATAAAACACGGCAGAGTTGATAATAAAATGAATAAACAATACAATGTTAAATGTTAAAACAACGTTTTTTGTCAGAACAAAATATCACACACACACCTATACTTCTGTATCAATGTAAATGTTTCCATCTGTTGGACGAATAAAATCATTCTGATTTCAAATAAATGTAACACATAATAATGATTGTCAATAATGCTAATTGTTAGACATCATGATTCATGGGTCATAAATGAAAAGTTGCATGGGGAATTAGTAGGCGTCTCATCAGGTGCATGTAAACCTCAATCAGTGGGCGTGGTTTCAAGTCACCTGGGCAAGATTATAAATCGTTTCGGGTCGCTCCATGGCTCGAATGTTGCCACATGTGTTCTTGTTGAAAATTATAAGCAATTGTTCTGGACATTCTCCTGCCATGAGTTCATCAAAGCCCTACATTGGTTGTAAAATAGGGTTAATTTCGAAAGCCCAAAATCGTTATGAGGGGATTTTGTATACAATTGATAAAGTGAACTCTACAATAGTGCTGGCTAAAGGTGAGTAGTGTGGGCTTATGCTTGATGGCCTGCCTGTATATCTAAAAGCATGTTTTTTAAGAGCACACTTTAAACATGGATGACACTTGGCTTATTTAAACATTTTTCTCTGAACTAGTCAAGTGTTTTGGAACTGAGGGACGACCCACAGACCGACCAACTCACCCCAAAGATGATGTCTATGAGTACATCACTTTCCGCGGAAGTGATATTAAGGACATCACACTGTGTGAAGCTCCAAGATCTCACCACCACGGCCTACCCCCGGATCCTGCAATAGTACAGGTTAACAAAAACAGCATGCTCACACCCCACAGTATATGACCTACACTTATACCTAGATGCATATCTTCTGTGTTGACATTTTTCAAACTTCTTTCTTAAGTCTTCTGGTGGAGGCCCTTCAAACATCTACTCACCTCTTGGACCATTTAGCCCCTTACGGATGCCAGCCTACAACCAGCTTGCTGCCAGCTCTCTGCTTAATCAACAATATGCTACAGCTCTTGGCCTTGGTAATTCAATGAATTCACATGTACTGCTAATGGACCAACACAAACCCACACCCTCAGTGCCTCTGAATAGTTTTAGGTTGTTTCATATTTCAGTAATTGTGTTTTTCATGCAGGGCTTCCAGGCTTACATGTTAGAAGGGGCCCCATGGTGGAAAAGTCTGTTCAAACCCTCCAAGTGGATAGAACTAGGCAGAGGGGAGACTTCTCTGTATCCCAGGAGCGGGAGCAGCAGTGGGAAAGAAGGCCTCAGAAACCCAGAGGAGAGATTCCACAGACCAGAAGGGCCACTGGAGCCAACAGTAAGCATACATTGCATTAATGAAAGGCAAAAGTAGCCTCAATACCATATTCACTTATTTACACAAAAGTGAAGAGCTTTGCTTGATTAACAGTGTCAAAAGGTTTTACAAATGTTGGGAAATGTCAATCTGTGCATTTACCAGCAAGTGAGTGTAATTGTTTTTACATTTTAGTGAAGTCAGGCCCAGGTGTGCCCAATGCTCAGCAGGAAACTCGGCAACAGAATGATGAAAACAGGCCAACACCCAGCCGAAAACAAGGTAATGGTAAAATGTACAGGTTTATAAGACAAATGACCAAGTCCTAACTTTCAATGCATTTCAAAATATAATAATCCTATAGGACCTCGGAGGCGCAGAGTCCGTAGTAGAGGCCAGCTGATTGTGGCTAATGTTCCATCTGCAGTCCTGAAGTTTGACACAGACTTTGATTTTGATTTATCAAACGCGCAGTTTGTAAAGGAGGGGCTGGAGAGGGAGGTGCACGGGACGAAAGGTCTGCATTTTCATCTTCTGCTTTTTTTGACATTTCTTTTTTAAATGTCCACAGGTTGTTAAAACCTTACACTTTTCCATGACAAAGTTATTTAGACACTGTGTTGCATGCAAGCTCTAAATCATACCAACTGTAGTTAGGCTCAGCAGCTGTAAGACAGATGGATTTTGGCACCAGGATTCGGTTACTAAGTGGCAGTGATGAGTGACATTATTTATCTTTTGTTTTTGGCTTTCCAAAATCTGTTCAAGGATTCTGTTTTCATTTCTGAACAGGTCAATGCATTAACAAGTGGTGCATCAAAAGCCAGATTTGATACATCTCAGTGTATGATTATATTATCTTGCGTAGGACCTGTAAGGTGTGAAGATGAGCATGTGTGTTTTTAAAATCAGTGAATGTCCCTATAGAAACACCGAACAAGTTGGTCTGCTGTATCATGTTTCCAATTACTAGCAGTGCATGTTTCTGTCTGCAGATGAAAATCCTAAAGGAGAGGAGAAGGGAAAAGAACAATTGCTCTCAAAAGCAGAGGATGATCTTTTTGGACCAAAATGCTACTACAACAAAGCAAAGTGCTTCTTTGACAACATCTCGTCCGACACAAAGTTCAGGTACTGGTTGCTTTTCTATCCTTAACATTCAACAACAGTTTCTCCATTATGTGACGCTACAGCTTTGCCTCTTTTTGTGTTAGACAAACATGGGCGGAGGAGCGGAAGCGCAACATGGAGACTTTTGGTGTCCCTGGACGGTTCTTGAGGTGCCAAGGCTTCAGAGGTGGCTATAGTGGACGAAGAGGACGGGGCACTGCTCAGACTCAGTCTTCTTACAGAACCAGGAGTGGTCAGCTGTAAAGGTCAGAGTTTGACACTAAAGCAACCCCATGCTATAGGGATGGCTTCCTCTCGCATAAAATCGGACTTGTCTGTTCGAAGAAGGATCTATTTTCGTTTTTTTTTTCCCCTGAGGCCCTTATGCCCCCATAACGCCAGTATTTTATTTATGCCCTTTGGCCACTTTTGCATATATGCATGGCTCACTAAATGGTCCACCTTGTTTGACAATAGTTCTTCCCCTCAGAATGTTTGTTTGAGTATTTCCCCCTTCAATTAAATGAGAGCGTTTAAGTTTGTTTTGTTTTCTACTTGGAAGAATTTCACTCCCAAACGTGTTTTGGTTTCATGTTTAAAAAGGGATCTGGCTTTGCTTCTTGGGAGAAGGCAACATTTATTTAATTAAAAAATATTGTATACTATAGATATAAACACGATTAACTAAACTTGAATGAATTTCACATCTAAATCATTGTTTTGTTCTGTAATATTGAAGCAACAAGTGAGACTAATGTAAATAAAATGGAAGTTGCTGATTCACTCGTCTTGTGCTCTGAGGATGCATACATTATATTGTAATGAGCTTTAAATGTGTGTACCTTTTGGTTGGACAATCCTAATACACAGTTCTGGAATTTAACTAAAAGTAACTTTATATATTTTTATTTTTGTATTTGCAACTACATTTCAGGCAAATATTTTACTTTCTACTCTATATTTATCTGACTGCTTAAGTTTTTCTCAGATTACATTTTTCTCTTTTGAAACGATGTATTCCAAATGTGGAGATCTGGAAAGTTTCTGCTTATATTAAGGTTGAACCTTTCCGTTATGGGTTGAAAAAGACTTTAGATAAATGGACTATTTAAAAACCGTCTTGTTGCTTGTTCACAAAGCTGCAATCATACATTTCTGCACATTAATTTATTTTTGTTAAAGCTGCTTTTCACAGGACTCTATTTCATATTAGGATTAAATTGTGCAATGCCGATTAAACTCAACCACCCAACAGTGGGTTACAAAAAGTAACCTAATAAAAAAGGCCACCAACTTAATACCCACAGGCGCACACTTGCATGCAACATTGACATTGTCACAGTAACACCAAAACAATCTTTGGCGTATGCCTCACGGTAAAAATAATTTCGGGGAAAAATGTTCTGCACAATTAGCTTTGAATTTTCTGGTGGATTTAGCTGATATTTGCATGTGTTTCCTTTTGGGTTTAAATGGAACTGCAAATACTTATCGACTATTAAATTGATCATTGTGCTAGGAGACGGAATGCTCTGCAGATGTCAGGTGCATGCTGATATTGCAACAAATATGAACATGAGACTTTGGTAATAAGATGTCTTGTTCACACAGAGGTGCTTAAAACAACTTCTGCAATCACTCTTCTCGACCGAAGCTTTTGAGCATCGAGCAGTGTGTACAATGAGGACTGATTGGCTGTCATGAATCGGAGGATACTCCGTCTACAGTGAGGGAAAGTGGTAGGCTACTCACTGTCCGGGTTATACCAAAAACTGAGGGAGGGGGATGTTCCAGTATCACGTATCAATTTATTATCTGTATCATTTTTTGATTGCAAACTATACATAGCTGTCAGTAAAATCGTGTGTCGAATTACATTCGGAGAAATCCACTGTTTTCTTATTTTCCTCCCTTCATGACAGAGATGTGTTGTCAATATACCCCCATTTCCTGGTGGTAATGGACAAACTATGTACCCAAATAGAGGGCTGCGCTCAAGATAATAAATATTAGAATAAAAGAAGCGCTTTTATTTTCCATATGACAAAATGTCGGTGGCGTTTTCCTCGGCGCGCCCCAGGAGTAAAGGGGAGGTGACACAGCAAACGATTCAAAAGGTAAACCTCTTTAGGTGCGTCGTGGCGCCTGTGATAACATATTCTAGTCTGGATGGGAGGTTGCGGTCCGCCAGTGCAGAGAAAGTAGCCTGTAGTGAATATCTGAAGAAATGGCAACTGGTATTGTAACGTGACAGTCAATTGAAGGTGCGTACCTATAACAAAGACACGGTGCTGATGTAGGCGATCGCTTATATGCACTGGAGCTGATTCAGTGTGATGCTGTCAATCTCTGCTTTTTTTTCCTGACAAATGACCAAAATGTTTTACTTTTATCATAAATCATCAGCTTCAAATGGTGTTACTTGTTTCTAATAATTTTAAAGCACAACACCTGATCAAGGTAGCCTACTAGTTATGGGTGCCCGTTTATTGTCAGACAGCGTGGCGAAAGGTTGAACTGTTTTTATGGACCCCTGCTTTGTTGCAAAATATAACAATCAGCTGGAAATAGGCATTGTATGATGAAAACCGAGCTACATTAGACAAACATGAGCCATATAGCCTCCTGAGACTGCTGCTGCTGCTTTTATAGGCTACCTGACTGAAGCCTTTTTTGTAAAAGTGCACAACCAATCTTCAACACAGGGACTTTCAAACAATGTCCTAAAAAAAGACTGTGAGGAAGTGCTTCCATATTTGGCCCCATTATGAGTAAAAATGTAAAAACTGACCCAGAAAGAAGGCTTGTTGAAGTTAGGCCATCTTTCAGTGTATAATTTGCCATACATTGTGACTTTTACTGTCAGCTGAAGTTGTTTTGTCTCCTGAAGATGCTGGATGAAAACAATCATTTAATACAATGCATAATGGATTACCAAAGCAAAGGCAAGACAGCTGAATGCACACAGTGAGTGTTCTTTTTTTACTCCTGATTGATGCTGTATAATTGTAATACAAGTCAGTAAATAAAGCTATGTTTTGTTTTCCAATTTGACAGGTATCAGCAGATCCTGCACAGAAATCTGGTTTATTTGGCCACAATAGCAGATTCGAATCAGAACATGCAGACACTACTACCTGCAGTGAGTCCTCCAAGAGGAAGTAACAGTATATTTTCCCATCTCCATCAGATTGATTATGCTTTTACCATCCATCACATATTCTCAATTTTTCAAATATCAATAATAAATGAATATGTGATCATGCATTTGTGGGTAGACAATCCATGCATGTTCATGCAATTTGTCCACTGATAATGATTTATAACAAAATGATATATTTAGTAGACAAGAGTTTATATAAAATAAGGCATAATGAAATTAAGGACATCAATTAGGAAAAATAATTTTCTCAAGGGGAAAAAAAATGGAGCATTCTTTTTTTATTTCTAGCCTCCCGCTACCAATATGTCTTTGGTCTCTGGAGGGATGGGCCAAAGTGTGGGACATGCTCCAAGCAACCTCAATGACAACATGGCATCGGGACCTCCCCCCACATCAATGATGCAGAGTCAAATGAGCAATGGTGAGATTTTTCGACACAAACCCACACTTGGTTTGCACACCTTCTCTTTCATCGTGTTCCCCCCTCTTTCATGGTTGTTTGATCCTGAATTGGCTGCATGTTTGTCTGCAGATTTTGTCCGTCACAGTGTTGCTTGTCGTTGTTGCCTGCAAATATTTGATGATGTTATGTGCATCTCATGGTCTGACAGTCAGATTTATTTGCAGCTTTTGCAACTTTTTTTCTTCTTTTTGTGACCAATACATTTTAAAATAAATCAGTAATCCTTAAAAGATTCCTGTAAAGATGAACTGAATGTGGGCCCGTGGTTAACACGATACGGCCCCGCATGGGAATGTGCTGGCTGCTCTGACTGTGCGTGTGTGTCGTCAGGCCCCAGCCATGCCCCCATGCAGCAGTCGGCCATTCCCTCCGCATCCCTCAGCCAGCCAGCCAGCAGCTACGGTAGCTCGGCCCCAACCTCTGGTTACAGCCACTCTGCGCCCTCTTCCCAGGGCAGCATGATCCAGGGTCCTGGGTCTGGCTATGGCTCTTCTTCCTCTTCTTCCTCCACACCCTCAGCCTCCTCTTCCTCCTCCCGCAGCAACCTCAACTTGCAGTCTAACCAAGGTGAGCCAGGTATAGTGCAGCCTTATCAGGAGATTTGGTGTATTTCTATGGGAAGAGGGCTACAGTAGGTTAGGTTAATACATTCAGGCTTAGGATTTGAACACTCAAAAACACTTAAGACTTGATTATCATTAACTTTATAGTTATGGTGCAAGAAGTCCCATTAGTTATTGTTTTTTATCATTAGGTATGTTCGAAAATGTAGCACTCAGATAAAAGGGATTGCTGAAAGTAATGCCTTCCAAGTGTTCAGAGTGAGGAGTGAGTGGGATGATTTCTAAACTACCTCTAAATGTATTCATGACAAACGCACATTGATCTTGCCAAAACATTAAATTGTTTATATGTTTATCTGCGCTCATCAATCTGCAAATTCTCTCCTAGTTTATCTATACCATCAAAATAGGCAAACACATTCAGTTCATCAAAGAGGTTTTCTGCCTTCTTCCTTCTGCTTTTACCCTGCCAATCTCCAACTCCTGACCCTGAGATACAGCCCTCCTCTCCCTGGATGTCTGTGTGGATATTTATGTTTATGCACTGACTTCACTAACTTTGTTTGCATTGCCTACTTCTGAGCCGCATCTTGAAAGCATCTCTTCAAAGAATGTTGTTCTTTAAGAGACCCCTGACTGCTTTAGACTGTTTTTGGCTTTTCCCTTTGCTCTTATTGACATGGAACTTCTTCTACATTTGTTCATTTGTGTAATCATGCACATTTCTGCCAATGCTGTTAAATGCTCATGCAGGTATATTCCTTGAATGTGTCTGTGCATATTAATGTATCAGATCTCCCCCCATAATCACACCTCCTTCACAGTCTCCATGATGCAGCAACAGTCTGCCACTCCACACTACTCCTCAGCCCAGGCTGGGGGCCAACACTATCAGGGACAGCAGGCCATGGGTATGATGGGTCAGAGCAGTCAAGGAAACAGTATGATGTCTCAGAGACCAATGGGATCCTACCGTTCTTCACAGCAAGGTAGGTGGTAAGACTTCCTCTTGCCAGTTTGACATGGAAATTGGTTAGTTTGAGTGCTTAAAGACATATAGATGGATGTGTGACTGTACTTTGGGATAGTTAGGACTGAAATTGTCAACAGGTTTCCATTAAGTGAGGCTCTAGATGCCAGTCTCATTGTGTCTAGTTGGAAATGCTGATTTTGTTGTATACAGATGTATTAGTGTGTGCATGGTAGTAGTTTTTTCCTTCAAAGATATGATATTGAAGGTCTTCAAATAGGGTTATCCCAGTTGCCTTCCTTCAACTTTAAGAAGCCTACAGGAGATGTGATTTGTGTCACATTAAAGGTAAGAATGGAGAAACCTATGGGCTCAGAACAGTCTCATAATACACACATGCACACAGAAGGATTCACACTTGTATTTCATGATCCGCAAAAGGATTCACACTTGTATTTCCGGATCCGCACTTGTGTTTTTCAATGCACACACAAATGTGTTCCGTTTCATATACATGTAAATAAAATACAGAAAAAAGTTTTACATATGTATTTTTGATCCTCACATATTTGTTTTCCGTTTAAATCCCCTGAACCTGCAAACACAAACCTCTTTCTGTGCATGGATCGCTGTGCATTCGTGTGTGGGTTTTTTGAGACTCCCCTGACGGTCACCCGATTCGTACTTGTAATTTTTTCTATCTATAGCCAATCAGATGTCTCCTCAATTCTAAGCCAATCACATGAGGGTAGATTTCTTGCGTTCATGTCACTTCATATACGCATTTTGCGCTGTCCGGAGCAGGGTTTCCGCGGACAGAATTTAATTTTACCGGACAAATTTGAAACTTACCGATCATGTTTCAATAATAATAATAATAAGAATAAGAATTGTGTAGCAGCGTTTCCGTTAGCAGGTAATTACCGGACTATGACCGGATAATAACACGGGAGTAAGGATCATCTCTTTTTCTCTCTCCCTCCCTCTCTCCTGACAGCCCGTCAGTTTCTCATGCAGCTCGCTAAAACTTCACTCGCGTTTATGTCCATATCGATCAGATCCAGCTCTCCTGATCGGCCTTTATAGAGAGCACCGATCAAACTATTAAGAGTGAATATCGGCCGATAATGACCGGCGGGTCCCCGTTGACAGTTCACTGTCTAGCACTGGCTTCGTAGTGCACTGATCGATTAGGCTAAGCTAACCTGTAGCTGCTCCCTCCACACTCACAACAACTTCATACAGACATAAATAAAGCAGCTGTATTCGCCATACAGGAAACACACATTTAAAACAGTTTTGCCTGCCGTTTTTGTGTACACAAGCATTCATTAATGGTTCGGAAAGTGGCACTGTACCTTAATAATATAAAGGCTTGTATTTGCGTGCATTTCCTGTTCGGAAAGTGGCAATGTACTGAGAGTGGAGGTGTCCTGAGATTAGCGCCTGCAGGCTCCATGGACCTGTCAGCTCCGGACAGCGCAAAATGCGTACATGAAGCGCTACGTCATGAACGCAAGAAATCTACCCTCGTGGGGGCGCGCTCATGTGATTGGCTTAGAATTGAGGAGACATCTGATTGGCTATAGATAGAAAAAATTACAAGTACGAATCGGGTCACCGTCAGGGGAGTCTCAAAAAACCCACACACGAATGCACAGCGATCCATGCACAGAAAGCGGTTTGTGTTTGCAGGTGCAGCGGTTTTAAACGGAAAACAAATATGTGAGGATCAAAAATACATATGTAAAACTTTTTTCTGTATTTGGATTTTATTTACATGTATATGAAACGGAACACATTTGTGTGTGCATTGAAAAACACAAGTGTGGATCCGGAAATACAAGTGTGAATCCTTTTGCGGATCATGAAATACAAGTGTGAATCCTTATGTGTGCATGTGTGTATTATGAGACTGTTCTGAGCCCATAGAAACCAGCTCGAGTGCGCTAGAATTTGAAACTACGCAGCCGAAAAAAATCTGCTCCTTCCTTCAGACTTCCTTACAGAGCCCCTCCTCCAACACACTCGAACGCGCACATGACCAATGAGGGCACGAGATAAGTTTGTGCCCCGATGGAAGGCTGACAGGCAGGTAGGCCATCCAGTTATTTTAGCCGGGCCGGCTAAAATAATTGGTCGTGCTTTTTACCGCGCCACGGCTTCCACAGATGACATTTTGTAATGTATTTATTGTCAAAGCATTTAATGTATTCATTGCTATCGGGATGTTAAGAGCATTCCATGGAATATAACAAAAAGTGTTTCTGAAGTGAATTACCTACCCCACCTTTAAGTTCCTGTGAATCACTTAACTTTTGCTGCGTCAGCATGTGTCTAATAATAGCTCCACCCTGTTCTGTTATGTCTTTTGAAGGGTGTAGACTTGGCACATAGTAACTGAGATGCTATAAAAAGGATGTGATACTGTTTCCAGGGCAACGACCATGATAGATTGTCCTCATTCACCCTGGTACATTATCCTTGCATGACTGGGGGAAGAGTTTTCAGAGAGAACTTTGTTATGGAGTTGGGGTCTCCATAGTTTAGCTGCTTGGTTGTGGTGGCGTTGCCAGGGCCATTCTGTCATCTCTGGGCTCTGGGTCACATCTGGAATTATTTTTACTATAGAAATTGTTAGTTGTTTTACAACTCATCACTGTATTTGGAAACATTTCGGCCAGTTGTGGTTTTCAAGGCATTTATCTTGTCCGTGGTTCTGATGCATCTTCAAGAGGGTTTTTGTTAGGTTGGTTTTTCTGACTTTGTTCGATGAAATTGAAAAGGAAAAGGAAAGATTGGAATCTGGAGTTTCTGCACACCACCACCAAGCAGAGATCAGATTCTCCCTGTGAACTGCCTTTCTCTAATCCTCATTTTCTCCTCTTAAATTACATATCATTTAAATTTGTCATGGAATTATTCATTGTAATCTCTCCCCTCTTTAATTATTGCCTCCTAAGATTGGGTTGGCACGTTATAGCTTCTTTCGTTTAAGAAACCACTGATAATAACCATTATCCTGCAGTACATAGAGTGTATGGTCATATTAATTCCCTTGATTTTGATCTACCCATAATAGCCTCATGACTAAAGTATTTCCAAGAAAGCTGGCCATAATGTCTGTTATGATCTTAAGTTATTCTTAATTCGCAGAGAACTTAAGTGCTTAAACTCAGCACCCAATTGGTCCAGCCGGCTGTTTAACAAATCGTGGTGTCGCCTGTCTTGCAGGACCTGCACGGCAGTACATGGGACAAGAAGAGTTCTACGGAGAGCTGTATGGACACACTCAGAGCTCCAGCAAGCCCATAAACCGGCAATATTACCCTGATGGTAATCGTGCACATCCATAAACTTCATACACACAGCTTTCAAATACACAAAGCCACATTGTAGTTCAAGCACTTATCTACATACCTGAGCCAGATTTACTGCAGTGCTGGTGCTTCAGCGCGTCCTCTCAGTCACAGTCTTTACCCTTGCTTTGGGAGTTGGAAAGTATTGCAAAAAAATGCAAAAGCCTGACATTGGTCTCAAATCTGTTCTCCCCCAGTGTGTCTGTGTCCATACTGTCCCCTTTGGTGTGCCGAAACTTCAGAATTCAGAAAGTGCCATAGCAGTGTGTTGAGAACAAAGCACACACTTCCTCCAGGGCGTTCCTTTGTGCTTTGTGAATATTGAAGCGAGAAGCGTTGAAAATGTTGTCTGTGCTTGGATTTTTGTCGTTGCACATGTATTATAAATGTTTTGGCCTCAATCTGCGAGTAATAATTTCCTGTCTCTATGTAAGTGGGTTTTGCCTTTGCACAGGAGTTTTTGCATGTGTTGAACAGTTTTCTCTACAGGTCATGGGGAGTACTCGTATCAACAGTCTTCCTATGGGGAGCAAGGCTACGACAGATCCTTTGATGAATCTTCACAGCATTACTATGAAGGAGGTAGCAGTAGTTCATTCTGTCATTTTAAACCATGCTTTCAAGATGTATTTTCCTCCACTCTCCCAAACTTAAATTGTCTAAATGTGTCTAACCAAATGAGTCCCAATCCATATGAAAAAATAAATTACTAACACTTTTTGTATGCCTCCAGGAAACTCTCAATACAGTCAACAGCAGGCTCAGTATCAGCAGGGCTCTGGTCAGCAGCAGCCGTACAGCCAGCAGCAGTACTCCTCTCAACAAGGCTACAGCGGACAGCCACAGGGATACGGTTAGAACAACCCACACAACCATAATGTGTGCATTTAAACACACACACACAATGAATAATTTAATTGATTACCCCTTTGCTACAGGTCCTGGCCAAGGTGGATCCTCCCAGTATTCTCAGTATCAGCAGGGTCAAAGCCAACAGTACAGCTCCTACCGCTCCTCCCAGGGAGGCCCTGGAGCCCAGACGCAGAGGCCCTATACCTACGAACAGGTACATAGACTTAGATCAGATCTCAGATTTTGTCGTTGCAACACTGACTAATACCCAGTTAACATATGGGAAAATATGTATATAATCCCAAATAACGAGTATTTTGGATGGAATTTAACAGTAAATGTTTTATTATTGAACAACAAAAACAGTGTTTCCTTTTAAATTCAACTATTTTATCAACTTTAAAACATGAGTACAGCTAATGCATGTAGAAATGACTGTGTAGCTTGAATATCTTTTTGTGTCTCATTAATTACAGAAAGGCAAAAAGAAAGTGAACAACACAATGTATGAAATGCTTTCTAATCTCTGTATGAATCGTTTTTTCGTTGCAGGGTCAGTATGGAAATTATCAGCAATGAGGTTCCAACTTGTTTTTCTGTTAAAAGAGAGTGAAAAAATAAACGGTTCTACAGGGTGTCGCTTGCTCAGCCGGATCAGGAGATCTGGCTGCATCAGATTAATTATTCTCTCATTAATCATCTTTCTAGCCAAGAATACAAACTCTAGTCAAATGTGATGCTTTCTTCATCTGTTTTGCTCTCTACAGTGGCCGTAGACACAAAGTAGTCCATTTGAACCTTTTATATGGATTAAATAGGGTACTAAAAGTAGCAGTAAGGAAATTCGACGAGCTGCAGCCAATCGCCTGTATAATTCTATTATTTTGCTGTCTATGCCTTTCATGTGTCTTTTAATGTTTATTGTATTTAACAAGCCTCTTTTTATTGATTAGTTTGGTGCACAAAGCAGGCTTGTGAGACTGTGGCTAACAAAAAAAAACTGATTAGCCTTGAATGAATTGTTCGTTGATATTTATCTTAAAGATTAAGTGCAGCTCTTGCTTTAATTCCTAGTTGAGACGCTGTTTTATCTCCTGCTAAAGGAAATTAATTTTATGAAGGTGAAAACGTTGGTCCTTAAACCTGACTTGATCAGGGAGTTTGTCTGTTAGTCCAACTGTGATGTGTTGCTGTGTGGTCTAACATTATGTGTTTTTACTCTATACTTATGTCTTTCTGAGGTATTCGACACAGTAGTTAGCCAACTGATCCAGACCTAAAGGTGTGTATAAGTATCCATGATAGTCATACCTGGTGGCAGTAGTTTTGGTATTCATTTTGGGTGGCATTCCTCTAAACAGACTACAGTTATTGTATTGCGGAGTTTAGAGCTAGTGTGATGCCAATCATTAATGATTTTACATAAAAACACATTGCCACTTTGTCTGCACTTTATTTTGCAGTGTATGTATTGTCAGCTGTTTTGTATTGTTGTACAATTCAGGCTCTTTTTAACTAATAATCCTCAAAAAGCCAAAGTAACACAGGAACAGAATGGTAACACATCCTGCACCTCTACTTTAAAAAGTGCAATACACTCAGACAGTTAGTCATGTTGAGGTTTTATACTTTAATTCATTATTTGTATTATATTTTGAAAATCTTTGATGTCAAAGGTCTGGTTTGTCTAATGTTATGTTGCAGGTTTCAACTCACATGTCATATTTAAGAACATTATTTCCATAATCATATGACTTTTTGGACAGATGTGAACTTTATCACAAACATAAAACTTACTACTTCAACATACTTTTTCCAGTGAGCACTTTTATTAATATATTTTGTATTAGATGGAAAAACAAGTAACAGGGTTTTAAAGGTTCATTGCAGTATATTCTGTAGTAACTCAACTTATCTCAGAGGGGTAAAATAACGTAATAGTTGCAGGGTTATTCAAGAATGGGAGAAACCTGGCTGTCAAACAGCTAAATAACTATGTAGCTGCCACTCAACAGGGACAATCACAGGCTTATATACTACAATGAATTTGTATCAGTGTTTTTCATTTGTATGTGAACTGAACATGTATGGCAAGTCTTTTGTAGTTCAATGTAATGTGTATGCACTGATGTGGTTGAATGTGCGGTACGCCGTGTGTGTGTGTGTGTGTGTGTGTGTGTGTGTGTGTGTGTGTGTGTGTGTGTGTGTGTGTGTGTGTGTGTGTGTGTGTGTGTGTGTGTGTGTGTGTGTGTGTGTGTGTGTGTGTGTGTGTGTGTGTGTGTGTGTGTGTGTGTGTGTGTGTGTGTGTGTGTGTGTGTGTGTGTGTGTGTGTGTGTGTGTGTGTGTGTGTGTGTGTGTGTGTGTGTGTGTGTGTGTGTGTGTGTGTGTGTGTGTGTGTGTGTGTGTGTGTGTGTGTGTGTGTGTGTGTGTGTGTGTGTGTGTGTGTGTGTGTGTGTGACAAAGAGGAAAGGAAAACAGTGAGAGCGAAGTTTGGTGTGCATAATCCAAATATGAATGTTATGTTCTTATCTATTGTAAGTCTGCATTGCCTGATCTTTTCTGCTGTCTTTTGTTACTGTTTGTTATATAAAAATAAACTGACATTCACCTTTTGATATTATTATTATTTACACTTTTCCGTCACCGAGAAACCTCTGCTAATATTAACTGAAAGAGACATGAGTTAAAAATGATATAATTATTTGGATAATTATTTCATTTTAGTTATTTAGTTCTTTATTTATTTGTATTTTGCAATAAAACAAAAGAGATTACCTTTAGAAGGATCCCCTCCTAATATTGAAATTCAAGACATTTGTGAAGTATACACTTGTATACAAGTCTGTTTCATGTACACTGGCGAAGGCTAGTTCTGTAGCATTGACAATATAAAATATCCACTTGTTTACTTTCATTTTCTTCCTGCCCACCATAACTCACACTCACTCCAGCACAGAAGGTGGCGTTATAGGGCTGAATCGCATCAGCAAAAGGGAACGGTATTTCACAATCGCGTAAACAAACTGTCCCTTCACGGGTTCCGTAGGTGCCAGTAGCGTACTCGGTATAAGCATGTTGTAGTTATTAGACGTGCCAAAACGATTATAAAATAATGTAAATCCATCGGGAATTAACTGTATAACGTAGCCAGTGGTAAACCGGATACTCTGGCAGAATGAACATTTGTTCTGCTGTGAGTGCTGTGTATTGAGGCAAAACGTGGTGACTTTGTGAAACCGTCGTTAGCCAACCCTTCTTTAGTATTGATATCTGTCTGTTGAATGGTACAATGTTGGCGACGCTGTCAAGACTTAAAAGCCCTAGACTTCTTTCTCCGGAAATATTTTTAGGATACATATTAGGACAAGAGGTGAGAAGTAAAAAGGTTAGCTTGTTAAGTCACAGTTTACCAGTATCCGCAGCGGTGAGGCAGAAAGTCACCGCTGGCTCCAGAGATGTCAGCTCCTCCTGTTCGCTGTGCGCCAAAGCCAGAGGGCAGCCGAAGAAGAGAGAGCTGTCTGAAAAGAAGCTGGTATGTGTTTGAGATAATGCTATACATTTTTCACAACCTAGGGATTTAAATTAACCTACAATAGGGATACAAACTGAGATAAATGAACAGTTATTTCAAAGGGCAAAGGCATGGATGGAGTCTGTCCACTATATGTGAAATGGAAATGTTATTTGTCCCTCAAGTAGCCAAAACAAAACATATTTTTCTGAAGTTGGATCATTTCCTCAACCTGTCTTCTTGTAAAATGTGTGAATGAAGACACAGATGGGAATATTTAAATGTTGAAATCCAAAACAATTACATCATCATGTCTACTACATGTCTCACTAGATGATTATAAAAGAAACCTCTATCATGGACAGGTGTTAATTATATCCAGTCTTAGGTTAATTCTCTATGAAGATAAGGCTAAAACCATTTCCCCTAGGAGTATAATATTTACAGCATTTTTAAACAATCCTTGTTAAAACATTACAAACAGAAAAATATTGTCTGTAATTAATGCTAGTGTGCTGTTGATGAATCACAGTTTGGATTACTCTCTTAAGTATTTTTTTATCTGGCCCACAGACCCGTTGTTTTGTAGACCATCGGCGTGTGAAGCTGATGGCTGGCTCTGGTGGCAGAGGAGTTTCCAGCTTTCACAGTGAGCCGCGGAAAGAGTGGGGGGGGACCAGATGGAGGGAATGGAGGAGATGGGGGAAGCATCATTATGAAGGGTAAGTTTGGTGTGTGGTTCCAGGCACGAGACACTATTATATTTGCCATGTATTCTCTACAATTATCACATTCTGTCTCCAGACAACATATTAATTATTTTACAATTCAGGACTACCCACTCTGCTGGCTGGAACATTGTTCAAATCATTGTTATCATCAACGCTATCTCACTCATAAAGCTTGGTCTATTCTTCATCATGCCCAAACTTGTTTCTGTCATTAATTTATTTTTTATGTACTTCCAGCGGACAAGTTTGTCAAATCATTGGCACAAGTAGTCCCGATTTACAAGGGAGAAGATGGGCAACGAGGTGGCAGCAAGAACTGCTATGGCAAGAACGGGAGCAAGAACTATATTTCTGTGAGTCCATCTATTTGATTATGAATTACATGTCAGTTATGAATGTAATTTAAGAAGACTTGTATCATTTTTCTACGATAAGCCCACTGTCTAACCATTGATGATGTTTCCTATTATTAAGGTACCTGTGGGCACCGTGGTAAAGGAAGAAGGAGAGACACTGGCCGACCTTTCGGAGCACGGCCAGGAGTATCTGGCTGTATTTGGGGGAATTGGTGGGAAGGGGAATCGGTTCTTTCTGTCCAATGAGAATCGTGCACCAATGACGGCAACCCAAGGAATGATGGGCCAGGAGAGGGTCCTTCAGCTGGAGCTCCGCACCATGGCCCATGCTGGACTGGTGAGGAAAAGCTGCTAATGTTTGAATTTTTCATAGGCACATGTTGTTTTTCAACTCTAAAAATGCAATGAACTGACATTTGAAACATCTTTATCCCATCAGGTGGGGTTTCCGAATGCTGGAAAATCATCATTGCTGAGAGCCATCTCCAACGCCAGGCCTGCTGTGGCTGCTTACCCTTTTACAACACTCAACCCACATGTAGGAATTGTCAATTACAGGGATCATGAGCAAGTTGCAGGTAGAGAGTGATTAATATTCGTTTTTTTAAAACACTGTAGAAATGATTTAATAAGATTTTGCTTATTCTTCAGTGTAATATATAAGCTGCACTTTTACCCTTGTCCTGTGTAGTTGCTGACATCCCAGGCATCATTCGAGGAGCCCATCTGAATCGAGGCCTTGGCATTTCTTTTCTGCGCCACATAGAGCGCTGTCGTTTCCTACTCTATGTTTTGGACCTGTCTTCCCCAGAGCCCTGGACCCAGCTCGTGCACTTGCGTTATGAACTGGACCAGTATGACCCGGGTCTGTCCCTGCGTCCTCAGGTCATCATAGCCAACAAAATGGACCTTCCTGAGGCCCGGGAGAAGCTAGAGACTCTAAAGAGCCACGTCTCCCAGCGGGTCATCCCTGTGTCGGCGCTCACAGGACAAAACACAGAAGAGCTCATCCTCCACCTCAGAGAGCTGTATGACGGATATCTCCAAGGAGAAGGTAGTGGGGAAGAGAAACCCAAAAGATGGTAGTAAAAATGAGTTTGTCTGATATTTTCACGATATATATTTATACTTGAAGACATGGAATGATTTTAAATTGCTTAATAAACACATAAACGAAACATAATTCAATGTCTGTGTTAGTTTGTCAATTACTTGCTGCTCTTTGATAAGTATACATAATTGATTTATATTTTCTGGAAAGATATAGCAGCTATATGCTACACAATAAAGTATTACAACTAGAGAAGCCAGTAGACTGTTAAATATTAGTATTAACAAATGCCTGTCTAGGGTCAGCCTGCTAAAACAAATAAGTTATACAAATTCAGTCTATGATAGGATGAGTGTGCATAGAAATGATTATGAGAAACAAACAGGAAAACTGAGTTCAGTTGACTTAAACACCATGTAATTTTCATAATCTGGTCCTTTTCTCAGTCAATACAAAACCACAAGCATAGAGTACTCGACAAAGAAGATACAGATACATGTTTTTCCGTTTTACTTGATGCTCTAACTTTTTGTTGTCCTGTGTTGAAGTTTGTCAATGACAACGTAATTCCTAAATATACCAGCAGAGGGCATGCATCTTACATCCTTTTAAACAACTTTCTATGATTTTTTTTTATTGAACCTTTTAGCAAACAATACTCTAGAGTCTACATGATGACATTGGTGGGCTGCCGCTGCTCTTAAATTGATTATCAGCCCACACAATCAAAAGGGTGCAGACGTGTATTTAATTTGCCAGCAGTCCTTTAGTAATGTGTGTATAAAGATAAAAATGCTTTCGGCAATGTATTATGTCGTTGCCAGTAAAACCAGAATTTGTTTAAAAAAGAACCACATAGGATAAAGATACTTTGTATTTTGATGTTGTACTATGCAGTAATATAGAGAAATTAAATTAAAACTAATTGTTTCCCGAAAAAGGAATTATTTCAATGCCTTGCAAAAGTATTCAGCGCCCCCCTTGGTGTTTTTTATATTTTTTTGCATTAGAACTTGTAATTTGAAACAATTTAATATGGATTTTATTTCAATAACACAATATAGACCACAAAGATGAAAAAAATGAAGCCCAGTAAAACATTTTGAAAACATTTAAAACTTAAAAGTAGTAATCATTATTCACCGACTTTGAAGCCCCACCAATGACCTTCAGAATTAAATAATTGTTAACTAAAGTCCACCTGTGTGCAATCTAAGTGTCACATTAGCTCTTACAGCTACATTATCTGTATATATGTTATCTGTATTTAGGCCCCACCAAACATGCAAACTGCATTGAGAAAAATAAGGTCTCCAAATAGATGGAAGGCCAAAGCTGTGGGGAAGTATTGGCCAGGCAGAGATCAGAGTATCTGTCCATAGGACAACTTAATGCTCTACGAGTGGCAGAGAAATGTATATTGATGAGAAGAAAATAAGAAAACTCATTTGGATTTTGGATGTTTACTTGGAAAAGTACTCTGGTCATATGAAAAATGTTTGGCCATCAGGGAAAACACTTTGTCTAGCACAAACCCAATATCACTTATTACCCTTAGAACACCCTCCCCACAGTGAAGCATGGTGCTGAAAGCATCATGTTGTGGGGATGTTGTTCATTGGCAGCAACTGGGAAACTGGTCAGAATTAAAGGAATTATGACTTTAAGAGTCTTTAAGAGATTTGAGGCTGGGACGGAGGTTCACAATGACCGAAAGCATACTGCTAAAACAACAATGGAGTTAAGATTAAACATTTTGTGTCTTGGGAGTCTAGTCAAACTTCAATCCAATTGAGTATCTGTGGTATGACTTAAGGAGGATGGAGGGGAAGGTTAATGAATAGCAACGTTGGAGAATAAAAACACATAAGAGGTAAAAGCTTCATTATATACCAGCTACGGTTGAGGTCTCTTGCTTTTTTAAAAGCAGGATGTCCTGATGTTGTCTTAAAGGATGTTGTGTCATATCTTTTCTTTTGGTTGAACTTACATGACTGCTTTGTTTGCACATTAAACAGCATGACAACCATGATGCCCTCTTAACTTGAAAGAGCTGTTCTGGCCACATCTCTGGGTGTGGCTTTAGATTATGAAATCTGATCCCACTCTCTCTTTTGCTAGGCATGTGTGAAAAACAATGATGAGGAGAGTGAGAAATAGGCAGTAATCCTATGAGACTCCCTTCAACAGCATCACAGTCTGGAAACGGTGTGGACTGTCATCATCAGGCACATATAGGTGCACTCATTTCATGTGTATAATGCATTTTATTCATTACCTATTCTCATCTAATAATAATTGTGGTTGTTATCAAACATTTCCAAGGACCACTAAGATGTGTATGGTTAATTTTGCACAGGTTTAGCAACTCTCGAGAAAAAGTTTCTGTATCTTAAGTGCAATAAATAGCTTATCAACTTGGGGTTGTGCTAGCTGAGCTTGTTTTGGAAACAGCTGCACCCTACTGAGCATTTCTTTCTTGACATGTTCACATGAAACCGCACACCATCACAGTTATCAAAAATAAAACCGGTATGACGACCTTGCAATGCTTGACTGATAGTTCCTTGGAATCAGGGTGCATGAGTTAGCATCATAGGTCATTGTACTTATTTGGGAGTGCTTTATGTATACACAATGACACACCTGCATATCTTTGACAATTAAAAGATGCGGTTTGGATTGTTGTGTTACGAGTTAGTATCTCTGCCTACCATGACCCTGCCACACACCAAGACATTACCCTACATTTCAATGACTTTCAATCTCAGAGCAACATTTTATCTGAGACACGCTGTAAAGTTCCTGAAAACAAGTTGCACAACATTGGTAGACGGAAGGTCATGTAGGGTGAACGTTGGTCTCTATAGCAGTAACATTTTTTATTTTCTATTTCAACACACTAATCACATTAAACATCTGATCAGGTAAGGTTTAGCATATTATACAAAAATAAATTGAAGGAACTACAAGTTTAAAGGCAAAACAAACAAAACATTTCTGAAAATAAATATGATAGGCAGCCACTGCATGCACTGCATGTTGTATCCACTCTAAATGCTCATATATTCAACCATTGCTTAAAGAGCTTTCCTAACCTCCTGAGATATACTCCCCTGTATTATAATAGTACATTAAAATCCCACTGTCATCCTTATGACACTATCCCAACCTAATGTCTGACTTTGAAAAGAGCATGATGAGGTCAGAAGCTAAAGGTTTTTCCCATTTATTCGAAGAGTTAAAAATGTTTTTTCTATTTGTATAATAGACCTTATTTCATGCTTTCCAATCCTTTCAGAAACACTGTAAATTCCCTATCTGCCATAAACATTCCTTGTATGAAAGAACAAAAGGGTAATCATTTTTAAATCCCAAAATAATATTAGTTAAGAAAGCTCCTGTTGGAAACAATGAAGTTATACAAATCTTATTTCACAAAATCAGCCAATTATGTCCAATCCCACAATAATTGTAACAGTTTTCCTTTTTGCCCCTCCAAACATATGGTTACAATTATCATTTAGGATTACTAACTTGATAAAATTAAAATCAGGTACTGTATGATGGAGTGTTCATTTTAGACTTTCCACTTGAAACTTTGTTGCTTCTCAAAACGTTGAGGCTCAGGTTTTGTACTGTAGTCATGGTCTCTTACTCGACATGCAGATTGAGGCCAGAGTATCAAACCTGAAATCCAGGTCCAGGTCAAGTTCTGGGTCAAAGGGAATATCAGGGATGGAGATGGCATCAAGATCAAAGTTGTGTTTTTCGTCTCCCTCCTCAGTGTAATTATGAGGATCATAATCACCCAGCTCCTCTTCTGGTGCGCTGAGGGCATACAGCTTCTACAGAATACAGAAGACAAAGGGGAGAAAACATTATTGAAAAGAAACAGAATGACAAGAACTTTAAACAATTGATTCAACTCATTTCTTACATCTCGTAGTACTTTGAGTATCATTGTATGCTGCATCACACTAATCTCTTGATGTGCAGAAGATCCGCCGTGGAAATCCCAAGCCTTGGAAATCAGAAGTAAATCATGTGATTTCAGTTCTGAATAACATCAGATATAAATAATGGAACATTTCACGGAACATGTCTCGATTCAGTTACATTCTTAATAATTCTACAACTACTACTACTTTATAATAATAATAATAATAATAACAATAATAACAATAACAATAATAATAGTACCTTGCGCCAAGAACACCAACGTTGATATCTTTGCTCCATTTCCAACTGGAAATAAAAAACCATGTAAATTTATGATAATTGTTATTATCAATCCATTGTCCATTTTTCATTACACAACAAAGGGCTGGTTATTTGTTCTGGTTGTCAACACAAATGAAATGACTAAAACCAAGAGTTTGTGAGTTAGTGACTTTAAGCCCCAAGCTCATTTGATGCATTTTTTATTGTAACAATGGCGTTCTATGGTACATCAATTCATTTCTGGTTTTGGTCTTTTCGTTGGATTTATTGACTCTGGGATACATCCTTTAATAATAATAATAATAATAATAATAATAAATATGTCTGTACCCTGTAGAAATGGTCCCATTTCTCTTGGTTTGTATGCTGATCTCCCGCGTCTTCTGACTGCAAAAAAAAACAAATTCAAGTCAGGTTGACCTTATGTTAACAAATGAAAAATAATTAGTGTTAATTTGTCATGAATATAACAACAAAAGTTGTTCATAAGCCTGTTATTAAATGTATGTATACTTTTTCTTCACTTACTGGCTTTCTCTTTGAAGGCCTTCTTGGTAATTTGATGTCTTTGGGGCCG
The DNA here is from genome assembly GCF_902827165.1 of Trematomus bernacchii. Classification (NCBI taxonomy): domain Eukaryota; kingdom Metazoa; phylum Chordata; class Actinopteri; order Perciformes; family Nototheniidae; genus Trematomus; species Trematomus bernacchii. The sequence continues at coordinate 3,057,068 of NW_022987573.1, read as the reverse complement.
TGAGCCAATTTCACCTGTTGAAAGTTAAAAAACGTTTTTTCTTTGCAACAAGTTGCAGTTATTTTTCCATAATTAAAGTTTGTACATCACTGAAGTATGAGGGGAGGTAATAAAGTTCAGGTATATTATGCAAAAAATGTATTTACGTTGCAATCAGTTCCGGGTTTCTCAATGTTACTCATTATCAGATGTCCTGAACCTGAATCAATATCATCTGGCATTGGTTTGTGCTCATTCTTACACTGCAGCAGAAAAACCAAGAGTAGCACAGCTGGGAGACAAAGACCACACACATACAGATCAATGCATATACGTTTATGTCTTAAATGACTTTACTGGGAAATCTTTACATATCTTTGACAATTTCAGACACGTTTCCTACCTGAAAGCAGTAGCATGCTAAGAAATATGATCCCAAGCGCTCCTCCTCCTACTCCGGAGCCCTTAGCTTTGCGGATGCGGCAATTTGGCTTCGTTATGTCAACACAGTTACACACAATAACTGACAGGTTGTAAACTGCTTCCTCGCCCTGGAGGCCAAATACCTTCAGCACCAAATCATACTCTCCAGGATGAACTGTGCTCTCCTTCACCAGTTTGGTTGTATACCCTGTACATAAAACATTCATTTTTATATTGTCAATTCATTTAGCCTTTCGTTTAAAAAATGATATAGAGGTTTATTTTCAAAATTGTCGTTATTTTCTAACCTTGTGTAGGGTCAATCTTCCACTTGCCCTTCTCTTTTTCCTGGAGCTTGAAGGAGAAAGGTCCACCAAAGGGGTCTTGATCAAGGTCGAAGGCAGTGATGTTGGCCTGAGAGAGTCCATCAGATTGGCAAATGTCCAATGTTGTCTCAGTCAACTGTGGCACATTGTCGTTTTCATCGGTAATATGGATGTTGAGGGTTGCAGTGCCTGTCATTGGAGGAAGACCTGGTGACCAAAACACATGTGCATTTTCATTAGTGAAGACATTTTAAATAAGAACAAACACAATATAATTATTCCTGAAAGTCATACCATTGTCAGCAGCATATGTTGTGACCTTATACGTATTGTCTTTCACAAAGTGGGACTCTCTGTCGATTATCTTGGTTGTGGTTATATTTCCAGTCTTGGGGTCCACTCTTACCCAATCAGCTGGGTCGTCTCCTTTTGTGTATCTGAAACACACAATCAGGCCTTTGCGAGTTATTTATTGACCAAATAATTGTAGTCACGTGAGACGGTCCGACAACTAGTAAATTCATAACTTACACAATTGTGCTGGCTCTGGAAGCGTCAGGATCCGTAGCTGCAAATGTCGCCAGATAGAGCCCCGCCTTGGTATTTTCCGCCACCGTAACGTGTTTGTTAGTCATGTCAAAGATTGGAGGATCATTGACATCCTCCACAATCACTGTCACTTTGGTAGTGGACAGAGTTAGTGTTTCTTCCCCAATAAGACCACCAATAGCTGAACTGCCAATAGTGTTGACTTTCCAAAGACCAGTGGTGCTTCTTCTTTCCACCTTGCATGAGTAATATGGCACTTCATTCTGTACACTGATATTCAGGTGTTTTTCATGACTTTCTTCATAGTCCAGAGGCTGTTAAAAAGAAAAAAAGGAAAGGAATTTTTTTAATTCAGGCCATGTCACCTGACAGCCATAAAGTTTGTCACTGATAGTTGTCAATTTCTTCAAAAACAAGAATCCCAACAAATAGTAAGAATTTCTAGAGGTTTCACTCTCTTCAGCTCTCTTTGTTAGCACTGCTGCAGTTCATCTCATCAACTAAGGGCAATTAAAGGCACAGCAGCATACTCAGAATGTAATGTTACTGCTTCGTGTGATCAAAAGTGATTTATCAACGATAGAGCCTAATGTATTGGATGTTGAATACCTTACCCCATGGAAAAACTACTGGATACTGGTTACTTTATCTGTGCTAATAAAAATGTGTCGTCTGTGTTTCATAAAAAATCAGGATGATCACACAAAAAATACCTTTTCTACATAAAGTAGTCCTTCATTTGTCTCAGGATCAGTAGTGATTTTGAAGTTCCTGTTTTCGTCTCCTTTGATTTGATATTTGGCCCTCCAGGCCGATGTACCTTTGGTGTCTCGGTCTGTAACTTGCAGACGTTTAACAAGAACATTTTCCTCCCCTTCTTTCACTCTCCCTGTACCCTGGGAGAGAAAAATAAAACTTTAATTGTGAAAATTGACTGTTGTATTATAACCATATTCTTATCAAGGTGAATTAAAGAAGTAATGGCTCACTGATTGTCCTGTTATCACAGGTAGATGGTTATTTCCATCTTCTATGTTGATAATGATGGTGGCGAAGCTGGAGAGCTGAACTTCTTCTCCACGGTCTTTGGCCTCCACTTTAATGATGTAGGCATCGGCTTTCTGATCAGTTCAAAACACCCAACAATTATTATTAAATATATTATAATTTAGCGGTAACCTTCACATTTAAGAAGATAAAAGTTCCAAGATTAACCTTTTTTTTTAATATTTGTGATTAGTTAATTATCAAATTATGCAATGAGTTTCCTCACCTCATGGTCCAGACATCCTTTAAATGAAACCGTTGCAGTTGATTCGAATTGCTTTAGGTAGAACTCCAAGTCAAACGGGTCAGGAATTACTGAGATTATTTTTAAATCAAATAATCTGTTGTTCTCAGTGCTGTCGTCGTCGTTTGCTTTGATGGTAATGAATTCAGTGCCTGGCAGTATCAAAAGAAAGCATTAGTTTGTTTTAGTTTGTATAATATTTGTTCATAATATGTGAAGATTGCAGATTGAGAAGCAACAAGCAAGTTACCTTGTGGTGTTGACTCTTCTATGGAAACCTCATACCTATCAGGCTCAAACATTGGAGGGTTGTCATTTGCGTCGATTATTAATATCTCAACTCCAAGCTGTGTGTCTATTTCCCTTTTTTCTCCATCATAGGCCTGAAAGGTTAGCTGTAATGCAATAGCACAAATTGTGACATAATGAAATGCTTTCAAGGGCACACAAACACATACACTCACATCCAGGAGATAATTTAAACAATGCAAATTTAGTAAATTCCTTCCAACCTTTAAAACTCTGAACTTCTCGTAGTCGACGGGGCCATGGACAGTAAGCATTCCTGTGTCTTCGTTGATTTGTAAGATGTTTTTGGGATCTTTTTCCACACCCTGACCATGTATCTTGAAAAAGCTGAATTTCTTTTCAACCTGGAGCTGCAGGGAGTAAAACAGCACAGTAGTGAACGGTGGGATCTTGTCATACATATACCATTCATTTCCACTTATTATGACTCTCGGTAAATACACACCGGGCCCAGCTCGTATGGGAAACCTCCTTCATAGTCTTCTCGAATAGTAAAGGAATCAATAATCCAGTCTCTTTTTTGTCGCTTCAGAATTTTTAAAGATGAACTATGGACTAGCAAACACTGGAGAAAAACATTACATTACATAAGATTAAGTACATTTGGGATTATTTTGTATATTCATGATTGTGTATTACTAGCACATACAGCTCTTAACACATTGTTAAATAAGTCACTTAATTTATACACACAATATTCTATCAATAATCTATAATATTAGCAGAATTAACCAGTGCCTTCAGCATTGACTTTTAAAATATTTATAAATATTTTATTTGTCATTTACAAACTGACTTAATTTTAAATAATCTGTTTTTTGATAACCAGCCACATTATATCTGTATCATTTTGATCATATTATCATATAAATACAAAATGTAATGCTTGGTTACTGTATATATATTTACAAACAGTGAATGTTTATAAAGGCAGTCCATCATGCTGGAATCATAGGCTTAAGTAAGTATCAAGTAATAATTGTTTGAAATATTCTCAACCAATCTGTCCAGAAATAATGCAAAAAATACATTCTTACCAGTATCAAGAACAGCCTAGGGCGTGTTATCTCTTATAAGTGTTTGTATAGTTTTGAGTGCAGTTCTTAATTTAGCAGGAGAAATTAGGTGTTTTGCACTTTGGGTGTGTGGTTTTGTGAATTGTGTTTAGTGTTCTGAGAAACTGAGCAATTTAAAAAAAAGAATTGTGTTAGCAATTGAGAAAAACTGTAATTGTTTGAAATATTCTCAACCAATCTGTCCAGAAATAATGCAAAAGATACATTCTTACCAGTATCAAGAAGAGTCTAGGACGTGTTATCTCCATCGCGTATCGAGATCGTGTGTTGTCATAGTCATTAATCCCTTGGTTTTTAGACTAACGCTGGGATGCACCTGGATTAAAGTTTAAATGCAACTCATGGCACCAGCCTACCTGAGAGGGGGCGGGGCCTGTGTAATAATAGATGATCACACATGATCACACCTTGTACGTCCAGCCTGGAATCTAAGACATTTAAAAGCAGCTGGGTGTGTACACAATGTGTGTGTGTGTGTGTGTGTGTGTGTGTGTGTGTGTGTGTGTGTGTGTGTGTGTGTGTGTGTATGTGTGTGTGTGTGTGTGTGTGTGTGTGTGTGTCTAAAATGCATTATTATATATTTGGTCTGTAACACTTTTGTTAGAGATATGTGAGAATAGTTATTATGTTACTATACCTTTATACTGTTGATGTACCAATGTAATCATTTTCATCCTTTTTATTTAAATAGCTTATTTCCTATAGCAACCTTACAAAGTGCTTTACAGTGGTGCAAACACACAAATAAAATAAATGTTTAAACTATGTAACAGAAAGCACATCTAAATAATTACATTTAAAAAATAACTAGGATTTCATAATACTCTAAAGGCAGTTAGCTTGATAACCACTATGGAGACCCAAACTGTTGACATGAAGACAAAATATATTGTAAATGCAGTACATGGTGTGGCAATGTGATTAATGTTATATATTTTTCCTGTTTAAACATTTTCAAAAATATGCAACCTTTATCACTTGGTCTTTGCCAGGCAGGACGAGACGGACACAGTTACACCATTGACTCTTGCTTAGATTTCAGTGCTCCTTGTTAACTATGTCATTTTGAATATAAATGAGAAGGTTTTATAAGATATTATAATGACCTGAGTAATAAAATGATTTTGAACAATTTCACAATTGCATGATTATATAAATGTAATTTGATTGTAGATAATTTCATAATGCGTGGCTTTATTTTATTTGTATACGTCTTGTTATTTCATTATAGTGTACAATAATCGATGCCATTTCATTTACATTTTAGTATCACAGTACACTCACAACACTCCCCACTCCCACAGGCAAAACCAAACCAAAAAATGTGTGTGTGTGTGTGTGTGTGTGTGTGTGTGTGTGTGTGTGTGTGTGTGTGTGTGTGTGTGTGTGTGTGTGTGTGTGTGTGTGTGTGTGTGTGTGTGTGTGTGTACTTTTATTACAACTCACTTCTAGTTTAGACTTGTCCTTTGAAATCGGTTCCTGGAATAAGATATTTTAAAAAGTATTTTAGATGTTACTTTTACTGCAGTTGTTTTACGGTGTGTAGTAGAAGAGGCTGAGAAGCAAAGCTAGCTTTAAGTGTTATAAATAAAAACATGCATTACGACATGTGGTTAAATAAGATTTGACACATCACTTTTCTTTATAAAAAAAACAAACAATGTATTATAATTTTTGGGTTGATGGGGATAAGATATCAAATTAAAGGTCAGATTTTCAAATAAAGTTTTGTTTCTTTCGACAGTTGGCTTTGAGTCACATTGCATTATTACTCATTTCCATGTGTCCAATAGTGATCGTCAGTCCTAACAATGGGCTTTGTTTTCTGGTGCTTCCATATATTTTCAGTACATCAACATAATAATTCATTGTGTATCTTCGTCCTTCAAAAAGCACAACATCTGTGTGTGTGTGCTCATTGTAATAACATTAGAAATATGCTGACTGACCACACATTTAATGGCATACTATACAACATAACTACACTGGCTTTCATTCTGTTTTTACAAAAGCACCTGGTATTTCTTTGATGTGCTGGCTATACAGAGGAATGTTATAACCTGATTTACAACTACCTTTTCACCTGAGGACAATTTGAACTGACAGTCTAGTAGATACTTTAAGATGGGAAAAAAATCTTTAGGGAGAGTATCTGGCTCACATTGCACCTGGGAGTGTCAATGGGAATCAAAACTGAGTATTTTTTATAACTAACCGCCGAAAACAAAACAAAAGAGATGATAGCATGACACGTCAGTAACTTGGCTGGAACTCTGTACGCCTTTATTTTGCAGATCCAAATCTTTTCACTGGAATCTGTGATGATATCACTTCTCAAGAAAAAATAAATACTTTAGAAGTGTGTGTGTGTGTGTGTGTGTGTGTGTGTGTGTGTGTGTGTGTGTGTGTGTGTGTGTGTGTGTGTGTGTGTGTGTGTGCGTGTGCGTGGGTGCGTGCATCCATGCATGCGTGCGTATGTGTGTGTGTGTGTGTGTGGGGGGGGGGTGTGGGGGTAAAAGACAAAAGCTGTAGGGAGACCAGGGACAGTTGTAACACTTTTTGGTTTTTCCCAATAAGTAAAACAACTTTTACACTAGGATAGCCATTTTGCTATAATATACATTCTCAATGTGTCAACTACTGAAACAATGTATTTAAGTGTTGTTAAGAAATAAGCACAGGTTGGAAAATGTATTTAAATACAGTCACTCAACTGTTACAACCATCCCAGTGTACAGGGACGGTTGTAACACATGCAAGGGACGGCTGTAACATGTTAATAACGGTTACCCTTTTTCACACTACATGACAAAAGGGAAAGCTGTCAAATTTTAAGGCAACAAGATTTTAATGGGGTTTCACACATCCTCCAACAAACAATGATCAGAACTTAAAACAGAACACCAGATGGAACTAGAGAATGCAATTCCTGAAGAAATTGCTAGTGGGAATGCTTTATGCTGAAAAGATGAAGCTGAACTGCTATGCTGAAATGTAATGTGTAATGCTGCGTTCACACCGGACGCGATGCGATGTTTGGGGGTGGCACGATTACATGTAAAGTCAATGCAGAGACGCGGACAGACGCGAATTCGCTACGACGGTGAGCATGAAGCGGTGGACGCGAATTCCGCGGCGCGATTGAGGCGATTGAAGGGGGCTGCGACATACGCTCGAGTTCAATTTTTTCAACTCGATCGTCATATTTTCGCGTGACGCGATCTCGCGGTAGCCAATCAGCGGTGAGGATCTCAGCCTGCCGTCACTGACGTTCAACCCGAAAACATCAGCCGTTAGCTGTTAGCAGTTAGCACACAGAGCTCACAGCTCCTCATATCTGTTCAGAAACTATACAGAAGTTAAAGAAGAACAAACCACAGACTGTCTGTGTCATGGTGAATACATTCGCTGGTTTATTTATGTCTGTAGGCCGTTGTTGTGAGTGTGGACGGTCGGAGCATATACAACGTTAGCTTAGCCTGATCGATCCGATCTCCATTCAGAAAACACGCATTTTAAAAGGTTTTTCGCCTGCCGTCTTGTATGCAGACTTGTCAAAGCATTAATTCATGGTTTTTACTAACCGGTATCAGTATGTTATTACTTCGGCATCATTTTGAAACGTGTATTACAATTAAATCACGGTAAAATATGTTCATTTTGTTGTAGTTGTAGCCCCCTAGCCAGCGCGTCTTGTTTGAATGATGCGAGTAAACACAGCTGACAGCCGCGGTGAAACTCGAACGTTTAGAGCGAGGCGATAGGAGCAGAGATGGGGTCGTTACTCATAAAAAGTAATATATTACTTTACTTCGTTACTCTCTACATAAACGCGTTACTTTACTCGTTACATTACTCGTTACTTTACTCGCAAGGCCGCCCCTCCCTACAGGCAGATCACGCAGACTGCGAAGGGTGCTTCATTTTGCGGAGGGAGCGGGAGGGGGCGGCCCTGTTTACATCCTCACTCTAGGGTTCGGGGGTCCTTAGCTATTAGCTTCACGTTAGCATGTTGTCTTTGCAGGTGCTTGTTGAGGTTTGACGTTGTGTTTGCAGCAGTGGATAAAAGCTTCTGTCCTGGACAGAGTTTGCACCTCACCGTCACATTCCTGTCCTTTCTTTGGACAAACTCAAAATAATGGGCATACCTCCACCCCTCGAAAGTTTCGCTCTTGACTGAGCCATATTTATACACTCTATGTGGACGCGCAAGTCGCGCAAATGTTACGTAAATATAAACCTGCGGCGGAAATCCCTCTTGTCTGTCAAAGGGAGAATCCACGGCTCTGGGAGAATCTAGTCATTCTTTATGTTAGTAGGCTAACTGTAGTGTGATTACTGATTTTATAAAAGTAATGAAGTAACGCGTGTCGGGCAATGTTAGTAACGCGTTACACCCAACTCTGGATAGGAGCGATTAGAGCGAAGCGAATATTCGCATCGCTTCCGGTGTGAACGCAGCATAAGAAGAAAGTGAAGAATTTAGATTGAAATTATACATGAACACTGGGGGCTTGAATGTGGGATAAGAGAATTAAAGAAAGTAAAAAGGCTTGGAAAAGCAGCAGAATATTTGAACAGCAAACTTTTGAACTAACTTGATGGCGAATGATCTGTCGCCATGGCAACGGTATTTGATGACACCCCATAATACGCTTAGATGTGTTGATGGCTGCATCGTTACCAAACCTGTGAAGTTTTGGGCCGTTTGGAGCATTTTCACTGAAGTTATGAGATAACCGTGTTTCATAGCGATCATTATGTTGCCAAGGCAACGGCATTTGAAGAAATCTCAAAACTGTCACGTAGATGTCTTCACGGCTGGACTGTTAGCACACATGTGAAGTTTGCGCACTTTTTAACAATTTTCATAGGAGTTATAGCAATATCGTGTTTTATTGCGAGGGATGCGTTGCCATGGCAACAGCTTTTGAGGAAAACTCACTATTGGCCCATAGACATGTTGAGGGCTGGACCATTAACCATTATCTGAAGTCTGGTGCTGTTTTGACCCTTTTCATAGGCGTTACGACAACATCGTGTTTTTTGGCAAGGGATGCGTTTCCATGGAAATGTAGAGCTGTTGAGGCATGGACCGGTGATATACAAGTAAAGTTTGGGGGACGATCGGACCGTGTCCATTGGAGTTACAGCGACATCGTGTTTTATGGCGAGGGATGCGTTGCCATAGTAACACCACATTACGTAACATCAGATTTGATGTAGAGCTGTTCAGGGCCACAGTGTTAACCATCATGTGATGTTTGGTGGCGTTCTGAGCATGTCAGTTGGAGTTATGACATCATCATGTCATAACTCCCACAAAAGTTGGAATGAGGTTTCTGAGGGAAGGTATGAAGGAACAGTTAGCAGTTGAAGTCGCATGAAGATTTTTCAAGTCTGCTAAAAGCACTTTAATACAGGGGTATCTCCTCTTGCACTTGATGTAGCTCTTTGATCTTCTCCTGCACTTTATATGTCGTAGCTGCTACATTGTACTGCCATGTGTGTAATGCTTGTATATGCTGCTCATGCTCTTTCTGCATATCATGTATTTATTTGTGCTATGTATATAAATGTCAGGTTCTTAAATGTTGTATGTGAGGGACTACGGATGGAAATTAGCTCAAAGCTCAAATCCGGCATGTTTACGTTTTAAAGCATTATTTGTTTTAAATGTTCATCAATATGCATTGTCCCTCTTCAAATAAACGATTAAATGAAATGAAAATGAAATAAATGAAGTCTGAAGAGTTTCTCCATTGACTTCCATCTTAAAAATGTGTTTAATTATGGGATATATCTCTGGAATTATGAAAGTTATGAATGAGAAAAGTAATAGCCATTGATTCCCGATCGAGTTGAATGTTTTAATGTTTGAACGGAGTTTCTGCGATGTGGAAGAGGCGCAAAATAATCCGGCGGAATAAGAATAAAGAATTTGTGCGTAGAAGAACAAGTAGCTGGAATGCTGTATCAGCATTCCCACTAATTGAATCTGATTCACAGTTGTGGCAGGTGTAAAAGTAACTTCCATCTGTGCAGTCCTTGTGTGCCAAGGCTTTACAGGAGCAACACTGCAGCCAGATCTCCTTGGACCTGGAGCAGCTCTCCAGGCACACAATGCAGTATTGAGCTTCATCTTCATCAGATGAGTCCTGAATCTTCTGCTTCTTGTTGGGTTTTTTTTTTTGTTGCAGAAATTAATTTTTCTCTTCACTTTAGACTTGTTTGCGTTAGACTATTTTTTCTCAGCCTCGAGTTGATTTTTTATAGGAGTGTCTGTGAGGACAGCGGTTTCTCTTCTTTTTCTCCCCTTTGTTGTCCGTGTTACAACCGTCCCAGGACCACCAGTCATGTTTTCACCCCCTGTGAACCTGCCTGATTGCTAGCTTGACCCATATTTAGCTAGTTATATTTTTAGCTTACAAAACAGTGATTCTAATAATACTAGTTTGGATTCCTAGACATTTGACCTCAAGACAGTATCCAAAAAATACATCATATAATCTTTTTATTTTTTTTTACCTCAGAAACACACTTTTGCTGATATCTTTCGCGAGAGATTTAAACATGGCTCCTTTTTTTCACAGCGATCTTTCGATCTAACTGAGCATGTGCAGAGTGAGTGTCATCACTCTAGCTTGTTTGTGATTGAAGGCGTTACAACTGTCCCGTGTTACAACTGTCCCTGGTCTCGCTACGTCGTAGGGAGGAAAAAAAAGTCACGTTTAAATTACTTTATTATATTTACACCTGTAGGGGAGAGTGGGGTAAGTTGAGCCATTTTTTAGTTATGCTGTCCTCTAAGCAAGGAGAAATGACACATAGTAAAAATGAAAGCACACACCTATAATTCAGGATGTCTCCTATCAATGGCAATGATAAGAATTAATATTTGATAAAGGGCAGTGAAAATATTACTTCTACAAAAAAAAAAGTCTTGTGGCTCAACTTGCCCCTGGTAAGGGGTAAGTTGATCCAGGTCAGGGGGTAAATTGAACCACTGTTCAAACTTGGGCATACCTGTTCAAACCTGGGCATACCTACAAAAAATCTTAAAGGTAACTTTAAACAATAAATAACAAACCAAATACAAGTTTAGTTTTTCAAATATTTTTAATATAAATTTCGATTGAATTGATTGATTTTTTTTAACATGTTAATAAAAGGAAAAGTAATCATACAAATGGTGATACAATTTCATACATCTTACCAATCAAACACAGGGTAAATTCAACTTTAAATGTAGCCTACAATGAGCTCTTATTATCAACTTGGCCTACTTTCATTAATTTCTCCATTGAAAAACTGGCTCAACTTACCCCAAGGCCCACGGTTCACTTTACCCCATAGCCACCATTTTAGAAAAAATAGTCTAGCATTACAATTCAGAGTCATCTTTAGCTTAATGACTCACATGGTTTAATACGCTGCCAACACATCAACATATACAATATATTTGTTTAAACCTGGATACATTTTTTTTGACATGACAGCCGATATAGCTGACATCTAGAAAATGTACTTTGACAAGCAAAAAACGTTTTTTTGTAAAAATGCTTACCAGACCACAATGAGCATCTCTCTTTCACAGGCAATGATAAATGGGAGAAGCTTGCATAATTTCTGGTCACGTGATTACAACTATAAGGCGTTGCCTGGTTACAGGGGGTGGTTCAACTTACCCACTGGCTCAACTTACCCCCTTCTCCCCTACGCTAAAACAGGCTACAAGAACTTTGAATACTTTTTTGTCACTTTGTTTTGTAGTACAAATCCACAGGTGCTTGAAGGCATGGCAGTGAGAGTAAAACTGCCACACCTAACGGCATCTTCCGTGCCAAATTAGTGCAAACATTAATACAACAAGTTCTGCCTCTTCTTCTTCTGACAGACTGAAGGGAACCCATTGTAACTTGCATCGCATGAAATCCAACAAGACATGACAATGTTTTTGGCAGCGACACATTTGATTACGTGAAACCGTCAACAGGACTCAACTCAAATACCTTCAGACAAGCTGCATTACATTTCTGATGCCAACACCCACTAGCTGACCCCCTCTACATGAAGTGGGCAAGTATAAAAGATGAATCAACACAGGTAATTATAGTTCTTCAAAATGAAACCTGTGAAGTATACATGGTCTATTGAGTGGATGACAGAAATCAAACATCCTATATACTATGACATATTCAAGTTTCCACAGATTTATAAGCAATTTTAAAGCATAAAAAAGTATACTTCCCTGACATAACCTCAAGAACTAAAATTGATTTTCTGGAACCCAACTCTCCTAAAGTTACAAAGTTAAAAAAACAAGCAAACACTCCCAGTCACTGTAAAAACATAAACTTAAAGAATCACCAGAGCATGAAAGTTATTGCAATGCATGAACACAAAAAAAGACAGCCTCGCCTACATAATCCCTGTTTCTCGGATCGGTGCCAATATATAACATATGGCTCTAAATGTATCTGATTATTAAGTCCACAATGCACACATACCAAATCCAACCATTGTGGTGCTTCCCTTCTCAAAACATCGCACAATCTCAAACTTGAAATGAAGAGAAACATAACGATATAAAAAAATCAGTCCAGCGCTGCCTTTTTTAAAGCTTGTTCTTTTCTTGTATTGTGGGTCGACAGATGCCTGCCAAGGTCTTGAACTTTGGCCCCAAATCATCCAGGAAAATCATATCATCTCCTTGGTTGCTTAGTGACAGCTCATCCAGTGATGGGCTTTTGCTGCCCAGTCCCTCATAGGCATACTCGTGGGGCGGGTACCCCACCTGGTCCAACTGGTTTGCATAAATCGTGTACAGTCTCTGTGGGATTGAGAAGTCATCAAAGGATTAATGCACTATTTTTTGTCAATAACAGATACTTTAAAAAAGCATATATAAGATAAAGATAAGATAAGATAAACCTTGATTGATTACAATTGGGAAATTGAAAAAGCAGCATCAGGGATAAAATGGAAAACCAGGATAACACAGGAGTTCACACAAGTTTAAATACGAATTAAAAATAAAGAATGTAAGTAACATTATATAATAAAATAACAACAACAGAATTAGTAGAAACTTTTTTGTTGTTGTATATATATATATATATCGAGATATGAATAGTAATGATTATTATATATAAATATACTGTCAATGTCTGTTTTCAAGTCCAAAGTAGGTACAACGTAGGTACATACAGACATCCGGAAGTATAAATGTATATGCATGGCCCTATTTCATATTCACGATACTACTTATTTCATTGCTGAAAGCAGTTACAAATCTCCTTTTAGGGATTTTGTTTTTATGCATGGTATGTTTAAAAGCATTAATAATTACTCCCTCTCATTCAAGCAAACAGGGAATTGACCATTGGGAAACATTTTGGGTTAATGTCCGGGGACACCTCAATGTGTGGCTTTAAGACACACTTTCTTACCCTGTCGATGTGATCTGCAATGTGTTGGTTTGAGCGCAGGCTGACGGAGCGCTGGTACATTGATGAGCTTCCCTGTTCAGAGAGAGGAGTGTCGTGAGCTCTGATGGGCTGAATATGATGTGCATAAGTGGGCTTCCCACTGTCTAGTTAACATACTATACATGCATGCAAGTGTATATTGCAGTCAAATAACTTTATGACTGACTTACTTATTGAACATTTCATTTGAATGAAGAGTATATTTACCTGGCGGGTGTTAGTCCTGTTTACATTCCATGTATTGTGCTGAAGTAAGGAAATAAACAGATTAAGTCTTAATACTTCATTCGATCTCACAATGCCTATATTTGATTAAAAAAAACTAAATAGACAGCACTTACAGTATAGAGAGTAGGATAAACATTTTATTATGTTCAACCAGTATAAGTATTCATCCCATTTGAATCAATAAGGGTGGGTGATTAGTAGAAACCCATGTCAGTGTAACACAAGTTTAACTGCAAAGTGTGTGGATATGTTATATTAAACTACTGTATATCAAACTGCTGTTCTAACAGTGCTGCTAATTCTAATGAGCAAGAAAATAACATAACATCTAAATACACATATAGATATACAATTATAAGACACAAATATATTGTACAGTATTTAACCTTTACAAATAGATACAGTTCATAGAACAAAAAAAAAGGTTTTTCTTCAAAGGATAGAAACAAAAATGACTAACATGGAAATAAATGAGACCAAAAAATAGAAATCCTCTTGCTTAAACTTCCTATGTGTCAGGCTGTAAAAAAAATAGGCATTGGTCATGTAGCATTATAACAAAGATAGTGACTCCCCCTTGTGGGTTTCAGAAAGTACTGTAGTGTGCATCCTCATAAAACACACCTATTTATCAGAGAAACGAGATGCAAAGAGATAACACATTCAAAAAAGGCTGCTATTGATATCACAGCTGCAGTCACTTACCCTGGCCAGCCCGCTGCTCGCGAAAGTGTTTCTTGGTTGCTGCGAGCCCAGTGAGGTGACGTTGATCTGTAGGGGTTACACGGTGAGGTTATTCAGGGTGGAAGATAGAAATACAGGACAGCTACTGGCTCTGCCTTATGCCAATTACAGATTTGTAGTAATCATCTGCACTCAGGGCTGAACACTATAATACATTAATTGTTTGCAATCATCATTTGTCTACACAACTGTAAAAATGACCGGTGTAATCCTTCATCTTTTAGGTTTACAAATACACAAATGACAATATTTAAAGGCCCCTTACTCACCATGTCTACCATTCGACTGTTGTTGAATTCTGTGTCCTTGACCACTTCATTAGATATCTCAGAAGTCTGGTTGAGCAAAGCAAATTAATAAAGCAACCTTACAAGTATGGGGGAGTACAAATTGCATTATATCTTTGACATTTAACAACGCTTCGCAAAACAAGTGATTGAAAAGGGAAAAATAACCACAAGACCAACTATTAGAAAACGTGTAGGTCCATGAATTAAAAAAAGCAATCTTATTCATCTGAACCTTATTTATCTGCACCAACTTTCATCCCACTTTCAAAGGCTACAATAGTGCTATGCAGTAAATGTGATCAGTAAAAAGATCAAGTAGTTTCTTCTTGCAAGTATTTTAGGCAATCCAAGATGTCTTCTTTGTATTGCCATAGGTCAACCATTTGAACAACTTGTTACACAAGCTGTGCAAACCCTGTCATTTATTCTATAAATGTGTCTACGACTTTTACTCCCACCACATTCTTATATAACACACCCTTCAATCAGTCACACATAAATTAAGTAGACAAAGAAAAGGAAAACAACTGAACTAAAGCAGTCATCCACTGTCAATACATCGACATTATGAGCTGCATTTTCTAAAACACACAGTTTCTGAAGTCATTTTTCTACAAGTTGCACGCACACTTTCAAATCAATATTGAAAAAGTAAAATGAGACTACGATGGGAGGGGAGGATTACCTTAATAGTGTTCATTTTAGGGGCATTGTTCACCATGCGTGTAGGTGTCAGGAGCAGAGTGGGCTCAGCCTGGCAGGGAAGAGAGAGTAAAAACAATATTAGAGGGGGGGGGTTACGTGCTCTCAGGCCCCGGCTCCACGGGGACGAAAACGGGTTGAATCCGCATATTTCTCATGCGTATAGCCCTCTAAGCTCGACGACGCCGTAAGGGAAACGTAGAAACAGACCCCGCAAACGACAACGGGTCCAAAGGTGGATAGATCTGGGAACGGAGCGCTCTGGGGGGTCCAACGGGGCCGTGGGGTCGCCTATACGGTCATTCGTTTTCATAGCCCCGCCTCTCCCCCACAGGGTTGCTATCGTGCTCCAGTCGCTACTGACCATGCTACAGTTCTTTGTGCAACATCTACAGGAGCTCCTCCTTGAATTCAGATTATTTATCTTTATCTCGATATGGACATAAACGCGAGTGAAGTCTAATCTGACAGGACGGAGACACGCAGCTCCTGCCGCTGTGATGCAGCGGGAGCAAAACACACACTTCAAGTCAGATCATCACCCTTAGCTATTTTAATTACCTCTCAAACTACCTAAACTAGTTATAAATATGTTCATTTTTACTGTCGGGTCACTCATTACAGGATCAGCTGCTGCATGAGACAGACACTGACGCTGTGAGAAGAGAGGAAAAAGAGACAGGCTCCGTGTATTTGACGATTATATATCATTATATCGTCGTTATTCATTTGTTTTAAAGCTCAATAAATAACAATGAAGACCTTTGACCGGCACTTTTATAATTTTGTCCGGAAGATTTAAACTTTAACACACGCTGACCGGCGAAAAACTCTGCCCGGTTCTGTCGGCCCCCACCGCGGAGAATACACAGAAGTGCAGCCATGACAACCATTCTTCTTCGCTGCTTTTGTGGAGGAAGTTGCTGCTTTTGTGGAGGAAGTTACAGCGCCACGTACAGGTTCGGCATATGTACTGCAGCTTTTCCAGCGTTTGGATGTAAACGGAGCCGTCTCGTGGAGCTTGACACAATCCGGTGTATATTGCGTGGGGACGGAAGGTTTTTTGCGGTTGCATTTGCGTTACTCCAATGCGTTTTGCCGTATTTGTCCTCGTGGAGCCGGGGCCTCAGTCTCTTACTCCCTCTAATTTGCACACACACTCACCTGGCAAGCAGAGCCCCCGCCTTCCTGGTTGTACTTGATGAGGGTCTGGTTGCCCTCATCCTGCACCATGACCATATCCTTCTTTTTACACTGACACGCCAAAAGGAAGAGCAGCACTGTAGACACACGGTAAAATAACGCAACATTGTGCTTGAATAATAAATCCTGAGGATTAACAACCCACTTTTAGTTAAATTACCTAAATGATCTCATTATGAGCTATTGTTTATTGGGCCTGAAATGTATGGTTGTACTTATGTTGAAATTGTTTGCCATACTCACACAAAAATAATAAGAGTCCTAGAAAGAGTAGCCCAATGCCTGCTTTCCCAAGGTTGGATGTGACTGGATCTTTGGGTTTGCAAACAACGCCCTCTCCGCAGTCACACACCATCACTACCATAGTTGCACTTGTAATCTCGTTTTGTTGGTCTCGAATCAACAGTGGCACTGAGTAGTTATCATATGGGAGTGGTGTCTGGCTAATAAGCCCAGCTTGCGCACCTGGTGAAGGGTTTAAAGAGAGCTGAGTTGTGGCTGTTCAATTTCCAACATTATATAGTTTTTCTAGTAAGAAGGATTTACAGATATGTACTAACCAAAGGAAGGGTCTAGTTTCCATCGCTCCGTCACAGTTTTGTCATCATCCACAAGGGAGAAAGTAAAGGGCCCACTGAAAGGAGGGACATCGTCGTCCATTGCTGTCACCATGACCTTGTTAGCCTTGTTTCCACACAAAATGGCACTATTGTTGGCCAGCATAGGTTTGTTGTCATTGATATCCTTGAGGTGGATCAGGACTGTGCAAGAACCTGTGGCTGGAGGCTCATCTGTGTAACCACAGCAAAAAAACAAAACCCTTTAATGATCCAGGCATTAGTTAACAAGTTGGCAACATTATGTGTTTGCTTAGAATAAAAAGTAGGCCTCCTTCATACCATCATCTATGGCACCAAGGACGATTTTGTAAACGCTGTTTTCATCAACAAATTCTGACTCTCTGTCCATGATTTTAGCTGTTGTGATTGTTCCTGTTTTCGCATCAATGGTCATCCATTTCCCTTGATCTTCTAACAGCACATGCCTAATAACATGAGGAGAATCAAAACACTGAATTGCAGCTGCTGGAAGTCAAATGCATGGTTTTGCTGTGCTGCAATCAAAACACTCCTGCATAACTTGAAGTAAGTATTTTTGTATACAGTATGCCTTGTAATTCAACAGGTCATTTCTAATATGATATGGGAAATTTCATTTAAATGAAGGGCTTGACTAATGTATCGCAGTAAGGTTATTGCAATGCAGATATATGTATATCAGGTTATGGACATCTGCTGGCCACTTAACTCGCAGTAAAAACTGCAAAATATATAAGATTAGTTTGGATTTAATTAGATGACATTAGATTAAATTAACTTTATTGTCCACCTCTTGTTTTTTGCTTTTCCTAACACAGCAAAGGTACATACAAAACATATACAAGTACTAAGAACAAATAAAGTCAGTTGTTAACAATAAAAAATGTCCCCTCATTCCTTTGACAACCACCGTTATCCGAAATAATTGTTAGTAGTTTTAAGATTTGTTTTAAACTCTGTATATATATTTATATATGTTGCAATGAACACATCAAACACAAATTACTGTATTTAAACACCAACCTGACTTTGGATAAGACAGAGTCGACATCTGTAATCTTTGGAGTGAAAATCTCCTTTCCTGGCGGTTCCTCTTCCTTCAGGTACAAGTGAAATATGTTTTTCTCATAGACAGGTGCGTCATTGACATCAATCACTTTCATAGTGATGTTGACTATATCTCGAGGTGGATGTTCGCTTGCGCCGACAAGTTTATTGTCTTTACAAAGAGTTAAGGGTTCATCATTCTCTACTTCAACCAGGAGATAAGTTATTTCTGTCTTCTCGAAATCCTTGCCCTGGAAGAAACACACAAGTTTAGATCAGTACTGTGACAGCTGTAGCTGTAAAAATAATGTATTGAACTTGGCACATTGGAAAATAATTACAATTGTTATTAGCCTGAGAAAAGCACAGTTACCTTAATAACACTTAAAATGCCCTCATTGGTTACGGGATCAGTATCAATTTGGTAGTTTCCGTCTTCATTCCCTTTCATGAAGATGTATTTGGCACGCCAGCCAGCAGTATTAGGAGTGTCTTTATCGTCTACTGCAATTCTCAAAATGTCGTTCTTGGTGATCATTTCGGATACCTCACCTTGGTACTGGAATAAAAGAACAGTTTCATGTTTAACATCTTACCATAAATCACTTTAAAAAAGTAACTAAAGTATACAAAAAAAAAGGTTGTGCCTTCTTCTGCCTGAAGGTCGGTGCATGAGTGTTGGTGTCAATAATGTTGAGAGTAATGAAAGCCGTGGATGATAGGGATGGGTCTCCATGGTCTTTGGCTTGAACAATAACGTCATACTTCTTTACTTTCTGAAACATATATAAAAGTATGAAGTAAGAAGATTGAAAATGTTTTATATGTGTTAATAAATCATTATGAACAGTATATTAAATGCAGCTGCCAGGTGATGTAGGTAAAATCTCACATCGTAATCGAAACATCCTTTAAATGTGAGATGGGCCACATCCTTCACCTGCTTCAACTCAATCTTGGGCTCTTTTGGTTCCTGTTCCAAGCTGAAGGTGAATGTTGAGTTAATTGTATTGCTCTGATCTTTGTCCACGGCTTTCAAATTCGCTAACGGTCTTCCTTCATGAAGACAAAGAAAGAAAGCAACGCAGATTGAATGTGTTAGAAAAGTAGGATTGGGAGAAAAGGAACACATTTTTATTATAAAAAAACATGATAGAAAGTGGAGCTTAGGTTTGAAATGATGTGGTCGCTGATTAACCCTCTAGACTTCATGACAACTTTTCCATTCTTTGTTGTGTATTAGTAGAAAATATGCATACTCTCTGAGCCATGCATACTGCATACTCACCCTCTTCTAGGTTTTCCTTCACCTCCTACATCCATTTTAGACTGGAGGAAAATCGGGGCGTTGTCATTGATGTCCTTTATTTCTACATCAAAAGCTAGTTGCTTGTCTATTGTTTTGTGATCCGCTTTACTCAATATATTAAATTTGATCTGTGGGTAAAGGCACACAAGTTAAAATGATTTAGAAGGGTTACACATATACACAGAATGTATATATCGTGAGAGGGATTGGTTATCCATTATGAGCTCACATGAAAGGATTCATCTGTTTCTCTGTCGATAGGTTTAAGGGCATAGACACTTCCGTTAATTTCATTGATTTTGAACACTCCCATCGGCTTCTCCGTCACACCCATTTCCAGTGATTTCGTAGAAGAACTCGTCTGTATGCGTCTGGTCATTAAACATCTAGAGTGAATACAAGAACTCTTTAGCTGTTTTTGTTTTAATGTAAAGCCCAGCCAACATATTGAACTGCCTCGGTGATGGGTCATTTAATTTACAAAATGATATCCTCACCTGCGAAATTTCCTTCGGGAATGGCCCGGAATCTTCCTCTTGTATTTCAATTGTAGACAAAACCCACCTTCTCTTGGCACGCACCAAAAGCTCCTGTCAAAAACATAATAAAGATCAATTGAATGAAATACAATAATTAAAATGTTTGATTAAAAGCAAAAATATTTTGGCAGGGGTTTGCATTTTCAAACATGACTCAGTTACCCGCTTGTCACGCCTGTGGTGTCTTCCATGGAAAGACTCGGTCAGGGCTATAAATGCAACCTAAAATATAAGATACATTGTAAATAGAGGATTTATTCCAAGATATACAGTGAATAAAACTGTTGAAAATAATTGCAGATGTTCAGAATCATATAATCAATTAAAGTTAAACGAGTTAAATCGTCTTAACACTGCTTGAACCTTTTCACTATGATGTGAATCTGCAAGCCAGTGTTTTACTACAATAGCTTTGTTTCAACAAAAACCTTGGTGAGTGTCAATGGAAACCAATGTTACCGCTAGGCAAGGTTTGACACCTGTACACCTACATTGACATGGTTAGTTTATTTTGGCACTGGGAGCAAAATATTAATGAGCTTCTGTAAGACATCAGTAATGTCCCAGTGAACTAAGATATGCGTTTTAAAAAGAACATTTTTCCTATTATATTTATCCTGTAGAATAACAGCAACAGATATGACTGCAGGGGAAGTACGTGATCTGTTTAAAATGTGTGCTTTTGCTTAGCCAATGAAGGAGGTCATGTTACCATGTCGACAACATGTGTTTCCATAATGGATGCATTAAACCGGTTTTGCTCTCTGACTTCATCCATCTTTAACTACCGGCAGACTTTTTTATTGTGCGTAATATACACCTGCTGTTATTCCCATGTTAAAATTAATCACAAGCAACTACAACTCTCGTAAAACATTCATTTCGTAAGAGAAATAACACAACATGATTGCTTCTTAAACATTATGATGCCTTTTATAAGGTAAAATAGAATTCAGAAAGTATGCCTACCAACAGAAGCAGAGAACAGGTCCTCATCTTGGTCCACACTGCTTGCTTTGTGGGAGTACTCCAAAAGAGACAAAGTCAGTTTGAAAAAGAGTGCACAGAAGACAGCCCACAATGACTGCAGGCAGGTTGGCTGACTGCCGATAACAAAGGGCACTCTGTTTGTGCGCAAAGTTATCTGCTATGTGATCAGTCAAATTAAATTTGAGTGTAGGACAACAATGATATTTTAGCTTCCCTGTATTATTTGTAGTAGCTAAATATATTTTGTGAGAGAGTTTTTAAGTTAACACGAGTACTCTCTGGCTGTGCAGAGGAACAGGGCTGTCTCAGGTGTATACCCCTCCAGCTCTATAGCTCAGGTTACCATGTCTCATTTATGTCTGGCAACAAACGAAACTGAATTCCATAGGTCCTGTCAGATAATGTAGAGAGACTGACATGACATTTAAAACCTACCTGGGCAGTAATCATAGCTCTTAAACGTAGACAGTACACTTTGTCCTTTTATACATGCATATTCCCATACTACTGCATGTAGGCATAATTTGCGTCTAGATAGGTCTCGCAAACACATACTGAGGGCATGCTCACATCCAGTTACAAACTTAAACAATACATAGGCGAATTTTGAACATGAAAAGCCTGAACCTTAATTGAAAAAGAGTTGTAGTGAGTGATAAATGAATACAATAGAGATAACACACGGTTAAATAATATGATTTCAGAAAATAATTGTGGATTCCTTATGTCCTAAATAAATAAACAGTTTTGTTTTACAGTTACCAGTTGCCCACTTAATTCCATTAACTATATATTAAATGATAAGGCAATTGTAAATGTAAAGACTCATACATGGCTCAGTGGCTGGTGTGTTGCTGTTTTAACTATCTAAAGGAAGTTTCATTTGAATTTAAGTGCTGTACATTGCTTTCATGTGTTCTTCAGTTATCACATAATATTTGTATTCTGTTTTATTTCACCAAGATAAAATGCACCACGTGTCATTTATCTATTTCCCAAAGGGTGTCACAGAGGGGCTGGTTCCATTTAGGCAGTGAGGGGTTCGACTTATAGACAGACTCAGCTTTTCAGACCCTTACCACTGGGTGTGGTAAGCAGTCAGTCTACAGTCGTTTGAACAGAATGAACATAACAACACATTCCCAATTGTATTCGCTGCTGTATGAGTAGCAAACAACCTGTTTGCCCTGCGGCAGGTTTAACAGTTCTATAGGAGGGGTTTCAGAAACACGGCATCTGGAGAAGTGCAAAACAAGTATTTGTATTCTCAATACAATCTACAATCTCTTATGTATATAGTGCCTTTCAACACAAGGCAAGGCGGACAAGCGAGTGAAGAGACTTGTTTACTATATGAAGGAGATCTGAGGCCATGCAATGAAAAACATTTTTGAAAAAGCCTGTTGGTATAATATCAAAGCAGAAGGAGGAGGATTTCAGATGTTGAATAATGTCTTCTACTGTAGGTCTTTAATGAGATGGAATTGTGTCATGGTGTTTGAATTGATTTTAAGTGGACACAGGGACAACTGCTTGTCTGATTTTCTGAATGTTGTCAGTGAAGAAGGAGGCAAAGTCATTACAGGCCCTGGT
This sequence comes from Trematomus bernacchii, assembly GCF_902827165.1. Taxonomy (NCBI): domain Eukaryota; kingdom Metazoa; phylum Chordata; class Actinopteri; order Perciformes; family Nototheniidae; genus Trematomus; species Trematomus bernacchii. The sequence continues at coordinate 3,034,380 of NW_022987573.1, read as the reverse complement.
GGATAGAAGTTCAGAGGCTACTGACACTGGGGGGTTTGTTAGTCGGTCGACGGTATAGCAAACAAGGCACGTGCATTGTTTTTGTTTTTGGCAATGATCTCAGAGAAGAAAGACTGTCGTGCATTTTTCAATTCCAAATTATAAAAGCCAAGTCTCTCTTTATAGATTTCAAAATGAACATGGAGATTTGTTTTTCGCCACCTGCGTTCAGCTTTTCTACACTCTTTTTTCTGTTCTCATGGTCAAGGCGTTTCTCCATGGAGATATTTTCTAGCAAGACACTTCGTTTACCTTAGTGGGAGCAATGGCATCTATAACATTAAAACAAATTAAATTAAATAATCTACTAGCTCATTAACAGAGATGTTAGCGAGGGCAAGTGTTGAAGAAAAATTGTGAAGAAAGCAAGCAATATAGTACAAAGACCTCATAAGCATTATTGGTACCAACATATTTTTGGAAGAAGGGCTCCAAAAAGAGAGTCCAAAATAAAGAGAGACAGCAAAGGCAAAACAATACAGTATCTATAATAAGTCAATTCAGATTTTTATTAAGTGCATAGCAAGATGTACAAGAGGGAGAAAGACTCACATCATGACCAAAACTGTGAAAAAGATGTTTTGAAAATAGCGTAGGTTCACCAAGGCAATCCTGTTGTATAATCCTGTGTAGTATTTACCACACCCTAAAACACCCACACCCACACCACACACCACACACACACACACACACACACACACACACACACACACACACACACACACACACACACACACACACACACACACACACACACACACACACACACACACACACACACACACACACACACACACACACACACACACACACACACAAAAACGAAATTCAAGTTTTGGGGGGGGTTACGTTCACTGTTGCTGACATGATTCATTTTGATCATATTAAACAGAGTTTGATATTCACTGTAAACTGCCATTGTTTCTCCTTCCAATCAGAATCTCTTCAAGGCATGCAGCCAAAGACCTTTCGGGTTAAAGTCTTTCATGTTTTTAATTCTCACTGTAAGGTTGGGAACTCCTTTGAGAGGTATGCTCTCAATGTAGAATCCCAGCCAGAATATGTCATAATATAGAAGAGGGATGACTCACAGTGACTCACTCAAAGTACACACACGCAAACAGGAAACTTGAAAGATCATTACTTCAACAGTTTAAACATTACAGTAATGAAATCAACCTGGTCTCACCAGAATGCGTGACTCCACCACGCACCGGTGTTAAGGAGTCGTGGTGGAGTCACGCATTCTGGTGAGACCAGGTTGAATTAAATACAGTGTTTAACACTTACTAGGAAAATTGATTTTAAGTTGTAAAGAAAATCCAATATAATCAGGGAAAGATTCAAGAAAATGTAAATGCAAATAAGAGCGAGGACAACCATGCCAGGGTTCTCCCCACAAATAAGGATGGCATTTAAAAAATGTTTGAACTCAAGTATCTCTACAGAGAGTAAAACTCAGTCTTTATGGAGATTTAGTGGCAAGGCATTTTTCCTCCTCGTCTTCCTCCTCTGTTTCTTCATCCCTCGTGTGGGGAACAGAGGTTAGTAGCAGAGTGTCGGCATGGACTTCTTCGTCGTCCGACTGGATCACAGGTGTGTCGGCTCCACCCCCGCTGGTGTCACTCGAACCAGATGATGTAGAGGACATGCGAAACTTTGATCCGCGCTGAACTTCATCTTGTTGCTTCAAAGGTGCTCGCTCCCTGTACACAACCTCTGCATCGTCATCCTCCTCATCTTCTTCTTCTTCATCCTCCAAGTCTGTAAACAGAAGCGGTTAGGACATGTCTGCACCGGTTCTGTCAGTGTGTTGTGTTGTTTCATTTCATTTCATTTCAAACCTTTATTTAACCAGGTGAATCCCATTGAGATCATCGATCTCTTTTTCAAGGGAGACCTGCTGATCTGTTGTGTCATTGATTTATTGTTTCCCATATTAAAGATTCACTGATGCAAGGAATTAAGGTATTCAGTCTGCTGAAAGGGTGCGGATATCTGTGTATTAGGAAATGTACTTCCCAAATCAAATGCTGCAAAGCTGTTTAGCAGCTGACTCCAGTTTTGATAATCCACAAATTCATTCTATATCTTAAGAAAATACTGTTTGTATCGAATAGCCAAATACGCAAACTAGTTTAGAGTTTCAACAGACGATTATAAAGAGTGCAGCAAATCACAGCCAGGTCAACCATGCTGATCAGGTTTCTCCCATAAAAAAGGATTGCAAAGGTAGAGAAAAGAGAGATTCCAGACTGTTTTGTACTATTGCACCCTAAATATCGTACAAAACTATAGACATCCAAATGAAGAAACGTATCTTACTTTTACTCATGGAAGTCTCTGTGTTTTGTTTATTTGCCTGCTTCTGTAATACCTTCATGTGAAACTTCATTACATTAAGTCAAAGTCAACTTTATTGTCAATCTCAAAATATGTTTGTACACACAGAAAGATCGAGATACTGTTTCCCACAGTCCCGAGGTATAAAAAAACTCACACATTGAAATGCAAGAAGACTCCATAATTAACAAAGAAAACACAAAATAACCGTTTACTTCAAGTAAGCCAGGATATATATAAAAAAGAAGATGTACATAGTGCAAGAAAGTACAGTAGGCTTAAGAAAAGTACAGTAGCAGTATGTGACTGCGGCTCAGAGGCCATCTGATCACCTGGTAGTGGAGATGCCAGCGCTCCCTCGTCTGCTCCTGAGTTTAGAAACACGTCCAGGGCCTCCTGATCAGAGATGTCCATCAGGTCCATCTGCTCCAAGACGTCCACATTAACCTCCATAGAAGAGATACTTCCCATAGGGGCTGCGTTTACAGACAGAAGAGCTTACAGTATATAACATGAATACACACTTTGGTATAAGTCAAAAGAAATACATATCACCATTTTTTTTTGTTGCTGGCCCACAGACCACAGGTTTGCAAATGTTCAGGTCTTTCTTGTTGTTTTTAATTAAGTAAACACTGCTAACAATGGCTGTTAATGTATTTGAAACCTGAAAGTAGTTTGCCAAATTTAAACTTTCAATGTTTAACACAGTTTTCCATTAGTTTTGACTTAACACACATTTCACCTTTTTTTCCTATTTCTATCAACAAAAACAGTATTTATGCCCCCAAGACTGGACAGTTACTCACGTTTCCTAAAGCTGACCTGCAGGTGAGCAGAGGGCAAGTTGTTGTCCACGTCATGCTGGTATACGTCTTCAAAAAAGTGCTGTCTCTCTTTTCGCTTCAAGTTCTGAGCAGAATCGTTGTCCAACACCCGCTGAGAGTTGTCGGTCTCCGCTGACCACCCAAAACAGACACAAAGAAAAAACCATTAAAATAATTTCAGTTTATTCTCTTTTTACAGATTTCCGTTGTTTTATGTATTTGTCTGCATTTCACTGAAATTAGCTTCATTTAGTTTCTGTTCCTTTACTTGTGTTATTCCCAGAAAGTCCATAAAGCAAAGTTGCACAGCCGCTGTCCTGTTTCACATGACTGCGAGGCAACTGTGCTTTTAAGAGGTCTTTTTTCCTAATGCAAAAAAACACTTTAAAGCAGTTATAAAAAAAGATATACATCTGTATATTTGACATTTCATTAAGGAACTTTCACCTAAAGTGTCAGATGTTAGATACACCACTGTTAAAAGGCAGCCATCATGAACGGCATATTCCCCCTCCCTTTTGCCTTAGTCATCATTCTATTGTGCACTTCACAGAAAACGTTATTCCCCCTCCCTCTTAATTATACTTAGCACTATCAATTAAATCATACAATGCAAAACAAAATCTGTAATCAAATAAATCTAGACTCTAGGAAGGTTTTAAACATGTTTGCCTACTGTGTGCCAAACGCTGTCAACAGGTTTGGTTTCTAAACAACTGTGTGCCAAACGCTGTCAACAGGTTTGGTTTCTAAACAACTGTGTGCCAAATGCTGTCAACAGGTGTGGTTTCTAAACAACAAGGTAATATATTATCTGAAAGTACTGTAAATGCTCTGTTCAAGTCCTGACATTTCCCACGATTAGCTATTGCTTTTGATTGGCCCTCAGGGTGTTTGCATTGGATTGTAGAACATGTGCTTTCAACATGCCCTTTACTCAAGTTCTATCTTTGAGCTGTCATTACAGTCACTTGGTGTTAGCATACTCAAGTGTATGAGCAGAAAAAGAAAGGATAAGAAAGAGTCAGCTGCCGCAAACCGTGTAAATCTCTGAAGATCCCCTGATTCCATTGTGTGACATTACTAGGATTTATTTTAATGCGTGACAATGCAGGCATGCTGTGAAAAACAAGAGAGCATCTGTCCTCAGATCTACCTCCAGCATCGACCTCTGTCATTCTGACCAGCTATGGTTGTGTAACCGTCCTCCTGAGAACACACTGTGCCTTCTCCCACTGGGCTTCACGAGCTGACACTTTGACACATGTCACCAGTGTTTAATGTTTGTGTGTGTGTGTATGTGTGACGGCGTGTATGAATATAGTGCGAGCATGTTCACTCAAACCGTATCAGACTGTGCTTATGCATTCATGCTTTTGGGATGCATTTAGTTAATGCTCATTTTGTGTGAAACGTGTATCAAGTTAGCATTAATAACATGTTTATTACATGTGATGCCAGCAGATGGTACAGTAACAACATTCACGAAAACAAACAGTTTGACCCAGATGTTCTCTTTATATACTGTAGTTAAGGTCGATCTCTGGAGACCCAACAAGTCTGTCAGTCACGCTTCCACAGCCTTGGAGGGGTTTGTGTTCACTATCATGTGTTCACTTCATGATTCAAGCTGTCTGTGAAGGCAGGGACAGGCACAGTCCCTCTGGCTGATATTTCAGCTGTACAGTGTTCAGACATGAAAGTAACTACTTTGATTGCCACTGATCAAACTAGATGCAATGATAAGGCTGAACATGCTGAGACATGTATGTAATTGCTGTTGGTACTGGTATTCATGGCAACAGTTCACCAAACCTTCAGCTGCATTTGCAACCCTGCTTTGAGTTGCAATTGTGGAGTAAAGCAACAAATCCAGCTTTGGTCAAATAGATTTTTTTTCTCATATATTGTTTTATTCATTTCTATTCTACTCTCATTTTAATATATGATTGGCAACCAAACAAGACATCTGATGTATTTCCCTATAATTGGTCACCCTTCTGTCCGTCTATAATTATGGGGGCGGCTCGTAATCTATCTGATGTTTTTCTTGGTTCATTGATACTGTAAGCCAGTTGGTTTCTAAAGCATTTATTTGATTTTGATCTATTTATTTAGATTTTAGATTTGATTTTAGAACCAAATCTCATACTGGAGAAGTGGGAAAAGTATTAATGAGCAATAGATCCATTACTAAAAAACAGTAGCACTCACCCCTAGTGTGTCTAGGCAAAAGTCCATTACATAAGTCCACTGGCCAAGCCTGTCCTGTTTATCTAGCAGAACAGCTTGACTGAGCAACCCGTGACTATTATGTGCATTGTTCTTGACATAACAGATCAAGGTAGTAATCATATTTAAAAGACATACTCTTGAGGGAGACCCTTAACCTCAACATGCCTACATCCCAGAATCCCCTGCCATCCTATCTCAATGCCACCGGCCGTGTGTCTATGATCATTCAGCAGGCATTAGCACTGGGCAGTTTGAGACAAATACACCAGTAACTTCAGGCCGTTACAGCAACGGCTCCTGATGATGAAACCGTACAGTTTACGTAAACTTCAGCTTTGCCTGCTGGCCTTATGGGGTGGTCTTTCTCTCTCTCTCTTTGTCTCTTTCTCTAAAAATCTAATTGTGCTACTTAAATTGCCAGTGGACATGCTCAACCCACGCACAAGCTCAGCAACATGTCTCCATCTGTCACAGCGTGGAAGAAAAACATGTATGTTAAAAGCTGACTCATCCAGATATAACCACTAGGTTTTTTCTAAAACCCTGCTGTGGGAGACATGTAGGAGGTCTCCATGCAAATTGGTTAGGTTTGCATTACTACCATACTCTGTGTGAGACCCAGATGGCGTTCCTAGCCTCCAAGGGGGAATCCTTTCATTTTGACAGGGGTTATTAACTGCCAACAATCTGTATGACTGCTGGAAAGGAACAGATATAATTCGCTTATTAATAAAATCCAGTATAAACAGGGATTGCCAGCTAGTAATTCGTTCACTGGTTTGTGCGCACAAAGACAAATGGAAAATGTGTTATGTAAAAGGGGAACTTCCATTTTTAGGTTGCTCAATTCACATGAAGGAGTGACAAACTACAGGTGTGTCAAAGAGCTGAAATTGGCTTTGATAATGTACTGTTTATTTGTTGTTGAAGTGTTGGCCTCAGGGTGATAGGCAGAGCCCATAAATACTATTATTACATAACTCAATTAAATATAGAGCGGTGAGATGAGGGACTAGGCTCCTTGGAAGGTTCTACATTGTATGTGAATGACTGCTGACACTGCACTAAAAAACATCATTATTTGAAAATAAAACCATAGAATTAATAATTCAGTATGACGGCTCAGTGCAAGAAGTGGCCTGGCAGTGTTTTATCTCAAACTCTGCTGATGATTACCCTGAAGCACTGTAGCAGTTTTGTTTTCCTAAGAGTCTCAGAGAAGAATGTGTTTGGCAAGGGCAAGACAGCTAACCGTCAAGAAGTAAAAAAAAACATTTTGGGTTCCTTATCAATCGGCCAATCGTCAATCAAAGTTTATTCATATAGCCCAATATATGAAACTGTGACGGTAAAAAATAGACCATGGTGGGGCGCCACAGTCTAGGTCATTAATGGGAAAAACTGTTTTTGCATGAATCAAGTTAGATATTAAATGATATGTATCTAAGTAGTTAAAGGTGGGGTAGGTAATTTTGGAGAAACCAGCTCGAGATCGCTAGAATTTGAAAATACACAGCCGGAAAAAATCTCCCACTTCCTTACAGAGCCAACACCAACACACACGAACGCGCACATGACCAATGAGGGCACGAGATAAGTTTGTGCACAGATGATTGGTCGTGCTTTTTACAGTACTACGGCTTCCAGCGATGACATTTTTTTATGGATTTTTTGTCAAAGCACTTAAGATATTCATTGCTATCGGGATGTTAAGAGCATTCCATGGAATATAACAAAAAGGTGTATCTCGAGCCGGTTTCTCAAACTTACCTACCCCACCTTTAATAAACGTTTGCCATATGGAAAAAACTCAATATGGCAAAATTCCATATGACATAATTGTAAGATGAATTTGGAGTAGCAGTTGAGGATAAACATGCTTCGACTTGTGGACCTGTTTCTCATTCCAGTGTACGCACTCAACGAGGAAGAAGATCTTTTCATTGTAGAGGCTTCTGTTTTTCTCATCTCACGCCAAAGAAAAAGACAAAGAAAGACGAGATTTAGAGCTGCTCTCTGAAATTCCATAACACTTATGATCTGTCACATGACCTATGCCCCCTACCCAGAAACCTCTCAGCCTACACTGAACCATAATTACCTAGGGCTTATTGTTACATAATAATGTTGCAATCCTTCAACTGCACACCCTATAATTACTGTATTGTCGTGCACGATCATGAAACCAATGATTGTGTTGGCTGAGTTTGTAGGAAAGGAAGGAAGAAAGGAGTTGATGAGAAATGAGAATGTGGTGTTATGCAACCTGATCCCGCTGTGCATCATTCCCGCTAGAAAGTAGCTGTAGTGTCAGTGATTTTAGGCAAAGAGCTGTGAGAGTCTGCTTACCTCAGCTAAGTCTCATACTGACACAAACAAGGATGCAGAGAAGCCATGCATTATGTGCATTTGTTGTGAGTCAGGGCAAAAGCGCACTGAATAGAAGGCATTTCATTGGCTTTCATTGAAGAGCTGCAAGAAACCTTTTTTTTCACGTTTCTTTATTCTCTTTGTTTGCACATTTCCTAATTCCTACTCTTTCAGGCATTTCCACTTTGCTTGCTGTTGACCAGACCACAAGCATTTCTTTATGTCTAGGAATCTAATACAAGATGTAGAGGTGGGTGGGAGGTGGGGGGCCAGGGCCAGAGGTGACAGTTGAGCTGAAGCACATGATGTTTTTATCCTTCTGATTATTCTTTCACAGTCTGATCCGTTAGCTAGTTCCACTCCTCTGCTCCCAATAATCCACACGGCTAGTCTTATATTTCTTTTAAAATGTGCTGAATTACACACCAGTTTCTGTCATGTTTTATTGTTGCCCCATCATGCAGTGTGCATGTGTTTCTCTACGTTGTCTTCTGTCTTTCTACCTTATCAGCAACTTTTCACTAATGAAAACATCTAACTGAATACATGCATCATTAGCTGCTCTGTGTCATTCTAATGCGGAAATAATACATCAAGAGTTCTGGGAACTGCAAAGGAAGCAGGAAACAAATGTTCCTATTGAACCAAAGAGTCACATGGTGAAGCGTTCAGTCCCCCTGTGGCGAATGGAAAGAAATCCCATGATCATCTCTCTGTTTGAAGAGAACAGAAAGACTGGGTGTTTGTGTGTGTGAGAGTGAAAGAGCTAGGAAGGCATTTGCACTGCATGGCCAGTCCCATTTGACAGCCCATCTATCTCAGACTCCTCCCCTCCTCTCCTACAGTAAGGAAGGGGCCGATGATGGTGTCACCCGGCTCTCAGCAGTATACAGAAGCATCATTTTTAGGTGTTCCTGCTATTATTTACAGAGCCAATCACTCCCGCGCTGGCCACAGCAGACCATCAAGCATAAATCATTTACTGTATGAGTGAGATCACTGCACCACAACAGCCACATCCCCCTACCATGCTTCCCCACTCCCCTCACCTCCCACTCTCATGTATCCATAAACACACAGCTGTGTAGTAGACAGAAAATCCAGGCAGCTCGTTTATGATACCACCTATTCTCACAAGACCGGCCTTCATCATTTACATACTATGGTACACTGCAGGAAGTTATTCATTCAAATACTTCATTCAAATGAAGTCTGCATTGTTACGTTACTCTCATGTTCAGGTTTCTACAGTGTGATCCCGGTGCTGTTATCATATCTTGAACCTTGTCTGAACACACACTCCGCGATGTCTGATCTGATTGAATATTCCCAGGGCATTTCCCATTCCCATTCCCAAAGCCATTAAGGCACTTCACTTGGAGCTAAATGCAAAGATGACCTCCAGCAATGCCCACTGTTCCCGATTTAGGTCAGCCATAACAGGGCTTTCAGCAGTCTCCACAGAGATCATGTGTAGTGCTCTACCTCTTCTCTGCACACATTGACAAACACTCACATGTACAGTACAGACACAAATTCATTAAAGCAGCAAGTAGTATGGCAACATATCAAAGGATTCTTCACAGAGAGAAACTCTTGTGAAATAATGTGCTCAATTAGAAAGCAAGACAATGTTTCTCTGGCAAGCAGGTAGCAGTTAGCCTGTCTTCCCTGTTTCTATAAAAAGACCTTCTTCCTGTAGCTTAGTAGAAGGAGTTGTTATCCCTTCACTGTGATTACACCGCATCTGCATCAACACTGTAACATCAACATCAAGGCTGTCAAATGATGTTACAAAGAAAAGTCCAATAGCTGTGATTATTATTACGGACTATTTCATTTGCTAGTAAGGCTTGGTTAAAAGCTGAACGAGAAGTTAATGGATTCATTGAACATGTGTTTTTTGAGTGAGTAATAATATAATGGAACATCGGGGGGAAGCTTTCAAAATCAGGACCCATAGACAATTATAATTAAAAGATGTAACAGCCATGCATTACCTACAGTGTGTATAACATAATGTACAGCTAATAATGAGCTGTTATCCTATTAGGGAGCTTACTTATGCTGAACTATCATGAACAGTTAACTGTTTTGTTGTGAATAGTGGTGATTTACGTATTGCTAAACACATAAGTAGGGAATGAATACCCTTTGCATAATAATTAAATATTAACTTTTCATTGCGTGAGTGATTTAAAATGCCATTTTATAATATGTTTCTGCTGCACTATTTCTTAATGCTCTTAATGTCTTTCATTTTTGTAAAGCACTTTTAATTGCCTTGTGTTGAAAGGTGCTATATACATAAACTTGCCTTGCCTTGCCAAATGCAAACATTTTCAAAGGGTCAGAACTGTGGGAATTGAATGAACTAAATAGCTGCCCCATGTATAGAAAAAACCATTACTTGTTAATTAGAACAACAATGCAGAGTCAATCCCTCAACAGTACTGTAAGTCTGCTTGGTATCACTTTCTCTTCAGTTACATGTCTATTAATACTGGTGGTTACTTACATGCCAGACGCTTGTTGTGGATGGTTGACCCGGTAGAAGACATGGTCCAGTGGATCTGGAGTGCTTGCAGAGATTGACTTGCCTTTGCGTGTGTGTGTGTGTGTGTGTGTGTGTGTGTGTGTGTGTGTGTGTGTGTGTGTGTGTGTGTGTGTGTGTGTGTGTGTGTGTGTGTGTGTGTGTGTGTTTCTCCCCTCCTGTCAGGGCTCCAGGACAGGATGCTGATGTGTGAAGTGGCTGGTCATCTAGTCATTGCATCTCTTGACTTTGGTCCCAGGACTACCAGACATAGTACATCCACATTACACTTTCTTCTCCGTCCCCTTGTCTCTCTTTCTTCTTCTGTGGTCTGCCTTTTGGCTGTCTTCACTGTCTCCCTCCCCCCTTTCTGATCGCCTTCACTGTTTCTTTCTAGGTTTTCCCTCTCACTGCTTCACACTCATCTCGGCTGCCTCTCTGTGTCTCTCACACACACAAATACACACACACATACACACGCTTTCTTGCTCTCTCTGTCAGACAGGCTGAGAGGGTTGTAGAGAGCTGTGCAGCTTAGGGACGGGGGGAGAGTGAAAGTGGGCTACGGCATTGTGGCCTGTACCAAGTGGTTACAACAAGGGGGTCAACAGGATCAGGAAGTGTATAGGCTTTTTACATAATGTGAAGGAATATACCAGGAATTAACCCTCACGTCTCAACCATCATCTTTGCTTTATACATTTGTATGTATTTATTTATTCACTTTGTTGTGGGATGAAAGCTTTAGTTTGATAGGAGAAGAGTTGCAGCATAAAAATAAATCATCACAGTCTGTCTAAGCATAGATGTAAAGGAAAATTATACATTTACTTGACTTATTTTCACCATGCTACACTATACATTATATGAAATGTAAAATCATTTAGGCTTTATTTTTGAACGCGTTCGTTCTCTTAATTCTTCAAATGTTCTCTTTAACAATGACATTTTCTAATAGTACGATTTAAATAATGGCATTTTTACTGTAAAAAAAAGTATTCCAGGAATGTATTATTGCACTTACATTCAGTTGGGGAACTCCTGAAAGATTTGAAAGCAATATGGCTCTGTAGTAACTGCAGTTATTGGCACAGCGGTGACTTGAGCTAAATGCTAACACCACCATGCAAATAGTGGCAAAGATAACATGCAAATGCAGGTACAGAATGTAGCTTTTTTTTACCATCTTAGTTCAGACCATTAGCATTCTACATTTTCTAATGTATGACTTAACAAAAAGTGCAGCTGAGGCTGATGAGATTTGATTTGTTTTGCACATATTTGTTCATGAATTAAAGTATTGGGAAATGTAACAATTGTGGCCTGGTGATGGCAACAAACTGAAAGTGGTGGAAGTCTTAAGATTAAATGATCAATGGACCTTAGATAAAAACAGAAATTGACTCAATAGCTTTTAATCAATACAATCAAATTGTTATAAAGACATTTCAGTCGAGACAGAAGTGGTGGACAGACTGACCAACATTGCCAACCAGAGACAAACTATCGCTTAAATGCTTAATAATACAACAATTAAACTTCTCCAAAGCCACAAAATATATGATCAACTATTTTCAAAGGCTGACTAGTGCTCTCAATGATGGGGTTCCCTTTAACTGTTTAAAGCAGGGCTCTCCAACACGTCGATCGCGAGCTATGCTCGCGGGCAGCTTTTCAGTAGCTCGCCGCTCGATTATCGATTATAGCGTAGTAAGGTTGCTTATTGATTTTTCGGCCGCGGCTGGACCATAACGTTTTTTTATTTTAGAATTTTTTCTGTCACATGAATATCAAATGGTCGGTGACGCAGAGATCAAGGAACAGACGTGACAGCAGCACAGCGACATCACACACGAAGCAGTCTGCTTTCTCCACCAACACCAGTCCAGAACCAACAGCAGAATGACCCGCTCTGAATCAGGCCCTGTCGCTGCGCCTCAGAGACACACAGGGAGGGATTTGTGTTTTTTGAAAAACACTCGTTATCGTCATGTCAGGTTTTTGGTGGATTTAATCAAGTCTTGGATTGCAGAGTATGAATGTCCTCTTGCTATTTTCAGTTGATAAATACTTGTGTAAAGTTTGTGAAGGCAGGAGGAAAGCTTCCGCGATCACCGTCTCCTCTCCGTTCCTCCAAACCCCGCCCCCTCCCTGAAAATAATGAGTGACAGGCTGATAGTGACCCGATAGAAACTTTATTATTCACTTAATCACTGATTGAGATATGATGAAGCTAACTTAATCTCATACATTCATGGGATTTATGTAACAGTAAGACAGATAATGTAAGTGTGCACCCACATGCACTATTTTTGTTTTTATAATGCTATTGTAAATACTCCTGCTGTTTTCAGACTCAAGTCATGTGTGTGATGCCACATTCAAGACATTCAGTGTCTTTTTTTTAACAGAAGACCGTAGCTAGAAGCTGCAGCTAGACTGCAGAAGTATTAGTTTTTTGTTTTTGAGAATGGAACCATTTTCACACACAGATATAGGGAGGCTAGACCTATACAATTGATTTATTATGGTTTATAATTGAATGTCAAGACGAAGAAGAAGAAGAAAAAGATGGCTGAACAACTGTTCAGTGTCAATCCTGTGGAGATCTCCAAAATAATGTTCAGCTTAAGTCTCAGCAAAACTCACAACATTTCTGGAGCCTTGTAGACCCAGAAAACTATAAGAACATTCACCAAGCAGCACTGAAAATGTCTGCTTTATTTGGTTCTGTTCTACATACCTTTGTGAAGCAGCTTTTTCTGACATGAATGAAATCTAAATACAGAACAAGACCGACTGATGAACATTTAAATGACTCTATTAAGTGAACCTAAGTGGGTCCAGCATACACCTCTATGGTGGACTGCATGCAGTGCCATTCATCTCACTAACAAAAGAGTGAAATGCTTGTAAGGTGGTGATTAAGGACACTTATGTGAATGTTCAGTGATGTACTTATTATGTGGGCCATAATAATATGTGAGAAATCTTCGTTTTCTTGGACCTTATTTTTGATAAGCTTTAGGTATTGCAATTTCACACGTGTACAAAAGTATAGCTTAATTCAACTGATGAGGGCTATGTGAATAAATGTAAGCGATGTGATGCAAGTAGCTCTTGGCCACTTTCATTTTTTGAAAGTAGCTCTCAGATGAAGAAAGGTTGGAGACCCCTGGTTTAAAGTCACTTATTGTTAATTAATGGATTATTAGAAAACCATCAATAAACTCTGAGATATCATCAGGTTGTTGGAAATCCATTTTATTGTGTAAATTCTCTGGCATTTCTGTGTCTTTTTAATCTAGCAGCCTTATGGACAGTGTGTTCACTAATCTTCTGGAAAATAGCAGCACAGCCTCCCTTCAACTTCTAAACAATTACATTTAGAAAGTGCTGTATGTCCTTAATGATGTATTCAAAATAGTATTAAAACAGCAGAATGTCTCCCAAAATGATGTTCCTTTCCTTTGAAATCAATCTCCTTTTGGTTTTGTTAAGATGTTTCTGCAACAGCACACTTACTGTAAGCATGTACTAACATGTAATCAACCTCACACACGCACTAGCTTGAAGACATTTATAAACAAACACACGCAAGCATGCACATGTTCCCACAAAAACGCAGACTCACACTGTAACTGTCACACATTGGGGGTTAATTGGCACTTAGCAGCTTGGATTCTTGCAGGTCCTGACTCCCCCTTACCTAATAAGATGTTTCTAACTACAAGTTACATCACACTTCAGCTGGAGGAGGCTGCTCTCGTCTGGCCACTAATATTGTTGAAAACTCATTGCAGACTCTATGGGACTACAAGGAGACAGTGAAATATAAAATGAAATATTAATGCCTTGTTCCGTTTCCATTCTGTGGGTAATCTACGAACTAATTGGCCTTTGTTACGTGCATTCCAGCAAGGTTTCTTATCCTAAACTAATTGGTGAGTCAACAGTGACATCTGCTGGGGAAGATTGTGAATTACACTTTAGCTCACACTCAAGAAGCACATTCTGCGTGCAATGAGGACATGAGTCCATCGACAAACACTCAGCAAAACAAAAAGGACTTTACACCTCCATTATTGAGTATTATGTCATTAATACTTGGTGTCAATATCTGTAAGATCAAGTATTTTTCTGAAATGTTACAGATGAAGTATGCTAGTTGATTAAATGTTTCTTGGATAAATGAAACTTTTGGATTTCAGGTTTCTGATACTCCCAAGTTTAATTCATTCAGCTAAACAAAAAGGGGATTTCCAGCAACTGTTACACAGTGTTATTGTGTGCTTGTACATAAGTGTGAATGCACGCGTGTGTGTGTGTGTGTGTGTGTGTGTGTGTGTGTGTGTGTGTGTGTGTGTGTGTGTATGTGTGTGTGTGTGTGTGTGTGTGTGTGTGTGTGTGCGTGTGTGTGTGTGTGTGTGTGTGTGTGTGTGTGTGTGTGTGTAGTGCCTGTTGCTCTTTCAGCTCTATCAGTGCTGGCTTCCTCTTTGAAACTGTGTTGTCTCAATTTTCTGCAGCACAGTCTCTGATGTGGCTTGTGAGTCATACTGTGGTAAATATACACATTTGCGCATGCACACACACATGAGGACAGACTCACTGACACATGTATTAACATCCACACGCACACACTGTCACTAGTAAGTATTCCCTTTTCCTCCATGTTACACTTTAGTTGGAGACATAAACTGACATAAGATGTAGGATTTTCTCTAAGGATCAAAACAAAGCCTCAGTGACAGACAAAAAAAAAAGTTCTCCACTTCACATCTTCACAGACGCACCAGACATTGAAGTCAAAGCCCTCAAACTTTATTAAAAATATCTCATTGTGCTGCACGGGGATATTCTGGGGGTCACCATGGCAACAGACATCCAAGTGCCAAATGCAGGAATATGCACACCTGCCTGCCAGTGCTCCAACTTGTGCCTCTCAGCCTCTCTGTTAGACATTATCAAAGTGCTAAATGTGGTAGGACGGAGAGACGGCAGGAGCAATGCCTTTGTTCTCAGGGAACGGAGCACACAGCTCTGTCAAGGTGTTAATTAGCCAATGTGACACAGAAAGTTGTTAGGATTGTGCTTGCTTCTGCTGCAAGATGCACAACCTATTGTGTGAAAAAAAGCTTTTTCATGCAGACTTTGTAAAGAAGGCAACTTCAAACGTGACAACTTCTTTGAAAGCAGACATATTTCCAATACAACTACAGTCAATACTACAGTTGTATCTACCTGTTATGTTATTAAAATGTTCTGATAGCACCCAGCTCAATGTAATATGTCATGTCTCAGTTGTTTGTCGTCTCTCTACTCTCTCTGATTATGTAGTTATTTGAAAAAGGTCTGAAATTTGAAATAGGCACAGCTCTTTTGATATGTAATTTTGTGTTCTGCGTCTCTGTGGACGAGCTGTGAAAGTGTGCACTTGGAAACATCAGTTTTGAGTTACCATGATGGTTTGTGATGTCAGTTTTGCAAGTGTGCAGTGTTTTCAGTGTCTGACTCATGTGGAGAAAACAGGCTGCTTGGACTTGGTGACTGACAGTATCGGTTTAACTCGTCATGCTGAGCCGTGCCACTGATATACAGCAGTGAACTTCATTTTTCTTCTGGATATTAGTCATTGTCAGATAATTTTCAACAATTTAACCGCACAGTTAAATGGTTCGGATGACATGTAGATATATACGCCAAATATATCTCGTGTTTTTTCTCTGTGAAGAAATGAGACAATGTTGTGAGTAAACACAACAAATGCCACAGCATAGACATGGCATTATTTATGTAATCTCTAAATGTTTAATTCTATTTTAGAGGAATTACCTGAAAATATTTAAAACGTTTTACTTTCCATACGTAAGAGGATTCGTACGAAGATTTGTTAGGTGGTACTGTAATAAAGAGATACAACGGTGTCATTATGTCACACTTTTCCTATGGCTCTATTATTTATGTCTCCCTGGGGTTTGTGTGTGTAATAGTTCATGTTTGGAATTAAAATAGCATTTGAATGTTTCTATGTGCATTTGTGTGTGTGTGTGTGTGTGTGTGTGTGTGTGTGTGTGTGTGTGTGTGTGTGTGTGTGTGTGTGTGTGTGTGTGTGCGTGCGTGCGTGCGTGCGTGCGTGCGTGCGTGTGTGTGAATATATGCATGAGTATGTGAGTCACGCACCACTATCCAGCCCCCTGGGCTTTGAGTTCTGATGCCCATCTTTCAGCTCCTCTACTGCACACTGAACCCAGTGAACCTTCTGCTGTTTACACTCTCCCCCTCCTCCTGCTCGCTCTGTCTCTATTTATCTCTCACACACTCTCATGCTCATCTATTCTCCCTTCGTCTCTCTTACTTTCTCCCTCCAGCTCCCTACAGTACATCTCTTTTTCTCACGCACTCACGCTCTCTTGTGTTCTTAGTCCTTTCTCCCGCAACCCTTCCTCCACCTCTCTTCATAACTGTGCCTCTGCCTACCGCGGCAGTTCAAGACTTCAGACTCAGACAGTCTCTAACTCTATGAGGTTCAGACAGACACTCAGGGTCTCTCTGGGTTAGGTTTGTCTCTTTTATTGTGTGGAGCCGTGTGGCGCAGTGGGTTGTGTGTAGGTGTTCGGATCAGGGGCACACAGGTTCAAACCCCACTGCAGTCAGCATGTCGTTGTGTCCCTGGGCAAGACACTTCACCCCAAATTGCTCCTGTGGGGATTGTCCACAGTATTGAGTATGTAAGTCGCTTTGGATAAAGCGTCTAACAAGTGACATGTAATTTAATGTAGATGTGTGGCCAGAGAAAAACACAGACAGAAGAACAGAAGAGACAGAGGAAGGAGTAGAATGAGAGATGCAAAGAAAAGGATGCTGGCGTTTTTCAGACCTAAGCATTTTACTTTAGATAAAGCTAAAGATGTTATCACTATAGATATCATCGTCACTCCCAACCTTCACCTTCTCCTCACTGCTGTCTACCTCCTCCACATCGCTATCAATGTTCTTTCAGACACAAACACGCTCATTCCATCAGGTTGCAAAAAGTCGGACAGCTGCTCTGCCGTCAGCCCTCTGCTGCCCACACCGAGCCCCTTCTGTTAGTTACAACTTTCTCCAACAGCAGACTGCAAACAATGTGGCTCTTTTATCTGATGCGTGCATGTCTGTGTCAGCAAATCTCCTTTTATTTTAATGAATGAGGATATGTGTGTGTGGGCATGTGTATGGGATAGTCCAGGAGCACAGTACAGGAGATGTGTGTGTGTGTGTGTGCGTGTGCGTGTGTGTGCGTGTGTGTGTGTGTGTGTGTGTGTGTGTGTGTGTGTGTGTGTGTGTGTGTGTGTGTGTGTGTGTGTGTGTGTGTGTGTGTGTGTGTGTGTGTGTGTGTGTGTGTGTGTGTGTGTGTGTGTGTGTGTGTGTGTGTGTGTGTGTGTGTGTGTGTGTGTGAGGGGGGGAGGCCACTCCTGCTAGCTCTTCCAGGAAGTGTGAAGTGTCTTTTTTGAGTCTCTGGTTGATGTAACATTACCCCCCTCAAAAGAAAAACCGGTACGTCATCTTTGGCCCCAGAGTTCTGAATTGCTTTGCTTGCACTTCTGCAGCGCATTGTGGAACTGAAACACGCTATTAATACTTCTGGTTAAGTGTGAGTTGAGTGTGAGTGAGTGTGCGTGTTGGACCCAGCTTGAAAGTCCATTGAGCTGTGTAGATGAGGTATGTGCATCACATGGCATGCACCTCAAAAGAGCACATCTCACTGCGGCAGAGAACAGTTTGTCTCTGTGTGTGTGGGTTTGCATGTGTATGAATGTGTGCGAGGTACTGTATGTAGTATGTTCATCCATATGTGCGTGTGTGAAGATGCTTACAGAGTGTGAGATTGCTATAATGGGAATTATGCACTCACCATAAATCGCAGCTCTAATTTCCATGCAACAACCCAACCACCTCACATGCTTGAATCATGTATTAAAACAACATGCTTGTCGCTTAAGCACATGCCTGTTGCTTGCTCATAAATTATGTTTGGTTCCCGGTCCCTTAATGGTGATAATCAACGGGATTATTTCAAAATGTTCTCAGATTTCTCATGTCTTTTATTCCCCACAACGGAGCAAACCTTCTTGGCAGCATTTATTCACATGGTGGCACACGTTGGGAACCCCAGGCCGGGTCACGGATAGCACTGATACTGTACACTGTAAATGGCTAATCGGGTATCAAACCAGTGGAGAAGAAAAAGCGCCTTCACTCCGTGTCTCATTCATTATTCACAGCCAGCAAATGAAGTTGGTACAGTGGGAGCAATCAATTATAGATGAGAGAAGGTAGGAGGGGAAAGAGAGAGCGAGATGAAGGGGATAGAGCGAGGCCTACCTTGCATGCAGCTGAGCTTTAGCATGTCAATGAACATCACAGTGGCATTCGGCAACCTGCATGCACACAGCTACTCAGGAAATTGACTCTTGAGGCCCAGGGTTCTGCGTAGAGAGAGGAAAATCTTAAGTGTGCATTCACCTTTCACACCATACCAATTGCATTTATTCGATAATGAGTCAGTATGCTAACTTGGTTCACATGTGTGTGTATTTGCGCTTTTATGGTTCGCCGTGCTGACACAGTCATAGCGAAACTGCATTGGGTCTTTTCACAAACATCGTGCAACAGTCATAGTGTCCCCTCAGTAGGTTACAGCTTGTTCCGAAACCAGGATATAGAAGTGGTCCAGATGCATCATGGTAGAATGATCAGAGTATACACATCTCTTTTCGGATTGAGTCACATGGGCCTTTTGTCCATCTTATTTACTCATGGTAAGCAGAATATTTGTTACACATACCGCAGAGAAGATTTTTGGAGATAATTTAGTGTCTAGATATCAACAATGACATGAGCATTAATGCAGAATTAATTTTTCTCACATGCTTACAAAAGTATGCCTCTTCAGCACTGAAAAAACTGTAATGTTGACTTTCATTAAATGTATTATGTTAACGAATTTTACATAATTGTTAGTTGAAAGTAATAATTGTATTTTCCGTTTATATTTCTCTCTGATTGATCACTTGTTTTTTTTATTCAAATATTTCATCTATTTGAAGAATAAGAAAATCATTTTAATCACATTTAGAATGTTCGGGACTTTCCTCGACAATCAAGCAGCCCATAATCTCAAATTGATGTTAATCTTTTTCTGTGCCAGTGAGCCATAGAGACAGTTTCACGACTCCAACGTGTGGCACCCATTTGCATTCATCATGGGGCTGTCCCATGCACACACGTTTGTGATTATGCACACCACTGAGATTTACATGAGTAGAAGAGAGGTCAGATTTGCCTGTGCTTTCTCTTAGCTGTTCACATGAGCCCCCCTTGTTGCGACTGGAAAGATGTACTAAGACGATGTCAGTTGGAAAATGTGTATTAATCTCTCTGTCACCTCACTATTCGTTAAATGTCAGATATTTGCTTCTGGAAACTGCTCTATTTGTGCCGTCTGTATTTTGTGTGTAAGTGTGTGCGTTAGTGTGTGTGTGTGGGCAGAGAGGCTGTTTGATGTGAGTCAGATCCAAACCCAGGCTGGTTTCGCTCACATGTGTGTGGGACGCATCCAGATGGCTCCGCAGGACTGCACAAATGTCACTCTGATAATGAGACAACAGGGCCTCTTGATATACAGGTAGCAGGGCTGTGGTTCAGCTTCTACACAGAGAGAGATGGCGAGAAAGAAAGAATGAACAAAAGAAAAGGGAGGCCGCACTTAAATGCAAATATCACACTTAACAAAAAACAAAGCATGTGAAAAATGAACGTCTGATCACAATGACAAACCGGTTCATGTTCTCTCAGATAATTCGATCCATACAGAAAAGTCTTTATCTCCAAGGCTGATCATCGACCTAAGCAGGGTGACCTGCAAGAAAAGTCCACTGACCTGTGCTAAATGACAAACTCACCTCAGTCCCTCTCCTGTACTCCGGGGTCATCGCAG
Source organism: Trematomus bernacchii (assembly GCF_902827165.1). Lineage (NCBI taxonomy): Eukaryota > Metazoa > Chordata > Actinopteri > Perciformes > Nototheniidae > Trematomus > Trematomus bernacchii. The sequence continues at coordinate 3,014,054 of NW_022987573.1, read as the reverse complement.
GTCGCTGCTCAGTTGCCATGGGAACAGGAAACACGGAGGAAAATTCTCCTGAGCACTAAACAGTGACACCTTACGCCGTCTCCGACAGACTCGGTTGAGTTGCACATCAAGTGTGAAAGCAGGAGTGAGAAGTTGTTGTTTATTTAATTTTCTTACGAGTGGCCTGTCAACCCCACTCTTTTTTCACACTCTCTCTTTCTCTTCCTCTCTCCTGCACGAAAACCCATTTTCACACATAAGCCTTGTGGACATTTGCTAGCACATATTTTCTTTGTCTGCAGCCCTCCACTCTGTAGTTCTCTCACACAATATATTCCTGTTATTCTCAACAGCAAAGCACAGGTGCATCCCTGTATGTGTGTGTGTAAGTGAGATAGTAGCTGCTGTGACCTAATGTAACTATTGCACCTACACCGTCAACCCTCCAACAGCTCAGCCCATCTCATGAGGTTGCTGCACCTGTTTGTCTGGCACACACACACAAACCAAACACACTTATTTTATATCAGACCACAGTGGCAAATACTAATCCACTGACACCATTGTGATCCAAGGCTCATGGTATTGTGGGAATTAAAATAGCATTTGAATGTTTCTGTGTGTGTGTGTGTGTGTGTGTGTGTGTGTGTGTGTGTGTGTGTGTGTGTGTGTGTGTGTGTGTGTGTGTGTGTGTGTGTGTGTGTGTGTGTGTGTGTGTGTGTGTGCGTGTGTGTGTGTGGAGTGGGTGGTGTTGCAGCTGTATCAAGCACTGTCTACTGCTGGCAGCACATTTTTCTCTGAGGTGATCTGTTATAGTGACAGGGCAGCAAGTATTTTTAGCCAGTGAGAAAGGACAAATAATGAAGCAGGAAAGACACAGAAAGACAACAAGGGGACGAGTAAGGGAGGGAGAGAGAAAGGGAACAATATCTGAGGGTAAACTAAAACCACCTGGATGTTGCTGACACGCTGCTCTTCTGTTTAGAGCACAGTCTATATACATCATATTACACAATCCCTTATCCACATCTCATGGTCATGCACACACACGCATTCTTAAACAAGTGTATAAATACTGAGACACACTGACAGTTCAGATGCTGCCAAGAATAACAGGATAATTCTGGTTCATTCTGCAACCTCTGTGATATCTATGGGATATGACAACATTTTACCAAGAATAATTGCTCAAATATTGCAACAGCAAAATCTAGAAACACAAGTGATTAGATGATCAGTTAAATAGTTTTTTAAGACGTTAAACTGAAAGTGTTATTTTTTACAGTCATGTTTAAAGCTAAACAATTGGAAAACTGCAACACGGTTTTTTGTTTCACTTTTGCCGTGTGAGAACTTGCTGCCTATATGAATGGAGTAATCTGTTTTTGACAGTTGGTCCGACCAAACCACACATTTTAAACGTCACTTTGGGTTTTTGGAAATTGTAATTCAATATTATTAAATAATCGATCAAAAAAATAATCTTTCAATAAGTACAATTATCAACGGACAGTTGTTTTTCTCTTTCAAAAAGGTTAATCTAAAAATAAAATAAAATAATAAATCTGCCGGTTGTCTAAAATCTGCTTGTGTTTCTTGCTTTGAAGAACAAATAGGGAGTGGAATAATACATCTCAAAGTACAGAGAAAGGTAGACTTCTTCTTTTTACTTCTCCTTTTTCTCAATGGAATTCTTACAAGAGAGAGACTCTGGTATTTGTTTCCGTTATCTCAGCAGTAGGCAGCTTTAACCTCAAAGTGGCGGGTAAAACCATAAGGTAAAACAAAATAAAATGCTCTGAGTGTTGGACGGGACCTTGTGGTTTGCACACGAAAGTCGTGAGGCCTCTGTGTCACAATGTCCTCTCTCTGTCTCTCTGTCTCTGTCTCTGTCTCTGTCTCTGTCTCTGTCTCTCTCTCTCTCCTCTCTCTCTCTCTCTCCTCTCTCTCTCTCTCTCTCTCTCTCTCTCTCTCTCTCCCTCTTCTCTCTCTCCTCTCTCTCTCTCTCTCTCTCCTCCTCACACACACACACACACACACACACACACACTCCTCTCCCTCACTGGTTGTTCCCTGAGTCAGCATTCTGCCTCAGCTCTAGTTTCTCTATCCTGGCCCGCCTGCCTGCAGGACACTATTAGGACATCACTGCGTGTGTGCCTCAGTGTCTATGTGCCCTTCTCTGTGTGTGTGTGTGTGTGTGTGTGTGTGTGTGTGTGTGTGTGTGTGTGTGTGTGTGTGTGTGTGTGTGTGTGTGTGTGTGTGTGTGTGTGTGTGTGTGTGTGTGTGTGTGTGTGTGTGTGTGTGTGTGTGTGTGTGTGTGTGCGTGCCTTTGTGGGAGAGAGCTACTGTTGCATCTACGTGGTCAGGTCCTTTCACCATCTTATGCAATACGATATTTTTCACTTTGCGAGTAACCCTGGATATTTCTGTCTGCTCTACCGAATCAGCTACTGTACCAGAGCACCATAAAAGATGCACGCTTCCTCTCGCTTTTCCAAAACACTCCCAATGGGCTTTGCATGTTGTAGTGAGTGTGTGTGTGCGTGTGTGTGTTCTGGATACTACTAGTTCTGCTAACATGGCCCAAAAATAGCAAACTGGAGAGGTGTGAAGTAAAAAAGGAAAGGATACTTTAGTAGAGGAGTAACTGACACGGGGTGAGTCACTTTCTCTCTTACACACACACAGACACACACACACAGTTTGGTCATCCTAATAATTGCACATACAAGCACACACATACATAAACAGTATATAAAAAACACATTACACAGAGAGTTGTGAAATGTCCCCACAGTGGGTGTGGGTGTGTGTGTGTGTGTGTGTGTGTGTGTGTGTGTGTGTGTGTGTGTGTGTGTGTGTGTGTGTGTGTGTGTGTGTGTGTGTGTGTGTGTGTGTGTGTGTGTGTGTGTGTGTGGAAATCACGGGTTTGTGTCTCGTTGCCATGTGATTGGCTCTCTTTCTCAGTTTGTGACGTTCCACTTGTCTACACAAATATCACTCAAATATTCCCACTGTTTTGCTTGAAATATTTCCACATTCTCACTGTGCCTCTATAAGCTCAGCTATCATTTATTTTCTCAATGGATTAACTTCTTCTATCTATCATATTAAAGTCATCTGAGCTCTGTAAGAATCTTGAACTGTGAGGCGCTGAATATCTCCAGGCATCCAATTTAAGGGTCAAGGGTGTGTTAAGGTCTCTAAAGTCCCTGATTTGTCACACACCATATAACACCCTATATATCACATTATACACACATGAACTCATTCACTGTCCGTCACTGACAATATAGTTATTCACTCTTAAATAATAGATTTTGTATTGAGTTAATGAAATTAGAAATAATTATTCTGGCATTGTTTATCATGTTAAAGTGATATTACGGCTTTACCGAGTCAGCAGTTTCATTAATGAACTAAAGAACCACAAGAAAGAGGGTTATTTCTTTCCGCAACTATCATATTTGATCGTTAAACACAGTTCCACTCAGCAACCAGAGTTATGTTTTTTCCCAGTTCTATTTACATAAGTGTTTATAGGATGTTGTAGTGTGAATGCAGAAGTGAGAATGGGAGAGACAGAATGGGAGAGGAAACGATACTAAGACGCCCGGCCTGTGCACTGCCTAATGATCACAAGAGCAAGTAGCAAGCGATGCACACGCGCATATGAACACACACACACACACACACACACACACACACACACACACACACACACACACACACACACACACACACACACACACACACACACACACACACACACACACACACACACACACACACACACACACACACACACACACACACACACACACACCATGTGATTTCTTGATTAGTGCTGTAGTCACACCCTCCCACTCTCTCTGGTTGTTTGATCACAATCTTCCTCCTACTCCTGGGCTCCAGTCAAACAGAAACTTTGCTCGACATGAAATCACAGATGACCTTTCTTGAAATAACTTTAAGATTTCCTTCTTATTTATAATCTTCGGTGGAAATGTTTTGCTGACTGAACAAAATATATCTCTTTAAGAGTAAAAAACATTTCAAGTATGTGTTTGAGTGTATAGACCTAATAGCTTACATTAGGCCGTTTAAAAGAGAACATATGAAGGTTAAAAAGCACTCGTGAATGGCTCTTGTCATTTTGTGAGCAGGAAAGGGCTAATCTGTATTTTTGGAGTAACCCAACTGAATTTGAACCAGAATTCAAAGGTGATAAAAGGGATTTTAATGTTACTTTTTAGTATTTACACTCTTGTGTTTAAACAGACAGTGAGTCTCTTGACTGACTGAAACGCTGCACTTTCTTAATTTGCCATTCTCTGTTTTATTTTTCTGATTGTTGGGGGTTGATATTTCACAAGGGGCCATCACGTCATCACCAAATGTAGCTCTCTCGCCTAAACCTCACATTTGTGAAAGGCTTGAGTATTCACACTGGAATGGGACTTTTTTTGTTCTATGAGTTGGTGATAATGATTTATTACTATTATTGAACAGCATGCAAAATTACATTCGTTTTTTTGTTCTCATTAAAATAATGATATTATGCAACTCCTATAGAAAAAAATAACTAATGCTATCAGTTAAACGCATCTTTAACGTTGTTTATTGAGTATTTTTTCTCTTTTTTTATTGAAATAATTAGATCAAAATACAAGTAGTCAGGTGGAGACAGATTCTGTAACCATAACTGGACAAAAGTGTATACAAGAAAGAAACTGATTATTAACCATGCCCCAGATTATGTACACAATGTTATCATGTGTATCATTAAAATAATATGAATAAGTCATTTTTCAGTCATCAAAGAAAATCATTATATGTATGAGTTTTCTTGCAGCTGCTTCATGTGCCTCTCAGGAGTAATGTTTAACATACTTATGTAAAACGTATCAAGTATTAAAGCATTTTCGATTGCCAAGGATTCCCTGGTTATCATTAACATGACTAAAAAGGGCAATTGAATAAATGAAAGAACATGATTTTAATCATTGGATAAACGCTTGATTCAGCAGGACTGTGATCACAGGCGAACATAAGGTCTCACTTCACTGCAAGTCACACATTCGAACTCCCTTTGATCTTGTACTGTGGAGATCCCAACCCTGTAAGCTGCTCATGTGACTTGGCCTGTCCTGACACCTCTGGACCAAATGTTTTGCCGATGCTGACAAAGGGGAAAAGATAGTGAAAGTACTTATCTATGTGTAGTTCACGGCTTCAAAGCATATTTGTCGATGAGTTAGAAAATGTATATATAAATCACAAGAGTTCAGGCAAGGTTGGAGGTGATTCAACTATACGAAACACTGTGAAATGAATCTAATCTAAAAGAAAACTATAATAGTCAAAAATATAATGCCAGTAACTCAAACCTCTCCACAGAGTTTATACCAGGTCATATGATGGGAACTGGGGCATGCAGTATAGTAAAAGCATATGACTTATTGCCACATAAACACAGACAGGACATTCCCCATACCTCACAGCGGTTTCACAATACACTGTGCGAGTGGTCTTTTGTGGTTTCATGCTTGAACGAAAAAGCACATGATGCCACTGCACGCAGATCATGACCAAGTGATTAAGCAAAAAAGAGAAATGACTCCATATGACTGTGATACAATCCTCAATGTGTCAGATTTGACCAGCTGGTGTAGCGCATCATCTGCCTGAACATGTCTAAACTTTGTAATTATCTTTAGCTCTGTCAGCTACAGTAAATGTGTTCTCGGGAAATACACCTTTCCCAGCATCCCTTTGGGCTGCGATTGGCTGATGGGCTAAGAAGCTGAGGTGTTGCAGCAAATAGCACGAGCCGTGGGCTGGTCCATTCTGCAGCTCGAGGGAGGTTAATGAGTGAAGCCGCTGGGCTATCAGCCAAACATGAGCAGCAATGCTAAGGCTTCCACAATGAGCCTGACTGTATTACCACTGAGCTCTGTCTAATTATACACTCCCAGAGAGAGAGAGAGAGAGAGAGAGAGAGAGAGAGAGAGAGAGAGAGAGAGAGAGAGAGAGAGAGAGAGAGAGAGAGAGGCAGCATATTAGGCAGGGGAAAGAAAAAAGTTATCAAGTGTCACTGTGTGTCAGAGAGTCTTACTCAGAGGGATGAGTGTAGATTGAAGTTGTAAGGGTGAGATAGAAGGTGTGTGTCACTTAGAGCAAGAGAGGAGGAGGGAGGGAGTTGGAGAGATCAAGCGCGCTGGGGAGAGAGAAAGAGAGCGCACTCACAGGGTGATAGAGGGAGAGAGAGTAAAGAGGCGTTTAGAGAGTGAGAAGGAGGAGAGGCAGGAATAGGATGAAGGGAGGGAAGGCTGAGCAGTAGAGAGGAGGAAGAGACTCGCAGTCTCAAAACTGGATATTCCAACGTGCCTGCTGCTGCCTGGTCCAATGAGTAAACTATCTGCTACCTGCTACCCAAAGGCACCCAGTGAGGTATGTGACCACACTGCTTCCTCCTCTGTGTGTGTGTGTGTGTGTGTGTGTGTGTGTGTGTGTGTGTGTGTGTGTGTGTGTGTGTGTGTGTGTGTGTGTGTGTGTGTGTGTGTGTGTGTGTGTGAGAGGGAGCGCAGATGTGTTAGTAACTTTGAATGAAGGGATGAAAACACTGAGCTGTGTTTGTTTGAATGCTCTGATGAAACAGGTTCAGGAGTTTCTGTAGGTACATGTCATCCTGAGAGTGAGCTGGGTTAATTATAGGTGGGAAATATGTCCACAATGGGTATAGGTTGATGTTTATGTGTGTATGAATGAGCGTGTGGTATACGCTCATGTAAGACGGCACCTGTGTGTGGGGGTGTTTGTGCGCGTGGATTGGGTATGACAGAGAGAGTGTGAACAAGAGGGAGAGTGTGACAGATCCAGAGACAAGGAGCGTGTGAAAAAGACGGAGACAGACAGAAAGAGAGCTAGCGAGAGGTGGAGGTTCATCACTCAGCATGACGGCAGATCAGGACTTTCAAAATTAGAGCAGTGGGCTTAAATAGCCCTGGTCCAGAGATAGCCAGGGGCCCTGGAGGAGACCGCTTAAACTGAGAGGGACTGATATGAAATTGGGGAGGGTGGGGTTAGTCGAGCCAGGGAACATTTGGAAAGAAGGAGGAGGAGAGAGAAAATAGGAGGTGCAGATGTTGGGGGTAAATCTGGGGAAGATCTCATGCAATTAAAGACAGGTGTGCAGGAGCATCAGGCATCTGAAGTCTAACTCCTTATTCAACCAGTGCACATACGTGAGAGAACATGCACTGTCCAACGTCACCTTTCATTTTTAACAACTTTACAACACCGCTCAGTCAAGGACTAAATGTGTCGTTTCTGCATCCCTCTGTGGGGAACACAGCTATGTTCAGGGCCCTGCTGATTTCTCGCCATTCTCGATGGAAAAATACTACGGCGTGTGCATGATTATGATTTCTGTATATCTATTTCTGATACGGCAGGCGCTGTACTTCTGCTGCAGTGATACCCCATATGCTGCATATAGGAACATTTCACAGGTTCAAACAGTTCTCAGTCTTTCAAGCGAGACGTACAACATTTCTCCCCTCAGACTTAATTCACTTATTTCAATTACAAGGACGGTCATTTGGAGTGTACAGGAAGTCTTATGTCACTGAGAGATTGCTATGAGAAATGTCCGTTTTTAGTGCACAAGGTGGGGCTCTAGCTGTACTCAGGTGGCCTCAAAACCCAGATCTCTTTTAATGTTATAGAATGGACTAATACAAACCTTTGTTTATATGACCCTCGCTATGTACCAGAGAAGTGCTCTCATGAATAATGGAACAATGATAAAGAGAAATTGAATGATGGTATGTTTCTCTATCCATTTCAACATCATGTGGGAAACAGAAATACAACTTGTCTCTGTAGGCTGAATGAAATATACTGCTTGCCCTCCCATCCCATGTTTCTTAGAGTACTGTCACCCTGAAGAGCAGAACAGGCCTCTTGTTGGAGAAGGTTGAGTGGCTGCTGGCCCTTTAAGAGGTCTATTTTTACAGGGGCACACTCATGCATGGAGCGAGGCGCACAGAGGAGGCAGTGGCACACGGAGACTGTATCTGCTGTGCCTCACTTTTGTGACTCCACACAACACATCCTATAGGACCATAACCTTGTGCCAGAGTGGCTTCATAAAACGTGTTCAGCCCATAGAGGAGTGTGTGTTTTTTCATCAAAACTGGGACGTACGAGGTTTGCGCCCGACAAGGAGAAGGCACCCCTTTCAAGTGGATCTCTCTGAAGTCTAAAAGTGATAATGAGTGGGAGCTTGCAATGAAGACACCCTCATGCGCATTGTACACAAATGTGCCAACATTCCCACATACTTGTTTTGATATGCAGATAGCTATGAAAGAAATCTCAAAACATTCATGCCCCCTACTTACAAACACATAATACACTTAGTTTACTTACACCCACACACTCCTCGAAAGAAACCACAAAAATTAGCACATTTCAGAACATTTCTACACAAACACACATCTTACCACTTAGAGAGCGCATAGTGCTGATCACCCACATAGAAAAAACTACTTATAAATACTCAATATCTGGACCTAAAATATCTTCTCCTAATGCAATATGCATGTTAGATAATGCATGGCCTGTCATTATCACAGCACTCCTTCATGCCCTGCTGTGTCTCTCCACCTACAGCACCACACACACACACACACACACACACACACACACACACACACACACACACACACACACACACACACACACACACACACACACACACAGCAGTGACAAGGCCACTGTGGGGAAATGTCACAACTCAATCCCTGTGCACCTTTTGTTGACAGTCATATACTCTACTCTAGCACTCTCCCCCACATTGAGTGTGTGCTCTCAAACAGCCAGCCAGTTGAGTGAAAGGGAAAGAGAGAGAGTGGTGGGGGACCTGAAAGTAAAAGAAACAGAGGAAAAACTTAGAGTCAAGTATACATTCACACTGAGACTACACGTTTGTGATGTGTGTGTGTGTGTATGTGTGTGTATGTTACTTGTTTTTCTCTGAGAAGATGTTTCACCTCTTGAAACTCTTTGTGGGCGCAGCATACTAAGCCTTTGAGACTACATAACCTTATATAACCTTATTTTTGAATGCATTTTCTCTCTCACCCTGTTCCTCTTTAGGCTCTCAGATAGCAGGGAAACACTCATCAGGGGTGTGTGATGAATAATCACTCACCCTGTCACTCAAAACCACACCTAAAGGCAAACACATACTTGCATATCCTCGTCAATATCATCCCCTCCAAAAAAGAAAAAGGGTCATTTTTGCTGTTCAAAGGCAATTCTAAAAACTGTACTGCCCTAATATACTCTTGTACTTAACTTCATTATTAATATATATATAAAAGGTGAAGCTCACATTATTTAAGTATTTCTAAAGTGAACTGACAATCAAGCAATGTGTATTTGCAATGTGTCAACACAGGAATATATGGCTCTACATCCGTGACAAATTTGACAGTTTCAACATAATGCACAAACCCTCCCATGGTACATGCTGATCGTGAGTTAGTCCTGGGTTTAAGGCCTTTTTCCATCAGTGAAGGGGACCTTCTTGTCAGCTGTTCCCAGATCAGCACTCTCACAGTTGATGGGTATGAGAATTGGCTTGGGAGCTCAGCTGAGGAGCCAGGAGTGTAATAAATAATCCCAAACAGAGGCAGGTGTTTGAATACAGTTGACACCATGCCAGACTACTTAAAGGTGGCACACACACCTGTCGATGAGGTTGTCCCACGAGAGGGAGCTAGATGCATTTACATTCAGACCCATTTATGGGTGAGAAGAATATGTGCGTATGCTTATAAATGTGCGTGAGTGTGTGCGCATACGCAATCTGTCAGTTATATGAGCTGTTTCTTGGCTCTTTGTGTTCCTACAGATCGTTTTCTTTAGCCCTGGCCCGCAACCTTTGTGTATGATCACGCAATATGTTCTCCTCCTCCTCCACGCTTTATCTACAATAAGGGTCAATGACCTTTCAACCTTACCACCCACCACTTACACCCACGCCCTCTCTGCCTGCTGTAGCCCATCAGTTCATCTGCTCCTTCATACGGACGGACTCAACGTGCACAAAAGGAAGATATTGCACAGTATCAGATTTGGTATCACTGCACTGAAAGTGTAACATCTGAGACATCCTGTAGCATCAATAGTCCTGATAGCCTTTCCTGACGTAGATGTGTATTGTCTTTCCTTTCCCTGCAATCCTTCCCTATTCAATTCTTTTTTTATCACTCGTAACATTTAAACCACTCAGCGAAACATCTTTCTCTAATTTAATTTGACTGCTTTTTTTGTAGTTATTAGCAGAGATTATGAAAAAGCTGTGTGATAAAGGTTCTCTCTCAAGAGGGACTCTCCCTATTTTGATTTTGCAAACAAGCATTAAGCCCACTCAATCCTACTTCAATATAATTTACAGCACCCTCGATAACAAACAGCATGAGCCGTGTGTTGAGTAAATGGCTGTGACTGTGTGTGGCTCGGCAGCAGATTTGGTGTAGGAGGGGTTGTAGAGCAAAAGCAATAATGGCAGTGTATAGAAATGTTGCCTTGAATGCCAGCAGTGATAAAGGTACTCCAGACAGTATCGCTGAAACAAGTCTAGACAGTGGCTCTGTAAATTAATGGCATTTGAGATTCTAACAGGAGACCTGGCCATGCTCTCTCAGTGGAGAAGTCATCACTATGTTTGCTTACAGCTTGCTGACATTTAGCTGATAAACTGAGAACCAGCAACAAAAAAAACCCAGTTTGACTGTCAGTCGCCAGGGGACAAAGCCAAAACAACAGATCTTTGGAATGAAAAGTAATCTCTCTCCTCTTTCACACACGGTGTTTCTACACCCGTCAGAATGTGTCCGTCTCCAAGTCCCGCTCTCTCTTCCTCTCTCTCTGTTTCCCCTCTCCTCTTCTCTCAACCCCCCTTGGAAGCGACTGATCTCATAGCGTGAGAGTACTACTCGCATCAAGGGCTCCGAGTTGAGATAATCATGTCACAAACTAGTGAGAGCGACTGCTACCTGTGAGCCAGTGAAGTTGAGCATGTAAAAAGTTGAAAAACAAAATAATAAGTGAGCAGCAAGAATGCATGAATGAGAATAACTTGACATTAGTAAGGTTGCATATAAATTGCTTTGTAACCATTTGATGGTTATTTAAGAGTTTTTGTGATTCATATGAGTCCAACAAATTGAACCAAAGCCATGTCCTTGTGGTTAACAATGTAGCTGGTGCAGATCCTGCATCAGATTGAGACAGTGGAAAAGTGCAGAAATGAAACTCCCATCAGTAGACACTTAAATGTCATTGAATGACAACAACATGACACCCGCCTTAGAAAATGTCAGCCACAAGGTTTGCAGAATACTTCTGAACTGTTCCATTTGTTCCCTGTTGACCTTTGCATGCACACTTGCATGTGCAGGCGGTGTATGTGTTTGTGTAGCAGAGAGACGTAGCAGAGAGACACTGCAGCAGTCTGCCATGGTCAGAGGAAGAGGAGAACGAGGAGGAGGAATTTTTGCTTCTGCTGACTGGCTGACCTGCATGTAATTAGTCAAGTCATATTTTTAACTGATATTGCGTAAAAGCCAGCTTAAGGAGCCATGGCTGCCCTATTTATACCCAAGGGGCTAATGGCCTGTACCACTACACAGGGGGATTTCCTCCCAGAACTATACTAAGCCTTCCTTAGGCTGTACCAGGATTAACCCAGCAATACATTACAGGCGTCACCCTCTAGTCTGCACCACTCACACTGTTCTACTCTCCTCCAATCAGCTCTTTTCCGGCAATATTCAGCACACTCTGTTTACAACTCTGCTTTCCAGAAAGTTATATTCAATTGTGTTTGCTGCACCCATGGCACACCCTGTTTGTCTTATTCCTCAACAATTTGTGCGACGGAAATGTGTGCAAGTGTGTCAAGAGTGAGCACATTTCCCACATGGAGTCAATCTTAGAATGAGTCTTTGCGTGCAGAGCTGCTGGCTCATCCTGTTGAAGAATGGGTCACGGCCCTGAAGGCTGACCTGGCCTTTTGCCCAATAAGCTATCGCCCGTATCACCCGGTCCTTTTATCAGCTTAACTCGGCTCCTTGTGGAGTAAGCCACCACACACGGCTAGTAGTACTCCCTTCCTCCTCCCCCCCACCAACTCCCGCCGTCACTCCAACTTTCCATCTATCTATCTAGTGTGTCCTCTACACCCCCCCCCCCCCCCCCCCCCCCACACTCTCCTCTACTCTCCCCTCTGTTCAGATCTGTTACATTCAGCAACAAATTTCTGCTGCATCAGACGTCCATCATAGATCCCCCACTCAGCCTGAAACGTGATCAGACACCCCACACGAGGCTACGCATGAGGAAGGGACAAAAATAAAAGAAGCAGTATGGTGTTTTGGTTGCAGAAAAAATAAATCATAAAGTAGTAATGTATGTCTTGTGTTCAATAGAAAGTGACGAGGAGAGGGAAGTAAATCCAATCTCTAAAGTCTCACCTGTGGAAGTCTTTTGCTACTTAACACTTCCACCACTATGATTTGTTGGGTGTAGTGTGACTCATCTGACCTTTCTTGTCTACGCCTGACCCTGTGAGTGCATGTGTGTGCGTGTGTGTGTGTGGTGTGTGTGTGTGTGTGTGTGTGTGTGTGTGTGTGTGTGTGTGTGTGTGTGTGTGTGTGTGTGTGTGTGTGTGTGTGTGTGTGTGTGTGTGTGTGTGTGTGTGTGTGTGTGTGTGTGTGTGGTGCGTGCGTGCGTGTGTGTGTGATGGGCAGATGAAATAGTGCACAGCTAGAGAGAGACAGACAGGAACAGCAAGCATTAGATGGAGAAAGACTGCACCAAATGTCTCAGTGCGACTCGACTGTGCGTTTTGTATTCATGTTAATGTTGGCCTTTCTGCGTGTATGCATGTTCAATAATGCTTAATATCAAAGTGTGCTGCACGAGTAGAGCATAATAGTCATTTGTATATCTCTATATTGTAGTAAACCCCCTTTGATGTCACCAGTCCTTGCTCTCTTTTCTCCTCTTTCATTATGACTATTACATCTAAATGTATATCAAGCACTGAATACACAATTTATGTAAATTGTACAATCACATTTTGTTACTTAACTTAATGCTGATTACGTGGCAGAGATGTCATGATTTTAGGAGGAAGTCATTATTTAATTTGCTTCACTTCATTTTATTTATTACCCTAATGTGCTTAATATACAAATTGTAATTTCTCACTAACTTTCTTACATGTTATTTGTAAAAAAGGTGTTGTTTATGTAGGATTGTATCTTGTTCTATTTTGTATGGGACCATTTAGTATAAATTGTTAAATACAATCTGTCAGCTTGCAAGCATGGAGCATTTTGTTTAATATACTCATTATTTTGACATGCTGCAAACCCTCCATTCAAATTAGCTATTACGTATTTTTTAAATATTTAAACAGATAAGGGTTAATAGAGTACATTTAAGCATTTCCTGTTTTTAAACAAGCTTTCACCAAGCAGTTAGATACAACACAATCTTGGCTTTTTGATCATTTTTAGTGAATATTAATGAATGTTATCATAAACAGATGGATTTTTCTATATTTTTCTATCATCTTTCAGATTTGTTTCTATTCACAGCTTATAATGTATATTGTTGTAACTTTTGTTCATCAAGACTGAATGATCATTACCTTTCAATTAATTGTTCATCACGTAGTGGCCCTTCTATTAAAAGAAAAAGGCTAACAATATTATTTAATTTAAACCAAGATGCTCTGAAATTAAAATATCAGCATCTTCACTTTCACAGCTTTGATATTTATAATGAACCTACACAAATACTGCAAACGCCAGAGCAGACAGCGCTTGTGCCCACACAACCACAGAAACATTCAGTTTGAAAAATAATCTCCTAAATGTCAACGGGAGACTTGGTTGACAATAGTCACACACTGTGAGAGGGTTTCAATGCGGCCTTCGTGCCGATGTGTCTGCACACACATCTAAATACAATTAGCTTACCAAACCATTGAGGTTGGGATGTGAGACAAGGTTAACATCTCATTTGGAAAACATTGGTTGATGCGTGTCTGCATTTTGTTCTGTTTGAAAGGTTGAGTTGCCTGTATTGCTCTTGAAGCAAAGCACATAAAGATCTTTTACAATTCACCAGCAATAATAATTTAATTGCTTCATTAAATCCTATTTCTCCCTCTGCTCCAATTTACATGTGTGTTCCTTTATTGCGGTTCTGCACTGGTAATTAACATAAGCTTATTTGAACTGAGGTTTGGCCCTGTTATTTGACGAGAAGCCAGCGGTGTTATTTGCATTGCATTGCATTTCTAACCGTGTGCTTGTTTATTATTCTTGAAAAGGTTTTTGTACAGACAGGTTTCTGATTTCTTGCCGTGAATGAACGAAACTGATCTCTCCAATTCAGTCATGATAAGCCATACCAACACACTTCACTTGCACTGCCTGAATCACTGAGGCATTTCATTCAGAGCTCTCCTGCAGTGCTCCTGTTAAACACACATATTAAGTCAAATCAAAACGTATTCATAAATCTCTTAACAACAGATTTGTTCAAAGTGCGTTGATGAGAACAAAGGACACACATTCAGATGAAAACAAAGAGAACACGTATAGGTGTGTGTGTGTGTGTGTGTGTGTGTGTGTGTGTGTGTGTGTGTGTGTGTGTGTGTGTGTGTGTGTGTGTGTGTGTGTGTGTGTGTGTGTGTGTGTGTGTGTGTGTGTGTAGGTGTGTGTGCGCTTGATAAATATGAGGTTTAGTTTTGAGTCAGAGGCAGCAGCAAAAGCCTAACTCTGAGAGTGTGTGGGATGAGCCTCCCTGTTATCAAATGTCTTTCTGCCTCCCCTTCATCCTTCCCCCTCTTATATGTGCCAAAATGTCTTCAGACATATTGCCTAATATTTGAATGAATGAATTACTAATTGATTTATTAATGACTTGTCATGTCAAAGGATACAATTACCTGGTGAAACTTAAGTGGAAACCATACCTTCCACCAGTACAAGACGGCATATAGTCAACATATACCGCCCAATATATAATCTGTATGTGCTGCATCCTTGAGTGTTTGTGTTCGCCCATATAGTGTGTGTGTGTGTGTGTGTGTGTGTGTGTGTGTGTGTGTGTGTGTGTGTGTGTGTGTGTGTGTGTGTGTGTGTGTGTGTGTGTGTGTGTGTGTGTGTGTGTGTGTGTGTGTGTGTGCGCGCGCGCGTGCGTGTGCGTGCGCGTTTGTATCCCTCACAGTGATTAAAGCAAGTGGGCGGCAGCAGCAACTGGTCTGCCTGTGTGGCTCTGCATAGCAGACATGTTTCTCGCTGCTAGATATTACTCATTTCCTCAGCCCTTTGCACACTCAAGCACAAACACACAAGCACACACACACACATCACACACACACACACACTCTTGGCGCACACACACAGTCACATATACAGCAGACACAGAGACAGATAGCAGGCACTCAGTTCTTTCCCTCAGTTTGGTGGGCTTGCTGGCGTTATTCAATCGGAGATCAGAGGCAGTGTGTAGCTGGAGGCTGCTGATATCTGCGGGTGTTGTGAGTGGCGGCAGTGCTGTGGAGGAGCAGTGTAGCACAGTGAGAAGCTGAGGAGTGGGTTGACCCAGGGAGGATTGGAATATGAATGACTGCCAAGACTGGGACGTCTGCTCAGCCTGCTCTAAGGTCAGTCTCACATCACATCACAACAAGAAACCAACTCCATCAACCTGCCGCCTGCTCCCACGCTCTCTAAATGTTCTTTTGGATTAAGAGAGCTGTTGTTGAGTGCTTTTGTTTGGCAATTAGCATACTGAACTATCAATTGATGTTTTATTTGGCATGCAAAACTAGAGGGATGTTTGGTAGTCCGGTTTTTCTAAGGGTTTGCTGTAAAGAGTAAAAAGACACGTTTGACAGTTCTCCTGAGAAATGCATGTAGAGAAAAAGGCGGGATGATGTGGAGCGGTGCAAATACGCATGACAAATTTGAAAATGAATTAAGAGCAAGAACAGGAATGTAAGCATTTTACAATTTAATATAAAAACAATTATTTTGTTTCAGTTTCAAGCAATTTAATTGTTTTGTTTTGTTTAGATTGTATCATGCTCACAAAGCAAGTCAAAAGTATAGGGGAGTATTAATTGGAAGGACATTGCATTTTTTCATAATTTTTTTATGTATTTAAATTCTACAAGCACAGTAGCTCCAGCTTAACTCTCTGCGTGCATCTCTCCACGGTGTAGGAGTATTCTGTTCAAATATATTTCTCTGCAAACTCCTCCACATGCACAATAGTGTTCTTTGTTTTCTTGTACTTTTTTGGCAAGTTTATATTAGGTCTATTTTGACAACCTTTTTTATAAGGGCCCGCGAAATTACAAGGCTGTCAGGGCAAAGCTGGAGTTTTTTGTATTGTGTGAAATCTGGATTCGTGTGCAGCCAAAATAGAGTAGAGCTTTTAATTTTTATTAAAGTGATAAGTTGGTCAAATGTTAGTATTTTGAATAATGTGTAAAAAAACGTAAGCATTTATTTTAAGATATCGGCATGGATTTTATAAGTTCTTAAAAACCTAAGCCATCTATCTGTATTGGCAACATGTGTTTATTTGCCGTTTATCTTTTTCTATTTAGTCAAATAAATGCTAAACTGTGCAGGTTCTTGCTAGCTTGATGAGATCATCACACATCATTTGACGAAAAACAGATTATTTTAGGAAAATATTGATTAAAATAAATATGTATGTCCATTACATAAAAAACACCTGATTTCTGCTGCCATCTGAAGGCAGTTTTTTTTTTTTAAAGGAATAGCTGTTTTCATTGATCCTAAAGGTCACTGGGTTTTCTTGGCTCACAGAAGGCCATGTTATCTTTCCGGGGAACTGACAACTAAGTTCCCCTAAATTGGACTTTCGAGGTTAACATCACAACAGTAACGTGTTTTTTGACCCAATAGTTAGTCTGTCATCAATATTTCCCACCTTCTACAACATCACACCCGTCCTGTCAGTGTCTGGGACAATAAAATCTCCCTCCTCTCACCACCCAGTTTTCAGTTTTACACTCAGATGCACAAACAGCTTGCTCCACTCTAACACTTATTCTGTTTTTGGACCAAGTCACTTGATGAGCAACAGTTTACCCGCCTCTCCGTGGAGTATCCCCATCTAACCTCTCCAACTGTGTGTGTGTGTGTGTGTGTGTGTGTGTGTGTGTGTGTGTGTGTGTGTGTGTGTGTGTGTGTGTGTGTGTGTGTGTGTGTGTGTGTGTGTGTGTGTGTGTGTGTGTGTGTGTGTGTGTGTGTGTGTGTGTGTGTGTGTCTACGTGGACACAGTTGCCATGGCGACAATGTGGTGGATGGGGAGACGGCAGGGAGTTGGCTGTTGAGACAGACTTGCGGGTGAGTGCGGGCCTGAGAGGCAGCACAGTGCTGTGGTGTTGTGGCGGCGGCGGGAGCAGAGATGGTGGCGGCGGTGGCGGAGCGATCAGCTGGGCTGGCCGCGCGGCAACCATCACTTCAAAAGAGCTCATTTAAAACGCTTGGAGAAGAATTAGTAGAGCTCCCCCGCACTTCGCACTGAATGAAACAAGGCTGCAAAATCTCTGACACATTCGAGGACTCAAACACAAACACTCACGCACACAGAGACCTAAACAAACAAACACAATCACACATTTCTCTTTGAATTTTTTTTTTTTGCACATGCACACAAACATGGCACACACGCATGCACACACACTAACAATCACACACATTTCTCCACACCCCTGCTGTGACACATAATTAATATGCAAAGACACATATCCTGTATCCACAACAACTGTTGGTAATATCAACAGTGTTTTTGTCAGCTTTTGGGTGGGTGGTGACCAGCTTTGCCTATCACTGGGGGAGTAAGTAATGCCGCCTGAGGGAGTATTTGTGTGTCTGTAGCTGTCCGTGTGTGTCTGAAAGAGAAGGGGTGGGGGGTGCTAGTAGTAAGCTCATACACTGAAGAATACAGAGAACACCCGGGGGTGTCGTGGGGGTGGTTCATGAAAGTGGTACAAAAAACATATCTACATATTCCAATCATCCCCTGAGAGTCAGAGATGAAAACTCTCCTGCTGTGAGCGCTCTTTGTGTGTGTGTGTTTTTTCTACACACACGTACTGTGCTGCCTCTGAACTTCATTGGCTGCAAAATATATTTTTAGTCCACATGTGGGAGTAATGTGTTTGAATGAAACGAGTAAGCTGGGTAGTTTCAGTCCCACCGCAGTGCTCATAGGTAATGACTAATTAGCAACAGCTATCAGAAAGCTAGTTTCTAACCTTCTTAAAGAAGTTCATAAAAGAGAGTCAATAGCTGATTTCTGAACGTCTGTCTGATGCTGCTGAATGTTTGTTTGCATGTCTGCCTGGACTGACAGCTGGGTCTTAACCACAACTGACGCCAGGACCTGGCAGACTGTTCTGTGTCCTCACTAAATCGGTCTTTTTTTCTGTCCCCTTCCTCCCTTTTATCTTCTCTATCTCCGTTTCTGTCCACTCTCATCCTCTCTCTAGGTGAGTTGCGCTTCAATCGGAAAGAATCAACAGTGATCTGACAGTGATGCTGTGTAGCAGCGTCCCTCTCTGTCTGCCCCCCTCATTCTCCCGTGAGGCCCATGTGACCTAACCTACACCCACACACAGGGGGCCCCCAGTGCCGCTGGAGCCCACCCATGAATCCCAGCCCCGACCGCGGCAAAGAGTGCCTCCCTCCCAAAAAAAGGGAATCTCGGCAAGGATCGTCCGAACACAACATCCCTCTGGACGAGTTTAAACCCCCTGTGCCGCTCCGGAGTCGGTCCAGCACAGGGGGAGGGGAGGGGGGCAGGGAGGCCAGCGACAGGGAGCGAGCTCTGATCAACCCGAGCCCCCATCTCCTACATACTCCTCCACCCCTTCCTGCTCCAGCACCAGGCCTCCCCCTGCCCCTACCATGGCATCTGGGCTACTCTCCCTCCATCTCCCTCCCCCTTTTCCCAGGGCAGATTGGAGAGAGGAGGGGCTCAGGGTCTCCCGCTTGGAGAGATGATCCTCTCTCCTCAGCCTTGCCCCACCACTCCAGGTGGCTCAGAGGGGAAGGCCCCCTCTCCTTGCCACCTTCCCCATCTTCTTCTGCCGCCTCCTCCTTCAAGACTCCCTACCCAGCCGATTCTAGAGAGATTTGGTCCTACATCAACAGTGGCCGGCGGGACAACAGCTCCCCTCTCTTCTCCCCCTCTTACTTGTTCAGCCAGCACTCTCTCTACCCTCAAGATCCAAGTTATACTGAAGCCAGACATAGATACCTGGGCAAGAGGCTCAATGGCCTAGAGGGGCCTGGCAGCAGGACTGCCTCAACCTCCAGGTCTCTGCTCTCAGGAGAGTATGGGAACGAGAGCAGCAGAGCCAGGCTGGACATGGGTCCACACAGCTCCCATACCAACGGTGGACGGAGACAGCAGGAGGATCTAACATCCCGTGTCCATACTGGAGGGCCTTATTTGTCAGACTCTCTAGGTCAGGAGGGCCCTGAGACACATTCCTCACTGCAGGACAGACATACACATGGGATAGTTAAGACCAGCTTACTCTCCTCCAGTCCCCATCCCCTGGGACCAGTCCCCAGGGCAGGTAGAGGGGGTCTCTTGGACTCCCTAGGGGTCACACCAGCTGAGGCCCAGATCTACTACTCCTTAGGATCGGTGGGCCACCCCAGCCCTCAGGTCCAGCCCTACCCGCTCTACAGCCCCTCAGGAACCGCTCTGTACAACCTGCACAGGGAGACAGTACCCAGGCAGCACAGTGTAAGGAACTCCCCTCACTCCCCCCTGGGTCTGCATAACAGCCATGACAGGTCACCAAGAGACCGGGACAGAGACCTAGAAAGAGACAGAGAAAAACTCCTACAAAGGGACAGGGAGCGAGGCAAAGACAAAGAAAAGCACCTTCAACATGACCAAGAAAGAGACACTGAGCGCGAGAGACGAAGGGATAGAGAAAGAGACAGAGAGTTGTCTCCTTCTCATGCTCACACCTCGCCTCCGACCCCTCACCCATCTCCCCCTGCGCTCCTACCTCACTTCACCAAGGGTTCTCTGATCGAGTTGGCCAGCGGCCGGTTGAAGCAGGTGGAGGAGCTGCGGACCGAAGACTTCCTGAGGAGCGCAGATACGTCCCCCGAGTTTCACCTCAGCACCTGCACGGTGCTGCTGATTTCCCCCAGCAGCACACAGGGCTTCAGCCACCTGCAGGTCCACCTCACAGACCGCAACACTCAGGTCAGCTTTATCCTAACATATCTTCATTTTACACTTGAGTAGCAGATATGTTTTTACCAGCACAATCAGAAAGAATTTCATAAAAAACTGCATGGAAAGATGATTGTTAATGTAGTGCAGTTGAGGCTGTAGATTACCCATCCTTAATCTAATTCCTAACACACCTTATTGCACACCAAAGTCACATTGAGGTGTTATTAACTTTCTGATTACAGACATTGAATCCCTCTTTGTTGAGTGTATAACATTGTTGTGCTTTTGTGTAGGAGCTACTGAAGGTCTTGGTGGAGTATCCGTTCTTTGTGCAGGACCGAGGCTGGTCTTCTTGCTGCCCGCAGAGAACCTCACAGCTGTACGGCCTGCCCTGTCGCCAGCTCATGGAAGGCGATGTCTGCCTGGCTCTCACCCCCACCCCCACCCAAACCCACCGGACACGCACGCGTACTGGCTCCAGGGCCCATCGCACGCAACTCCCCCCAAGGGCTGCAGGAGATACCCGCAGCTTGCACAGGGAGGAGATGCCACCTCCACCTCCCCCTCCCCCTCTCCCTCACCACCCACCTCCTGCTGCACCGGCCCCTCGGCGGGCGCTGGCTGCAGTCCCCCCTGCTCAGGAGCAGCAACGTCCGCGAAAACGGCGCTGGTCTGCCCCGGATACCCTACCCTCAACCGGCACTGATGAAAGCCTCATGGATTTACCTCATGGCTCCAAGCTAATGAAGTGGCAGTAGAAACTTGGAAATGCATACGCATATATGCATACTTACACACACACATAAGCACATACACACCCTCCTAGTCTCTGTTGCACCCACCAAGAAGACAATGGAGAGACCTCAAGGTAGGGTTGCAGGGAAGGAATACAAAAAAAGGAAAACGCAATTTACGGGTGTCCACTCTGCTGCCCAAAATATTAACCCCCACCCTAGTCTGGTCCTTGTTGCACCCTCCTTTCCTATCCTTTCCTTTCCTTTCCTTTCCTTTCTTCCCCTCAACATTACTTAGCACACCCCTAAAAGGAGCAGCAGCAGAAGGATCCCTAGATGGCTCCTTACAGACACTGAAGACATTTAGTGAGACAATCAAGCACTTGTCTGTGTTCACTGTTTTTGTAATGGTTGTCGCACACACCTACTTAATGACAGTGTGTTCTGCAGGGTATTGACTTTCAATCAGTGTTATGAAAGTAAACGCTATTGAAGAAGTGCAGATATATATGAACAAAGGTTGACTATATATATTACATTGCAGATGTTAAATACAGTACATTATGCTAAACAGATTTAATGCAATCTCTTTGTCGATTTCGCGATGCAGTTTTGTTTCTTTAATTGTCTTGCAGCTGAGCCGATGTCTACATGTCGGCCTAGGCAGGCAATGTGAATGTATGAGCAACTTATAGCCTTTTTTTATTCTCATCACTGGGTGTCATTTAAAACAAATGATTGTTCTTCAAGGCATTACCCTCCAATATGTTCTTAACATTTTCTCTGAGAGAGGGAGAACACTAATGAAAACTGCGTAACAGACAATCCCGCCCACACAGACAGGTCTGTGCCACATCGCCTCGACACTCATGGTGTTTTTCCATTAAAAACAGAATGATGGAAAGAGTAGGAAGTGCAGTATGGCTGACGAGTAATGGTGCTAGTAACAAGTTGGAACATGATGCTTTGTGAATACTCTTGACCCCTGTGTATTGTACGCTTCTGTTCCCATTTCATTTTTTTATGTACTGTATTTGTTTGAAGGCAGGGAAAATGATGAAAGTATTTTAAACTCAGATACGGGTATCTCCTCTGATTCAGCACACTCTCTCACTTTAGTTTTTGGGTTTTTTTTATTTAAAAAAAAAAACCTTACCTGTGGATTTTCTTTTTAAATGTTATAGCTACAAAAATGTATATTTTTAAAAATTGTGAATCTGTTATATGATGTTCGCTAGAAATAAAGGAAAAAAAGCTTTATAGATTTAATTAAATGTGTGAATTTATTCTCTGCATGTGTCAAGTACTGAACACTTAAATTATTATTTATTACAGATGCTGAATATGAGGTTAGCAAAAAATACAAGCATATTTTTTTACATAAATACAATCTTATCAGCATGATTTATCAGTGAAACAAGACATCTGGTTTGACAACAGCTGATTAATGAAATCAATATAAGGTAAAAACACATAAGCATAAAGAAATTCCTTTCGTGCATTGCAGGAAAGATCTATAATGCAAAACTACAATTGTTTCTTCATTCAATACTCTATATATTGTTTGCTCTGCTCTTAGGATATATGTCATTATGATGACAGGGGAAGGAATGAGGCTTCAGTTACCCACGTGTATATTGTTCATGGCTAACCCGGTGTAAGTAGCTTCCCCTGTCCTCCTGTGTTGGAGGTGAGAATCGGCCGCTTATCCTCGGTCTTTACAGTTGAACCTCTGCATGAGTTCCACTGCAAACAAGGGCACCACCTGGCAAACAGGACAGTATCAATCAGTATGCCTTTGATGACATCTACTGGCTGTTCAAAGAATTACAGCTGCACTTCCATTTAGTGAAGAATTGCAAGATTCTTTGTGTCTTACATTACATGGTGGATCAAACCCATGACTGCAAATCACAGTGACACACTGTTGACAGTACACTACTTTAAGTGTTATTTCACTTCATAGAGTAGTATGAACAGAATATACAACTTAAAATGCAGGTATGTGACAGAATCAAGAACGAATGAAACGCACATCCTTTTGTCTACAAAACTGTAATTATAATTTAACAGAGAAACCTGCACAAGGCGTCCAACTGGGTAATGAAAATGTTCAATAGAAATTACAAAGTGAATGTGAGGTGAAAATATGAAAGTAATGTATGTCTAAACTAAATCCCTTATTTAAAGGATAACATCAAACATTGAAATATTACATTTAGTCAAATAACAAACCTGCGCCATTATCAGCTTTCTGTTTTTAGGTATGTCGGGGTCTGGGTACTCCTCTCCGAAGCAAAGCTCAATCTCATAAGTAGGTGTAGGGCCCTCGCCCTGTAAACAGCACTGAAGCTCTGTACAAAAACATTGTATATTATTATATATATATTATTATAGATTGCTGTGAGAGAGGATGCTAGCGTTGCTTGTATGCCGCTTCTCCACCTTTGTGCTGATGATTGATTTTATGTAAAGCGTCTTTGAGCATTAGGAAAAGCGCTATACAAATTAAATTAAAATAGTGCATTTGCATAGAGCAATAATGTAAGCCGTAAAGAATCCTCAACAATTAGCCTCTTGATTTATGACTAACTAATTAAATCAAACTGCTTTTTAGTGGATGATACTACATTTATTATTTTATATATTCATGCACTCTCTTACCATTGAGAAATCTGGGTATGTCAAGCAGTTTGAAGGTCTTTTCTCGCTCCAGTTTGTTGGGCCGGTCGGTGTGTTGGGCCATGGGACCGCTCCAGTACACCCTGCCCTGGCAAAACCGCTTGATGAACACCCCGTCTGGGGCCACCCATAATAGCACCCCCCTCTCAAGATGACAAAGAAGGCGGTTCATTGCTTCAGCCATACACGACGGCAGAGATACAGCATCCGGGGATGGGAAGGAGAGCTGCTGGGCGGTGCAGGGCCCGTAGATCTGTTCGTTTCCCAAGGGGACGCGGCCCTGCAGGATGAAGCACCCTTCTGGGCTCCTGGTGCACACCTTCGTCACACTGTGGCCCTGGTACAACAACGTCACCTGCATACGAAAGTCTGCACACACAAAGTGTTTCAGGTCATACAGTGGCATGTTACATTTTTTGTTTTTTTTTAAATCAGAATCAGAATACCTTTATTCGTCCCACAGAGGAGACATTTACATTTGTTACAGCAGAAAAGAGCCAAAGACAGCTTAATGTTAACTAAGAAGCATGCATAAAAAAATATATTAAATATTAAAAAGTTAAATAAATTACACAATTTACAAAATACACATCCTGTAACAGTTCTGAAGATATAGCAGCCAGGTATATATTGCACAGTTATTAACATGCACTATCCCATGAACTCACCTGATACAGTATGTGTAGAGGTAAGAAAGGTTGTAGGAGCAGGGCTCTGATTTAGAGTCTTTTTTCCTGTGAGCTCACAATACATGTGCTCTCTCATCAGATTATCTAAAGCAGAGTAGAGAGATTATTCATTACTGTACATTGTAACAGTAAAATACAAGTTCACAAGTAAAATTCCTACCAACGTTAAGATGAGGGCTGAACACGGGGCAGTATAGGTGCTATTTCTTCAAATTAAGCGGGGTCCATTTATATTTGTTAATTTTATATATCAAGTAATTCACCCATAGGGACTCGAGATTTTGACAGGGATGATAAACATTTCATGACTTGAATAATTATAGTTTCCCATTTTTAGCTTTGGATCACCCCTAAACATAACAGTATCAGTTTGTTTGTGTGAACCTTACCAGTCAGTGGTTTGAAGTCTTCGTTACTTGTATGAAACAATTCCTTTTGACAATGAATATGCAAAAACAAAAGAATGTTTAATTGAGTATGAAGTGTATGGCTTATTAATGTATAAGAATCAGAATTCTTTTTTTTAAGAGATCAGAGCACTTTAAATTGATTTTCCCGAACAACCTAAACGTTTTCTGCTGCCAAAAACACACTGTTGATCAGCATCTCTTTATGATGTGGAAAGCTCCAAAAAATGTTGCCACTCATACAAAGTCTAAGCATTAAATTACAACCAATAGTCAAACCTGCTAAACTACTGTCGGGTTTGAACATTTCTGGCTCTTAGTGACTCATAGTGGTAGTATCAAAAAAGAAAATATTTACCAGGAGACACTAAGAATAAATACTTCTTCCATAATCTTTTCACTGGAATTGTCTCTTTTTGTGTTTTTATATCTTTGCCAGCAAAATCAGATTTTCATCCCTGATATCCACCTGTTTCAAAAACTCTAAACACTGACAGAAAGAAGGAAAATGAAAAGAAACTCTTAAATTAGCATGCAGTAGCTAAATGTTAAGGTAGTGTAGGTATGCTATTGAATTTATGTGTTAACCTACCTGAGACCTTTTTGCCTCGATGTACACTTGATCCTTTGTCCGGGGAAACTCTATGGAGAGCAACAAGTGGGAACAAAAACGAGAGCAAATAAAATAAATGCGATGTTTGAACTTTTTGTATTATCAAAAGCTAGCTGAGAGAAGAATGAATATAAACACATTTCATTCCTTGCTTTGTTTGCATGAATTAACTTGTTCTCTTTTTATTCTGGTGCATTGTTTTCTTACACCACAGCTCACAAGCTCAGATATAATAACCATTAAACATTTTTAAAAGGAAACGACCATTTGGCGTCACTTTTACCTCGTGGCCTGGCTGACCCTTGATCTTGCGGGATAAAATAGACCTTATAGGGTTCAGTGATGTCCAGCTGGTTGCGTTCAGGGACCTCCTGGAAGTCTGTGCTTTTGTTGAGTGCACAGCGGAGACGGGTCTTCCACATGGTGGGGTCAGCTTTATCCATGCCCTCCCTGTACTTTCCCTTGTACACAGCCCATGCCTGGATGTGAAGATTTAGATGTTATTAATTTAGGTTCAGCATTGAGAAATCATTATTTATGATTGGGTCCTAATCAACTGAGATTTCTTTAATTTGTTGAGTAGTTCATCAGATCATTTTAAATGCTTCTTTGTTTTTTTGTTGAATTACTTTTTTCTGAGAAATGTAATGGCACATCCCTTTTTAATGCAACATATATAGTGGTGGTTTTGCATGATCCTTTATTTTACAGATCTGTTCAATAAATCAATGTATTCATTATTCAACAAGATAATGTGTTGAGTATTTGTTGAACTACAATCTGATACAGCACATGAAGGTATCATTCAAGATGTTCTCCAATCAACTAACAAGAACCATATATTTCAGGATTTGTGAAAACGATACAAAAAAAAAGACTTTATAAAAATCCTAATCTTATATAATGGGATAACAGATATCATTATTTAAATAAATAGGAACCTCTGCTCTCTGGCTACTTGAAACCTGTGCAACATGATAACAGATCATGATAAACAGCTATAGGCTATCATTTATTATACTTTACTTAATAATAAGAAGGCCGAATATAATCCCGTTTGTAAAATAAGGAGCTCAACATCTTTTGTTTGTTGTGATTAATGTATAGACTTGTTATAGGGCTTAAAAAAAACACTTTTATAAAAATTGGCCAAAAAGGGAAATAATAGTTTCATGAAACTCCCTTTACAACAGTCGCCTGAAGTTCCTAAATTAATTCCTTGACATAACGCATTCAAAACGCGATCTGACCATATCTTTCAGATTGTATGTTTAATAATGTAAAACAGTATGGACCTTGAAGAGAGCTGCGTCCTCCGTCTGCTTGTAGTCCTTCTTGGATGCGTGCTTCCACGGGATCCTGAACATGGTTCTGTCCTCATCCTCCCAGCACAGTCCTTCAAATCCCCCACTGTCTATCTGAGTTACCAGCCACTCTTTCATGTGCATTTTAGCTTCCATCTCCAACACTGACTGCTGTCTTACAAGGAACAAAGCCTCACTTCCAAATGTCAGACATCCATGTGAGCAGTGTAATCCCGTTCGCACCTTGCAAGCGAAAAAACAAATTCCAATAATTAATTATTCTAATGCTACTCAAGCCTATAAAATAAGTTTCACAATAATAAAGTCTGATAATATGATGCAGTGATTTAAAAGAAAGAAAGTTGTAGACAAACAGACCTCACATGAATGCAGAAGTGCTTGCTAAATGTGAGCGCGCTCTTGGAAGGGAAAGCGAAAGCTTAGAGATAATTTGATACTTTCGGTTTCCTCATGCAGCTAAAGTGTAACATGTAACGCGTCAAGTGAAGTAATGGGGGGGGTGACACACCGGCAGGTCACTCACTGGATCAGTGGAAGACTGTCTGTGTGAAAGTAATTTACGTACATGTATAATGCAAATGCAAAGTTTTGGTTTGTGTTGGATTAGATATTACTTTGCCAGAAGGCAAACCAAAGCATGAATTTATATAATTAAGGCTTTTGTATGACTGATCCAAACATGGCAGCCATATAAATATATATCTTACAATATTTAAAGTAGGATGAAAAGCCAGGTCACCATCATCAACAAAACTGCTAAATTAAAAGAAGTTCTGTTGGAAAATTCTCTTTTTCATTTCCCTCCACAGCAGTCAGCATGTGGGCAATGGTACAGCACCAATAAGCGTTATTATTCACATAACACAGCACACACACACAAGCTAAACTACCATACTGAAACGTTCGTGTGAAACTGAAAGTGTGTGGGAGTTGGGGACTTTTTTGTATGAACTCCGCCTCCTCTAAGCAGTCTGTATGGTTCTAACAGGAGATGTACTCGTTTCTTTACACATCAGGTCATTACTCAAAGCAGGCAGGCGGACAATACAAATGCAAAGTTCAGATCGATAAAACAGCGCTTATCTATGAAAAAGGGATCCGAGTGTGACATTACGATGTGTAAACAGACAGTTTTAGTTTTGCCCAGCAGAGGGCAGTGTAAACCTGTGTTGTTGGTTACTGTTAAGTTTTGTTCTTTATAATAAACCAGGCAACTGTGTACTAGAGGTAGATTATGTCATGAAATAAATAGCATTAACATCCTGGAAGAAGGAGGCAAAACATCAAGCTTGTAAGCAGCATTATTTTCAAGATGCAATCGATATTAACAATAACCAGTGGATAATATGCACATGCATTGGATTGTACTGCAAATTCTAAAAGAAATTCTCTCAATTAATTTCCCAAAAATATGTATGAATGGCTTTATGGTAGAGATGAAATACAGAAAATGCTGTACATTCAAATGCATGTGCAAAGATCCACCCACCACAAGACAGAACATGCACATCTATGTCACATGCATAAACCACAAAGACACACGCTGTACCTCAACAGAAACTGGAACAAACTGAACAGTTCTTGGTTTGTTATCGCACACGGAAAGGCAACACACTAACATTGAGTATCTCAGGTCATCAGATAAAGCATGTAGCAAAGGAATGTGTCAAGAACAGCATGTCAAATTAATTCTGCCTTTCATTCAGATTAAACACACCTCAAGGTGTTTTTTGTTGCTTTTCTCCCAGTTTATTGTTGTACCAGTTCAGCAGTAAAACATCGGAGCACACTGTACATCTTAGCCAGCTTTCAATAAATAGACCTTTTTAAATATGACAGATTGTATTACAGCAGAGGAATATAAACCTGAAAATGCCTACCACACAAAACAAGATGCTTCGTACAAAGCTCCATCTCTCTAGTCTTCCATCTCTCTGACAGTTAGGCTGATTGTTGCTATAAAAATGTAAAAGATGAAATATAAACTGCCTCTGCCCGTGTAGCACAGGCGCTTCGAGTTTCAGCTGAACGCTCGTGTCAGAGTATTTTTCTGTCAGCTTTGTTTTGATTTTCTTAGAGTTTGTGTGTACTAAGATGTGAAAGAAAACAGGCAGCATTACATACAGGAGAAAAACACAAACCCAAGTGACATTCTAGGAAATAAATACACTTCTTGCTTTGTTTGAAAAAAAAATTATTTACACAGTATTGTACATCGAAGAAATTCAGAACATCCATTCGAGTCTCTCTCAGTCATAAAAATATATATATATAATAAAATCTACAGTAAAAGAATCAACTACAATAACAATTATTGAAATAAACAAAAGATTGTTGACTGTGGATGAATATACAGTACAATCACTGCTTTTAATGTCTTGTATACACAGTAGAAAGCACAAACGTGAGTGTGTGTGTGTGCGTGTTTGTTTGTTTGTATGTTGCGTGTCTGCACATGTGGCGAGGAGTCGGAAATGTATTCAAATTCCTGTTCAGCCGCACAACTGTGGGTTTGCATCAAGACAACCTCAAAAATGAAACACCAGTATCCTCCACATGGGAGACGCTCAGAAGGTTCATTCAAAATATATTCATATTTTTTCAAATCCATTCTTAGTGTTTCAAGTGGAGCCTGACAGCAAGAAGAAGCCCTTTCTACTCATGAGTGTGTGCATATGTGTGTGTCTTGATGTGAAGATGCTGACAGTCTAGTGGCAGCCACAAGCTCTGACCACCATGTTGCGGTATTTTTTGAGAATGACATTAGAGCTGTCATCAAAGTAAAGCACTGAGATGGCGTGGAGCTGTGTGGGGGCACAACAAGGCTTAGGAACCGTCTCCGGGTTAATAAAATGAACCTGGGAAGAGAAGTGGGAGATCAAATGTTAAAATCATCCTTACATCACAAATTCATATTGAAAAATGGGGGGGGAAAATATGTATGACAAAGGGTTATACACTGAATCCAAGTACTGTGGGAAAAAGGCAGTTCTTTTTTATGTTGACCTCCTCTGCTGTCACATCACGGATGACAGTTTATTTTAAAATACAATGTGAAACTCCTATAATACAGTAGTTGAAACAGCGGCTACATTGTTCTGACAGTTGATGAGATGATTAGACTCCTAACATGACGGCTGGGTTTGTGTTTCCTGCCTTCATGGTTACTCACAAGGGTTTGCACAATGGCATGGTTTGTGGCGTTCATGTAGGAGTTCAGCGGGAAGGCACACTCTCCCTCACAATAGTACGCCGCGTATCCTTCAGGAGCGATGATCCAGTCCTGAGAGAGGAGAGGGAGACGGAGAGAAAATCAGGTTGGAGAATTTGAAAATTGTATTTCATTATCTCTTCTTAGAGACCTGATACTAAGAGTTGCATAATGTTGTATTTGCCATTAACATTTTGTACTTAAAAGAGCAGACCCAATTACAGTCATATCTTTGATTATGCTGTCCTTTAGAAGAATATTATAATTATACATACTTTAATATAATAAATGATTATAGTTAATTAAATTATAAATGTAGACATGCAATTGTATTTGCATATTTTTGTTTTATGGTCTATAAAATGTTGAAATATTGTTCAAATACATTTGATCTACTCTCATAGAAGACAAATACAATCAGAAAACACAGAATAAAAAAAGGCAGGAACCACTGTCATTTTCTCTTTTAAAATACTGAAATGTTTTACAGGTTTATTTTTGTCCTCAGACAAATCAGTTAATTGACTCATGTTTTGGGGTTCTTAATGTAAATGTTCCCGCTTGGCCCAATCATGATTTAAAATGAAAAGATCAGGGCAACCTATATGAAGTTTGAAAGCATTCTAAGCTTGTTGATTTAACATATAAAAAAAATTAAAATGATCCAAAGAGTTCATCTTGTTTGATAGCTGGACAGCAAGAGGACAATGTTTGGGGAGATTTTATTGAGTACACCCAGCTGAAACTGTAGAAATGTTCTTGACTTACAATGCATTATAATGTAATTTTGGGACAAAAACGCTTTCCGTACCTGCCAGCCCAAGTCTCTGAAACTGACGTAGAGCTCGTGCTTCTTACACGCCTGCTTCTGATCAGTACTGCTGTTTTCTGAGGAAGAAAAACAGACGGAGAGAAATTATACTCCAACACATGTGCCATTATCCCATACAGCTAGAAGAGTAACTATTTACTGCAGTCCGACCACAATTAAACAGAGATGATCAAAACAGACCTAAATACAGCTAGTTTCCTCATTCAAAACATTAACATTTAAACAATGAAAGAAGGAAATCACCTCCAGATACAGCAGCAATTTGGTAATTGTTTCAAATGAATGGGCCACCCTGCTTATAGGTCACTATGGCGTGCTTTGAGTTTCCACTGGGTAAAACAGATGTGCACAGAGAGCAGTTTTTCCCTTTGTTCAAAACTCAAACCCTTTATTTATTCTCTCTCATTTCTCTTCACCCATTTCAACATCTATTTTCCCCTTTACCCCATCTGCGCGCAAAAAAGAATGGTCTGTTTTCTATCTAATAGTATCTCTCTCGCTTCCTCTGGTGACCTCTGGGGCTCTGTGGTACATTAGTTCCTGAGAGTGGTTCACATTGGAAACGATCATGAGTGACTGGTTCTCATCATCCAGTTAAAGAGCGCTGCTATCCAAAGTTCCAAACAGGCCCATTTGGGCCATGTGTTGTGGCCCCGGTTGCCCCACAGCACACTGCAGATGTGTTCTGCCATAAAAGCCTGCAATGCCTTACCTCCATGCAGGGAACTTGGCCCCGACCGCTCTGTAATGCTTGTGTAAATAAACAAAGACAGCAGAGGGATATTTGAAGCTCAGGCATTACAGTCTAGTGTTTCAGCACTTCACATAAACACAGCCCTCTCACACCTCTAAAACAAAGGCCCCAAGTATGCATTGCGTGTTTTGCCGTGCAAGAAGCACATCAGTTCCAATGTCATACTATTGTTGGTCTGGATATTGTGTATATTTGTGTTTGAATGCCAGTGACTACCAATTATACGAGTAAGAGAATTCCAATTATTTGTGTCAGATTCCATGGATTCCTCTCAAACAAAAGACACAAACACATTTCTGTGTGTTTACCTGCAACATTAGCCACTCTCAGTGCCTCTTGGTTCTTTGTCCCTTTGGAGCGGTTGGGGTTTCGCTGTTTGGCCCCTCCTTGTGCTGAGCGGATGCTTCGCAGGTGCACCTCAGTGGCTTTGAAGAAGGCCACCATGAAGGGCTGTTTATTCTGAGGCCCACTGCGACCAATCAGCCCTGCTACACGAGGGTTGATGCTCTCTCCTATAGGGGGGGACAGAGAGACCGGTACAACAGGTGTTAACATCACAGACATTTCGTTTTTATTCAAACAGCTCGATAATCAAAGAGAAAGGGAAATCCAATAGATGTGTGCCCACTTGGGGTGCCTGTGTTTTGAGTTAATGTTGCATGCGTGAGGTCCTCGCCATCCTCACTGCCACCACTTTTGTCTGTTTTGCAAATGAGATTTCCCTCTGTGAATTCCTTTCCCTTTTTCTCATTGCTTCTGCACCTCTGAAATGCCAAGAACAAACGTAGCTCTGAACATCAAAGCCTCTCTTCTTGTGTTTGAGAGTTTGAGAGTGTGTGTGTGTGTGTGTGTGTGTTTGTGTGGGTGTGTTGGTGCATGCTCGTGCATGTGCTCTCCAGCAATGTCTATACAAGAATGTGTGTCTGATCGCCATTATGTGGTAAATCAAGGCTTCTGGCGACGGGGTGTCCCGTGTGCCTGTCTGTGCATGCTCAGCCATAACCCTTCGTACACAAACACACACTCATGGATTCAGCCTCTCCAGCACTCCCCTCCCACAACATGAAAGCAATTCCCTGTGTGTTTTCCTCAGCTAACATGTAATATCCTGCCATCCTTAGAGATAATATTCCCAAACACGCTCTTTTACTCCACACACTGTTTGTTGATTACGTTTTCCACTGACTAACATCCAGGCCCAGTGATGACAAACTCCTGCTGAGATGTTATCCTGAAGATAACGCAGGGATTTTCTGCATGCCTGCTAATGATGCTGAGGGTATGACGGATGAAGGCGAGGATGAATGAACGATGATGAGGAGCACGGTTTGACTTATCTTTGCTGTGTACACACAAACAATAAATCAACTGATGTTTTGGCCTTCAAGAGAACAGCTATGATTGTTGTATGATAATGCAGACGTCTCAAAAAATGAACACATTACAGTGATACATACATAGTTGATGTGGATGTTTGACTTCATGAATGAATGTTACAGTACCAATACTTCCGTTATTTCAATAACGCTTTAACTAAAGTTGTTTTAATCACTACATATTTAATAAAGTATAAATGCTTTTAAGTAAACAAACTTATCATTACATTTTACACATCAGATTGCATCTTCTGCATTCAAAATCTTTCTTCAATTCACTAAGGAATATTAAGTAAAAGTAAAAGTGGTAACCGTGAAATAACTACTTTAACTGAATTAGATACTGTAATTCTAATTTGAATAGCTACTGTGTGCCACTATGTCTATATCTGCAATCTCTAGCAAACCCAATACAATAAAAGTAGAACAAATAACATCTGAATTATATGATTCTTGTTGAAACTGTCAAATTGAAATTAAGAAATGTATTTATTTATGGGAATTTTTTTCTGGTTCCTAATCACCTCGTCTTTAAAACCTTTGTTTTTTTCCTCTTATAATGCACATAGCTGCTGGTCCTTGGTAACATGGCCACCTGTGACTTCCTACAGTATGTGCGTGAAAACACTGATCTGGAGTCACTCACCGTTGGTGCTCTCCAGGGCCAGCTGCAGACCCAGGTTACTGCCGGGGTTCAGGACCCAGTGGTTACTGGTGGCTGTCAGATCGAACACCAACCAGCCCTCCTCTGCTGCCCAGATCACACGGGAGTCCAGCAGGAACAGGTCCGACTCCCTGGAGAGGACGAGAAGATCAAACACTTAAAGTCAGAGATGAACATAGATCGACAGGGATCATATGAACAATTACGAAATATTTAAAACCATGTGAAGGGTAAAGCAAAGTGAGCAAAGCGCAAAGTAATGAAGTGGAGAGAGGGAGTTAGAAGAGTGTGACGGGGTGAAACAAAGAGAGGGAGATGGAGCAAGAAGAGAGAGTGAGGGAGGGAGGGAGGCTCCAGATGGTGAGGCCCAGGGGAACACTTCATTTTCTTAATTGACAATAATGGCTTTATAAACGACCGGTCCTTTCATACACTACACACAGTCCATCACTGACTGGAATCTTGTGGGAGAGACAGAGAGCCAAATACAGAAAGTGCAAGAGATATAAATATAGAGAAAGCGAGAGAAAAAAACACAGCTGCGGAAGTGGGAGAAAGTGTGTGAAAAGTAGAGAGTGAAATAGTGCATATCCAAGTCAATCCTATTGTCTGTCACTGAACTCTGTATTTTTTGTTTTACTCTTTCAACATGGGAGACTCAAATCCCTTGTTCTTCATGTGGCCATTCATGTATCCCGACCTATTTTCTGACTGGGCAGATAGTGTGTCACAGAGCTCTGCTTCATTCATGTACCCAGGCCCGTCTCTGGCAAAGGAATAAATGACTGTGTTGTTCCCTCTGGACAACAGAAACCTTTAGGAGGGGTCGAGGAGAGCAGGACCCCGGCCTGTCCCGAGTTACATACACCTTTTGGACGTCCACGATAAGCCTCATGGAGGAGGTGGGGCTAAGACCAGTTTAATAAGAGAAGCTTCAAGATAAAGAATGCTACGAATGCTAATGTAATGAATTGTGTCTACAACATAGGAGCATAATGTCAAAAGGGAAATATCACAAATTCCTGGATCCCAAAGTGATTTTTAAATGATGCACATTATCAACAACCTGCATAAAGAAGAGACAGCTAAGGTTCAGTGGTTTTGGAGATATTTGGTTATAAATAAAATCAAAATCATTAGGAGCACTATTCCAAATGTTGTCATTGCTTAGGAGCATGAAAACAATAAATAAAATGTACATTACTATAAACAAAACAACTTATATCCATGCTCACCTATCAGTGTGTTCCTTCAACACCTGGAAGACGCTGATGCGGAAGGTCTCATTATCAAAGCGTTCGTGGATGAAGTCTTTATAAATACGAAACTCTGCAGCAGTGACCGCCTCGCCCTCTGGGATTCGTGATAGGTCGAATCTGAACTCACGGTGATGCCGTCGCACTGGAAGGAATTCCTTTTCCTGCTCTACTGCAGAAAAAAGAGAAGGTGAACATTTGAAATGATACTATCAGACACATTGTATGTTTGCAGAGAATGTAACATTTTTAAGCGTTTGGAACCATCCACTAACAGCAGGGATAGGAACAGGTACTATGTGTTCATATGAAACTAAAGAGTTGCATTTTACAGAGTAACAAGACACGTTTGTTCTCTACCTCTTTCTCAATATATTCTTCTCACAGTCTCTCAACCTGAGCTGTTAGCAAGGAGCTGACATAGCTTGTCAGACTCTGGGTCAGTCCCAGATTAAAAACATCTACAGTTATGCAGTACACATGTTGGCTTGTGATTGAAACATTCATGAGGACCAGCACTCGGAGCCATGCAGCTGGCGCACACTGAGCCATGATAGAGAGATGCAGGCGGACTCTGACAGCTTTATGAGACCCTTTCTTCTCCCTCTCTTCCT
This sequence comes from Trematomus bernacchii, assembly GCF_902827165.1. Taxonomy (NCBI): domain Eukaryota; kingdom Metazoa; phylum Chordata; class Actinopteri; order Perciformes; family Nototheniidae; genus Trematomus; species Trematomus bernacchii. The sequence continues at coordinate 2,978,569 of NW_022987573.1, read as the reverse complement.
CTCGCAGCCCCAGAGAGTAATCCAGCCCTTCATCTGGTTCTCATGAGTTGGGGGCTCAATATTTGGTGTACCCCATCCCCTCCTCTCTCTCTCATCCCCACATCCCAGGTTTCCAAGTCCATCCACCCCCTGCACCCCCAAGACGTGGCCCCTCTGACCCTGCTCCTCTCATGTCCCAGCAGGACGTCCCAGGGGTCAGCGCCTTGTCTCTCATCATCTCCTGGCTCTCCCTCCACCTCCCTCTTTATTAACTGCCAGACAGACCGCCCACACATACAAACACATGCAAACAGATACACACCGACACTTAAAATGATTTATTATTAAGCAAAAACCGTGAAGACAATACGTCATCTCCCCCAGACCCCCGGTGGCATTTCAAGAACATTTATTCTCAATAAGTGTGGTCATAAACCTTAGTTTTCGAAGGATTGAAGTGTTGTTGAAGCTAAAAAGGGATCTCCCTTGTGGTATAGATTATCCTTTTTAATTTGGCTATTAAAAAAGGAAGAGTAAAAGTCAGGAGATGACCAATATGATTAGGATTTATCCTGTGGAGACTACAAACGTTTGCACAAAATGCCATGGTGGATGAAGACAATAGTTAACAGTCCTAATACAGTTATGTTGTGGAGTATAAACTATAAACCCCACAGCTGACGACAGATCAGATCTCTCAAGCACTGCCTCTGCCATTTCTAGCAACTATCCATGAACCACCAACAAGGCAGTTCTGTATCAGAGTCGACTGCCTCTAAACTCTGCACAAATCTGGTTGAAAAAAAAAACCTTTTCCGACATTTGCCAAGCTATCATCATCCCCCTAGTGCTCACACACACGCACGCACGTTATAATTCAAAATAATTCCTGACTACAGCATACTTGTCCTATACCAGCTGGTAGTAATAGAAGTGTGCAATGATGTAAATGTTATGCATGTTTCACTGCACAGCTTGTGCGGTGTTATTTCTTTCACTGCACACCTGCCTCTTTGTCTTTCTCAGCCATGTTTCCGCTCTTATGTAGTTCTCCCAGCGGACTCTCTCTCCCCTACACCCCCTTTCATTTATGTCTGTATTAAACCCAGTTGCTGAAGGACATTATACAAAGGCAGCACTGTGAGATGATTGGCCAGAGAAGAAGTAAAGAAAGGATCTAATTACTCTTCAATGAGGGACAGCTCTGCTCTCTGCAGCCAATAGATGGCCTTGCTTTAGGCTCCCATTGTCCTGGATCTGCTCTGTGCCCACATTGGACTGGTTAAAAAAAACTATTTACCTCTTTCTGAAAACCACAGTTTTAGGCTTTATTAACTCAAGATCACATCTCACTCTCTATCCACCAAATCTGCACTGCACCATGTAGACAATTCATACATTTTAATGGTGAAAATGTCTGAAGATACACCTGAGTCTGACCTCACACTCAGACTCTACTTCACACTGTATACTAGCACAGTGGTTAGGAGCCTGCAATCCCTTTAAACAAAGCTACTTTTCTCTATTCAAAAGTGGAATAAGGTGAGGACAATGATTTTCATTTCATCATCCATCTAATTACTCAATGTCTTTAGTGTCCTCTCTCTTTTCTCCTTCATACCTCTTTGCTCCAGGGCTTGCTTTTTCATCTACTGCACCAGGGAGCTCTCCCTCCTCCTGCAGCCCAGCGCAGGTGCACTCCCTCTGGGGAGAGAGCCAGAGCAGCCGCCCGCCCCTTCACTATTAAATCTCTATATCTTTTCTTGTGAGAACAGCTGGATGCTGCTGTAAAACTCCCACACTAACTATTTCTCTCACAACACTTTCTATATCCACTCCTTATTGAATGGATTTCATCTGTATGGAGAAAATGAGAGCAGCCTACAGAGCTTATAGCTTTAGCATCTGCCACAATTCTGCCGTTGTCTGTGTGCTTCTCTTTCTCCTACAGGCCATTACAGCAGTATGGCAGTCATTAGATGAGGGGAAGAGGCACAGTCAGAGCCACGCGGGTGCATTTATGACTTCCTCTGGGAGGAAGTGAGTAGCCATCGCCCCACCTGTGTCACAAACATACACACACACACACACACACACACACACCACAAACATGGTGAACACACCCTCATGGGTTATGAGTCCTTCATTCTGAGTAGCCGGCGTTTAGATCGGTTGCTGCTCCTCACACACACACCCAAACACGCACACAAACACTCCAATACACAATATACAATCCTGTGAAGCGAACGATCTTGTGCGTCACAGCACGGTAACACAATCATTATGGGTTTCTGTAATCCGTAATTAGAGATGCAACACACAGGCAAAAGAGAGAAACACACACACACACACACACACTTACATGGACTTGAGCTGCTTTTATAGTTTGATTTGCTTTTACTACAAACTGCTGATGAAGCAGAGTCATACCACATCATTTGACTTGTGCGGGCCACACACGTGCACAGCAGCACACATCAGAGATATCGGGATGATGACGACTCCAACCTCTTCGAAAGATTCAGTGCACCTGGCAACCAGAGGTTTACTACGCTGTGAACAAAGTGTTAGCAATGCATCCTCTGTTATTTATGTCCCCGCCCACAGCGTACGGCTTCCTCATCATGTTCTCTACTACTGAGAGTCTCTGCTATTTAACCAAAACCTTTGATCTGTTTTGAGAAAATTATCAACAGTGACTTGAGGTTCATTTCTCTTCAGTTGTGATTTCTGAATTTCATTACATTTAAATGTATCTTCATTGGAATTCTCTTGTGTTTTGTATAAAACATGTGGTGGCCTTTAAAGGATAACTATTTTGGTGTGTATATTGTTTATGTAAATTAAAAAATAACTCTTTGTGCAGCCCAAGTCTGATATTGTTTATTGCTCTTGCCAAAAACTAGTATTAAAAACATATTAGGGAGCCAGACTGTTGTTATTTTACGAGCAGAGACATTGGAATTGGAGTTGATTGTGATTCGATCAGACACACACCCTGCTTCTGTAAATTCTTGATAGTGTATCAAATCCGCAGCTGAAAAAAGTCTTCCAACAAATACACTTTAACCATTGGTCTAACATTTGCAAGTTCATAGTTGTGTAAGGAAATAATGAAAATTTTTTGCCAGTTTAGTTTAATGGGATTTGTTAACAGTAAAAAAAGAGATATACTTGAATATAACCCGACTAATCCTTTAACTGTTTTTCCCCCTACCTCCCTCTCTCCCTCCCTCTCTCTCTCCCTCTCTCTCTCTCTCTCTCTCCCTCTCTCTCTCTCTCCCTCCCTCCCTCCCTCTCTCTCCCTCCCTCTCTCCCTCTCTCCCTCCCTCCCTCCCTCTCTCCCTCCCTCCCTCCCTCTCTCCCTCCCTCTCTCCCTCCTCTCCTGCCAGGCCAGTAGACCTAAGAGACTTCTCCAACACCTCGAGCTCCGGAGCAGCAGCGGCCAAATCTGACGGCTCACATTAGCCCAAGTGTCTGTTCGCCACCCTCACACCACTCAGTCCCTCTTGCACGCTTCCGCTGCTCAGCAGGGGGGGGATTTCACCTCTGGCACCACTCTCACTTCTCTCAACCGACAGCTTAAGCAACCCCCCCCCCCCCCCTCTTCCCATACTACCTTTATTTCTCTAGAGATAACTGCGTAACCATTACCTGCACCTCACTCTGCATCCCTGCAGAGCCCATTAACTCTAGCTGTACACCTGATTCCCAAACCAGCAACTAGAAAAAGCAATAAGTCACATCAGGGTCAGATTATTTCCTCTGGAAGTAAACCATGTGCATTTGATTGATGCCCCATAATGATCTCTCCCTCTTTCTTTTTTTTCCTCTTTCTGTTGCTCTTAATTCAACAATGTTTTAAGCACAGTACTGGGAACAAGTAAGTCATAGTTTCCGTAAGCTAAATCAGAGAGAGGGGAAATAAAAAACAGAGTGCAAGGAAAGGACGGATTGCTCTAAATGTTTATCCTATGAAGCGCAGAGAGGGTTTGATCTCTTGGGTACCGGGTGACTGCCCACAGAAGGGCGATTACCACGTTAGGAAACATCCTGCCCACTGGCAACTCCTGATGACATCATGCCTGTGTGATGCATTTGTACTGCTGTAGGGCCTGACAGCACTGGCTCCCTGGGAAAGGGTCAGCAGAGTTTCATGCTATAACTTACTCACACTTAACGATCGTTAACTCACCGCAGTGTGTGTGTGCACGATCACATACACATGAGCCTGTGTGCAAGTAGAGGCAGTAACCACAGGAAGAAGAGTCTTTACATTTAAGACTTGTGGTCAGAACCAACATTTCTGAGTTCTTTAGCATGAGGGCCATCGAGAGGGCTCAGATTTTAATCACAGAGGCTCGGTTGACCTCTCTTTCTGCCTCGCACTGCAGCCATCAAACATGCTTGCCCTCTGCACCTCTACACTGTAGTGCTGGGTTCCACCTCATGCTTCGCTGGGCATCATGGACCAGAGATTTATACTGAAAATGTAACAGCCTGGAACTCACAGGAATGTGTCTGACCGTAAAGCCTCTCCCTGGCGCTCTCCCTCGGCACCACAGCTGTGCTAAAGAGTTGGTTCATCCAAAAAATAAAATAACAAATTATCTGACCTCTACTGGTCTCTAGCCATGCAGGTAGTTTTCGTTTAAAGGAATAGTTGAAGATTTTATGCTGATTTGCTTTCTGGTAGAAAGTTTGATGTTAAGATTGATACTGTTCTCATATCTGGCTGCAGCAGCCGGCTAGCTTAGCTTAGCATAAAGACAACAGAGGAAAACAGCTAGTCTGGCTCCGTCCAGAGGTAGTTAAATCCAACTCCAAGTAACTGTCGGATAGTTGTTTGTGGTTAGTAGCTTCATATTTCCTTGAAAGACATGAGTAACATAATTTTCTCATCTCACTTGAGGATTTTTGTTACCATTACTTATACAATGACTAATTGTATTTTGTATGATGGATGAACCTCTACTTTACTGTGAGACAAAGTTGCAAATCTCAAAAGCCTTCAAACAGTGACTGAAGGTCCTGCAGGACGAAAAGAGTCATCTACATAAGTGGAACTTTAGACTTCATGTTCCGTTAGAGGTCTGTCAAGAGTGATTGCACATTAGGAAAAGGCAACGGTGACAACAAAGCAACCACATCCCAAATGTTTAGTGGTCATTGTTCTGCGGTATCTCACTGTGCTAATGCCACAGTCACCATCTGCACTTCCTCTTAACTGCAGGATAAAACAACTCAGAGACGTGGAACCACAGCCATTCAGTTTCCCCTTCTCACTCTCCCCCTCATCCCCTTGTTTTTACGTTCTTTAATTTTGTGGCCACAGGGGCCACACCCTCGCCGACCAGCCAAGCCGCCTCTTATTATAGACCTCAGGAAAATTCACATACAATGCGCACGTTGGTACAAAGTGACACACAGATTTCCCGGTGTCTACATAAAACTTCTATCATTTCCTCCTGCATCCCAGAGTGGCATCTTTTGCACACATGACGCGTACATTGGCACCCTGCTTTTAACAGCTTGTTTATTTTGTTTAATTACAGCTCATTGCCTTTTTCTTAAAAAAAAACAAACAGAATAGCTGTGGAGGAAACATAAGGGAAACACAGCTGCATGCTTGCCTAAATAAATAGAAGCCCGTCACATGCAGTTCATATTCCATGCTGCTCAGCCACAAAATGTCATCACTTTTCATTTAAAAACTGTGCATACAGTTGCTTGGCTTTTATAAGCTTTGATTTGGCTGCTGGAACCTGTTGAGGAATCTGGTCAGTATTACGGGCTTCCGCTAACGCAATCTTCCGCTCGGAGAACCAACACACATCACACAGTGCAGCTGGTGACTGGGCAGGGTAAGTGGCTCTGAAATAGTGTTTTACTATTCACAAACACACACATAACTTCCTTAACACGAATGCTTTAAAGCACGTCATGTTCCAAGGAGGAAAATAGAGCTAATGCAATTCGTTTAAACAAATGCACGGCATCTATTAGTGATCCACCTTCCCCTAATCTTTCTCTAGGGCTGCATTTCTTCTTCTTTCTTTTCCTCTCATCTCCTTCATTCGCTCCCCCTTGCCCTGTCAGTGCCCCAGTACCAAGCAAAGAGTGTTGTATTTGTTTTTGCAGCAGAGGAGCTGTTGGTCCCAGGATCTCAGGCCGTGCTCTGGCCCACATCTGCTCTCTCGGCTTCGCTGCTTGGTACCCGCCGGCAGAGAAGTGCAGGGGAGTCTAATATACTGCAGGTCGCTGATAAGGCAAGGCCAAAGCAACCCAGATTAAAAAGAAGTGGCCAAACGGGTGGAAATATAATTCATTCTGTTATCCACTGCACTTGTTTTATTATCCTACAGGTCACTTAAAGGTGTCAATTATTTCTCTTTCAGTATGCACTTTGAAGTGGGCCAAATGATGCGAGTTTAACACAAATTGTCAGCTATGTTTGGAGAGATAGAAAGAAAAAAATAATATGTCAGAGCAGGGGAGTGGAGTTATTAAAAAATCTAAAATGAGCCCAACATTCCTGGCAATGAAGGAGCTCCGTCCATCATTTGAGCAAAGTTAAACCGCCCGCTTAGTACATCTGGGCCTTTTGACCACTCGCCACAATGTCAAGTCCCACCCGCAGAGTGTTTCATCATCTCTCCCAGCAAGAGCCTTTGCCTAGCCAAGAGCACAGAGGCTCTGCTATGTACATCCAGATGTCATCCTGAACTCCTGGGATCAACAGGTGAATCTGAGAGATAATATATGGAGAAAAACAAGATTTTCCAGAAACCGCGTGGCTGTGGGCTATGAAAATCTGTGTGTTTTTAGAGTTTTAGAAAAGAGAGATTTTTTGTATCAATTTGTGGAATTTATATACACACACACACACACAAAACCTCAGTTTAACACATCAGACTGCAGAGAGATTAAGAGAAATTACCTGACAGGAAGGCAGGGCTATCTGTACCAACTGTAACATTCCTCTGCTTCTGCTCACTCCCTGTCCAGCAGAAAGCAATAAAACATGCACTCAATAACACTAATTAGCTCCAGAGACATTCCTCTTGGGCAAAAAAACTAGTGTGTGTGCATTTGTCTCCCCACGTGAATGCATGTGCGTACATACACGTATGCTTTTAGTTCACTGGGAGTGTATACAGAAGCGATAACATGCATGTTCGGGAGGGGGAAAAGGCAAACTAGGTGTCACGGACAGGCTGCACACACAGAGGAATTGAAGGCCTTCAACACACACTTGTGTTTAATTTTTTGGTTCTCATGTGATGAGAAGTCTTCACGAACACATTTGGGGAAGCAGCTTCTAGTGTGAGATGGAGAGACCGACACAGACAAATCCATCACATTACAACAACTCAACAGTGGACAAAAGTATGAGTGTGTGTGAGTATTTATAGAGACAGGAGTGAGAAATGAGGTAGAGGGAAAGGGCAAGTTGTGTTTGGGGTTCAGAGAAAGTGTGTGTATGAGTGTGTGTCTGTTAGCATGTGTGTATGTGTGAGTGAGAGGTGGAGAGTGGAAAAACACACGAAAGAACTTGAGAAAGTGTTGAAATGTTTTATGTCTGGAAGCACGGGAGGTTTAAACCCCTGGAGGTGAGGGCCAGAGCAGGAGGTTGGAGACTAAACACCACACAACACCACTGGGAACATAGGATAACTAACTAATTAAAACTAGGAGGCCATACTGATAATCAATACTGTTGGTTTAGGAGGGTAGGAAGGGAAATTTGGTATCAGATGGTCATGCGTGCGAGACAGATTGGAGACAGGGCCAGGTGGAGGTCGAGATGAGGGGACTTGTTGGACTTTGAAAATATAAAGTTTCTCTGCACAGCTGCTTTGGCCTACAGACAGAGCGAAACATCTGCATTAGCCTCAGCACCATGGGCAGCCCACTGTGAAGAGGAATGCGAGGAGCAATATAGGAGGGAGAGGAGAGAATGAACAGGAGATACGAGTCTTGTTTTTTTTAAAGAGAGATATTGGAGCTATTCAGTTGAAATTACCTCTCCGCTTCTTTGCTATAAAAACTAAAGCTGCGTGCCTCTGGCGTGACTACAGTGTGACACAACTGCTTCCGAGCATGCGGCCATGAGTGTGTGAGCTGGTGACACAATGCTGTCTGAACGCCAAAGCCTCTAATAAATCCAAACTAATTTACCGGTTACACATTTCTTCCCCTCTCTGCTCTCAATTACCTTCCTATTAACGCATGCTATAAAGCAAAGGAACTGGCAGACAAACTGTGTGGCAGCTCCTATGGGAGCAGACGGAGGGCACTGAATGGTGGAGGGCCAGGTGGTGCCCTGTTAGTTTACCAAGGTAGCACAGAGGATAATTACCTGATAGCACTCTGACTCACTCAGCTAAGTCTGTTATGATACATCTCCCTTTTCTGATCACAGCCCCAACTTATTCATTAAATATAGAAGCAACATTTCAATGTGACAAATTACTACTAAAACTGGTAACCTTGTGCAAAATCGCAGCTTTAATTGTGTGATCAGTCATCAAATGTTGCATATCCCATGTTTACAACAATGGCAGCAAGAAAGCAGTGTTGTTGATGTACTGCTTTATAGCTCAGTTTACTGAAATCTGTCCCATCTGGTGCCGATTAGAAGCAGAAGAACACTGGGGAATTAAATGTACCACGGTCTCTAAATGGCTTGATATTTGTTCACTTTTTAAATGCTATTACCTTAGAAAAACAGCACTTCCTCCATAAATAGAGGCTGACTTACAGCATCACTGTTACACATGCAGAGACCCAAAAGCTATGACTGAGTTACCAAAAAAGCTTCAGAATAAACAGGCACTGTTTATAAGAAAAGTAAACCATGACAGTGTTACAGTGAGAAGGCATACACAGTACCATGATAGGATATGGTATTTAATAATAATAAATAATAGATTCATTTTGTTAGCGCTTTTACAGGTGCTCAAAGACGCTTTACAGATATAGTGAAAAGAAAAGAACAACAAATAAATATATATAGTTAACGTCAAATAATACAAAAACAATCACACATTAAAAGCCAGATTGAAGAGGTGAGTTTTTGTGAGTTTTTTGAAGGTGGTGAGGTCAGTGCAGTCTCTGATGGGTTGTGGGAGTGAGGTCCAGAGTATTTAACCATACAATACTGAAAGATATGCCATATGGCAAATGTATGCAAAATCACAAAATGGTTTAATAAATGTAATCAAAGCAATAAACTGTTAGTGTTATACTACGATTTATTATGATTTTATTCCTGTGAAGAAAGTACTTTTTCAGAGCCAATGGGTTTGGGGCTGAATGCCATAGACAGGGTAGAGTGAGTAATAAGGGACAACAAATGTATAATAAAAAACATAAAAAAGATAATATACTTTAATTGTTAGTTTTTATATTTTTGTGGGATTTGTTGACAATTAGAAAAAAAACGAGCGAAAAACCTAATTTAACAATATCATAAGACCATTTATAAAAATGTTAACCGCTGAAGATGGAAAAAACATTATGTTGAACTAGAGTTGCCTTCCTAAAACACCCAACACGATGCTAATCTACGCCAGATGAGAATGGTGACTAACACAACTCAACAACATTTTACAGTAAAAAGACTGAACCTCACTCTTCCACACAAATACAGGTTGATGATGTTGCTACTGTACTGTTTCAGTCATCCAGGATGCAAATAGCAGACGTCCAACTCAGCCCTGTTCTGTGGTTTGGAAGGTGTAAATGGGCATTATGAGTGTTTGTGCGTGTGCCTGGATGGTTGAGTATAAACAGCCTGTGATGGAGTTTAACATGAACCAAACTGAACCGTAGCGCAGCGCAAGCCAAAGTAGCAGCCAAAGCACTGGAAGCTGTGGTTTGTTGAGGAGGAAATGCCTTAATTCACGGTGGCTGAGGGTTAATGCTGCCAGAGACCACTGGGACTACATAAAATAATAGTTACAAAAAGGATATGCAAGTGTAGAGTATGAGTATAAATGCTTGTGCAACCTGACATTGTTTCATACATGTTTTGCGATTTCATTTATAATCTTTTTCATACCATTTTCTTGTGGCCGTCTTAAGACACAGTGAATGTGCGTGTTGCCTTCACTTGTTGGCGTGTTATCATGGCATGTCCAGCACACGCCCAGTGCCTGTGTGACTTGTGTTTCATATAGCTGTTTACATTCTGAATGTATGCTGTAAGCCATTTACACAGCTGGGCTTTTAAACTGAAGTGACTCAGTGAGAGGACGTCCCTGGCCTGGGGTCTGTCACTAAGCCCACACCCGCCCTGGCTGGCTGCACCGGAGTCTGCAACACTCGCATAACATGACGACAAAGTGAGGCAGCTCCCCTGTGCGGCAATCAGAAAGGAAGAGATCATATTAAGAATAATGCTCTGAGGGATGTTCTTTGATCATTGTAAAAATGTGATCTTGTCATAATAACCAGGCCCCTCTGGAAGCAGCAACCAGTGTGCAAAGTCTGACTAATATACCTTGGCATGGTTGTTATAGAGACATGCAGAACTTGGAGGGACAGTTTTAAAGAAAAGCCACACTCATTTTGCTCTCAGACAACCTAAATAAGAAAACAAACCCACAACGAGCAAATGTGGAAAGGAAGGAATTTGGAGAGGAAGTACTCAATCCATTCGATAGCCATCACTTACTTCTCTGTCTCTCTCTCTCACAGATGAGGGGTAATGAAACAACTACTATGTGCTGTTTTGAATCAAGCTGGCTGGACAAATATCTGATGTCAATGCACGAGACTTGGCGAGAAAGCTAACCCTGAACTCTATTAGCAGATGCAACACGTGGCAGATAGCACACACAAAGCAAGGACAAATGGCCACTTTATATCTAAATGTGTGAAATATGTGTGTGCCATGAGGCAGATTCAGCCTTGGATAAAAGCCATTACCAAATCACCTCAGCCAGACCAGTATGACTTTCTTTCTATGATTCTCTAATATATGAAATAAAATGTTCTCTCTAGCCGCTGTGACCCATCACCCAATCAAAAGAAATGGACAGAGTCCCAACCATCTCTCGTCTCTTTCTCTCTGAAAAATCTAAATTATTCCTTTTCAGCTTACTGCAGCCTCGGCCCTCGACTTTGCGAGTCTCTGTGGTCGAATCCATCTGTGTCAAAGTCTGTCAAAAATAGTCACAATGCAGCAGCTCCCAACGTAATTACACAGTGTCTATTGCCAAGACACTCCAACAATGATCTTTCCAGGATTGAATGCTAACTTGCAACTACTTTCAGAACTCAAACTAAATTTGGAGCAGAGGTGTAACCAGTGAATGCCTGCTCAGAATTTGTTATCTTATCTTCCCTGCCTTTCGTAGAGAAAAAGTATATACAAAAATTAAACACAGCAACTCATCTGAAACATAAGTGGGGCAGTTGATGTGACTGCATCATTTCTAGAGCAAATTAATATATGATGTGTTCATCTTTTCATAAATCTGACACCGCCTGCTCATGTTGTGATTATTTACACTTAATCTCTGATTGTTGCCAACAGCATTTTTTCTGATTAGATGAGTAAACGTGTCCAGGGAAAAAATAAACATTTATCAACCAACAACTGAACAAAACGACTTGCATCGATCAACACAATAAATCACTGTGGAGGAACTGGAACTAACTAACCAAGCTAACTTTGATCATTATTGACTGGAATAATGTTGTTGTCTGAAGGGATGTCTCCAGATTAGAGTGAAGGGAGGACCCAGTGCACTTTGAACCCATTCTGCTGTTGACTTACTCATTCTTTAGATAACACATGGTTGACATATTAGCTGCTGGCTGGTCCATCATCCACAGCTCCAGCACCTGAACATTATCTGGTTGTTGCACAGCTGTTTAACAGAGACGGACACTGGAATGTGACACTCCTGGTATTATCTGGATAACTGCACCCAGTTGTATGTAAATATGGTTGTTGTGCAGGTCTCCTGTGTGTGCATGTAGGTATCAGAAAAATGCGTGGTGACATTTTTTTGCTGCTGCTTAAAGCGAAGTAACAACACATAATCCATATTTACTATCACCTTTGACTCATAGATATCCTTTGACTGAAACAATCACAACAAGCAGTTTGTAGCAACAAGTCCAGAGAAATACTTTAATATATAGCCTAGAGTCTAGACATAAAGCTAATCAATTGCCATAGAAAATTAAGCCCCAAGATTTGTGAAAAATGTTAGTCTTCGAGAAAGTTAATCAAATTTCAGTTTTAGGGAACTGAAATGTCTCTGAAAGAAACCCCTGAATATATGGTACTTTTTTTTAAATCACAAAACTATTATTAGTATACTGTGCTTGAGATCATTGAGACTGACTGGACTTTAATGATGCACAAAAATGACTTTAGTGGCCTGAACCTTTGCCATCATTAAAATATGTTTATAATCGTTTTTAGTCTAACATATTAAAGGTGCCTACCCATATTGACAAAGCTCATGACCATGTCTGCGTCGTTCAAGAAGTTGTTGTCTTGCAGGCTGGGTATCGGGGGTCCCTGGGTGGTGAAGACGGGCTTGTAGGGATAGGAGTATCTGTCCTCGTCCCCCTCCGTGGACATGGCGTTGTACAAGTCCAACATAAACATCGGGGCAGCGTTGTGCTTTCCGTGGAGGTGGGGTCGCGGCCGGTGCGGCAGCCCCAGGATCGACAGGATCTCCCGCTGCATCTCCCTGCGCTCCTGGCTCTTCAGTCGACGGTGGATGAAACTGGAGTGGAACTCGTTGTCTAAAGTAAAGTTCGTAAAAGCGGTGTCCGCCAGAACGCAGTAGCTCCAAACCAAGAGCAAAGCCGGGGCACGTCTGTCCAAAATCGGTGCCATGGTACTCGCCGTGCGTAATTGCGCCCAGTTATGTTCGCCGAAACTCTGGAAAGTTGATATTGAACTTGTAGCAACAGGCAGCGGCTGTGTCCAATATCGAAAGTCAGGTACGGACCCTCATGTTGAGGGAAGTGCGCCCAAACGAAACATCAACTTCACTTCAAAGTCCTTTAGATGATTGGTTTTCTGGGCAGAGTGAGCTCACGCGGACCTCTGTCCTCATCCGCAGCCAGTGGCCAACAACTACCAACTGTGGTGCAACCTGTTCTGCAGAGTAGAGGAGGCTGCGAGCACAAGCGTTTCACCGGGAGAGACACGAGCAAGTTGTGAGGAGGCGCTGTGTGCTGGGAGGAGCAGGAGAGAGAGAGGGGGAGAGGGGGGGGCTGTGGTTTCTAATGGGGATAGAGCGAATTTTGGCCTTTGTAACAAGTTGGAGAAGGCTTGAGGCTACATGTGCAAATACAAAACGGATTAAAGGTATAATGCTTAAGTGTATGATGAAGCACATGTACCTGGCGCACCTCAATGCTCTTGTTGAATCAATAATTACAGTTGTCCAGCCGGTTACAATAGGCCCCTTAGTGATAGTGTGCTTATGGAAAATAACAGACATCATTTCAGAGAGTAATTATTTGCCTGTGTGGGTGACTACAATACTTTGGGAGAGGATGCAACATGAAATTGCACAGCTGTAATAGTTACTCTGCAATCCACAGGTGCACCCGAGTGAATACCTAGGTTCTTATGGTTGTGAGACTTAAAAAAAAGTCAGTGGTCTTTGTATTTTGTATCAAAGAAAGAAGCACTAGAGCTCAAAAGGGCCATCTCATGCCACATATTTGAAAATATCCAAGCTTTCTATCCCCACTGCTGGTGCAGGAAGTTTGTGACAAAGGCAGCGGTGCACAGACACAAAGCAGACTGCGAAGGTGGGGTGCAGATGTTTGGCAGCTGCTTCATCCCTCCATCTGCCCCCCTGGCCCCAGCACCTCTTAAACACCAAACTTTAATGGAACGCTCCTGACCCTCTTGTGCGCTCGCTGATACAGGCCGGGGGATTTCAGATGCACCAGGAACCAATGCTTTATCTAGACAGACCTCCTAAAACCTGTTCACTACCCAGAGTGGAGTTTTAAAGGCTCTGCAGTTAAGATGTTTTAGGGCTATAGCTTGCCAGGTGATTTTTATGGCAATAAAATTGGACTTCAATGGCACAGCACGAGTTGCTGCCAGACGGCTTAAGCTATGATTGCAAACAGAGGAAGGGAGGAAAGGAGGCAGAGCGTGTCTTGGGGTCTTCTACACTTAGCTCACCTTCCTGCCCATTTAATATGGTCGTTCTTGTCTTCAAAGGCATTTCACTTGTCTTTTTCCAATGACAATTCAACATGGCTTAAAGCCTGAAAGCCTACACAGCCTGCCACTACTCATTCTGTATATCTAATCCACTATTTGCTTTTAAATAGCCTTTCAGTAGTAGCCTGTAACATATAAACATTTCTATCCGGTGCCTCAGATAGAATCAGCTAATGGCCGCAGGTGTTTACATTACAGCAGTTTCCAACAGGGGACTTGAAAGGGTCTTGGTTTCAGTTATAACTATACATCTTCCTGTCTCTCTCACTTTATTTCCCCTCTATCATTGTCTTACACTTATTCTCTTGCCCTCTCACCCTCGCTGTAAGGTTGGCGAGGTCAAACTCCCCGGTTTTCCTCCAACAAACCCCAGCCCTTTGCTCAGTCTGTGCCCAGAGAGGGGCTGACAATTCTGGGTAGGATAATAGGAACAGACCCCCCTTTGTTTGGGCCTCCATGGGCCCGATGACAGTCACAGTAAACAGTGGGCACAGGCTGAGGCCAGGCTGGGTGAGCTGCACTGAGGGGCCTTTGACAAGGAGAACTAAAGCAGAAAAGCAGAACAAATAGTGTTTGAACCTCCGTCAATGACACACACAAAGAAAAAACTGGCAAAAGAATAAAAACATTTTTCTAATGTATTTCACACTTTTGTCTGAGATGCAAACAGCCAATTCCCTATTAAGACATCAAGAGTTGCAAACTGTTACATTTAAAATGATCAAGTAGTCAAATATTACACACAATGCTACCTGCCTACATGGCTATTGAAGAAAAGTGGATGCACTTTTGCCAGGAGAGCCAGTATAAATCACTCGAGGGCAGAACTGAGCTGCTGAACAACCATGACTATGAAGTCTTATTATTTTAGGGCTTACAAAGGTGAGCTCATAAATATCTTTATTTCTCATATTTATGGTCAGTTGCATCTTCCTGTTCTCTATTTAGGCAGTTATCAATCTCAAATTCCATTTAGCTCAAAATCAGTCTCTTGGCATAAGGCATTTTGAGTGCACACATATACACTCTTCCTACTATGATCTTAGACAATCTGCACAAATACACACCTCCCCACTCCAACAGGTTGGAGCATGATACTAAGCTCCAAAGAAGACCACACAGTAATGCAGTGAAACATCCCTGGAAACTCTTTAAAACCCCACAAGAACACAAGAAAACACTTTTCATCCTCACATTATACTTCTCCCTCTTTCTCTTCCTTTTTATCTATGGTAAGAGTTACCTTTCCCATATGTCTGCTTATCTCTTTTTAGGAGCTCAAAAGCATGCGGTCAGAGGTCAGATTAATATTTATTTCATGTGTTGCCTCAAGAGAGCAGCAGGCAGCAGTCCTTTGAAGACCTGTGCATGCGGGGAGGCGGATGAGGTTTGGTGGAGGGGGGTCTGACCGAGCAGACCCACAGACGATACAGTAAAACTTCTTTCAATGTAAACGGACCCTCAAATGAAGCAGTGTGGGGTCGGGGTGCAAGGACAAGAGAGGGTGGAGGCACATTTTTTCCTTTCCCGGTCTGCCTGTCCTGTCCGCCCTTGTCTACGTTTTTGGCGTAACCCCACTGTGTGCACTGCACAAACCAGCGGCCTGTTAAAACAGCCAAACTAGGTGGAGCTGAGCTATTGCAAATGTTCCCTTCTGGTGTCTCACACTTCCAGGGGCCTCATGAACATATGAGACACAGCTGTGAGACAGGCAGAAGAAAAAGAGGGGGTTGGTATATGAAACAGCTTCAAAATAGTTCACTTGGTAAATCCAACTTAGGTTTTGGGTTAAAAGGAATTTTTAACATTCTGGATTCAGTATAGAACTATTGAATCCTAGTGCATTCCTCTTATAAAAACTATTAAGTTTTGCATTATTCAAATGAAACTCCACTTCATGTCTAGGACCTAAATGTTTGGCCATATAGACTATTTATTAAGCTAAAAGACTAATTTCCATGCAGGTTAAAAACAATTTGAAATATAATATTGGCTAAGCTTTTGTATAATCAGCACTTTACAAATATTTAACAGAATGTTAACTGGCGCAAATCCGTACCTCATTTTTAATATCTGCATATTATTTGAAAGATTCAGTTTCATTACAGCATCACATGTCCAAAAAGCATTCAGAGATTCTATGAGGAACACATAATGATTGTATTTGAAAATCCTGCACATTGCAATCCTTCTTCCCATCACTCAGTACCTACTTTCGCCTGTATCCGGCATATCCTGTCACTACTGCTTCTGTCTGCAGCCAGATATGGTGCAGGGGAACACCAGAGTAGCTCGGATCTGATTCATAGCTCTCAGCAGTCCAGCCAGACCCATCAGTTATAGCTGGTGTCACTGAGATACCGTTTTAGCAAAGCTTTCCAAAATGCCTGGCTTAGTAGAGCTTATCCATTGCAGGATGTTATCACTCAGGCACTCTGTCACTTGTGTCATCGGCACAGAGTCCGGGCTTGACGCTGAGCTGGCGTCTTCAACTAGCCAGCCACATACTTATCAGCATCCATTACTGAGGTGTGAGGGCCTGATAAAGGTCTCCTCAGGTCCATGCAGCTCACGGCAGAGGTCCTATTTAGATTGTTGTCTCTGCAGAGAGAGGCCTTGCCCCTTTGACTCTTGCTCTCATCACTCTGTAAGGCTGTGTTCGTCTGTCAATCAGAGGGGACCCTGGGTGCTCAGTCAGCTCCTCTTTAGGGGATGCTGGTCTGAGGAGCCATTAGAGAGGAGGCGGCATAGCCAGACTAGTCCAGGCCAAAAGCTGATGAGAAACAGAGGAGCAGCAGAGCCTGGGGTAGAAAGTGGGGGGGGGGGGGGGGGGCAGAGGAGCAGGAGGTGGATGTGCTAAACTATGTGGATTGTGAAGGGAGGGCAGCTCTGTTTTCTATTTGTGAGGATTAGGTTGACAGATCTGTATTTAGTTTCTTTGGGCCTCTAGCTGCAGCTAATCCCCCTCACCTGCAGCGAGTGCCCCCACTTTCTTTCCTCTGACCCTGCAGCCCCTTACTTCCCCCATGTTTCCCCCCTCCTGCCCAGTACAAACACTCATCCCAAGACAAGCACATGACTCGTTGCACTCTGTCTCCTCAGGTTAGGGCCTCACACTCGACACAAATCTCTCCCGGACCAAAAGAACAGCAGGGGTCTCAGCCTTTCTGGAACAGAAGAAAAAAGGACCCTTACAACCTGTGGTCTTCCACATGTTAAGATTTTTTCAGCTTGGGTGAGGGGTTGTCCATCATCACCTAGAGATAGCAATTACTCCGAAATTAAGAGCCATTACTACGGAAGCAGCTTGTCAAAGCCACTCAGGAGAAAGGGGGACCTTTGGTAAAGCTGCACATTAGGAAATATTCAGGGTCAGGTCAGGGGCACAGACCTCTTCTCTTTAGATCCCGGCTCCCACACACTCTGATCAGGCCTTCACACTGTGAGAGAAAGACCGCAGTGCCTCCGCAAACACACACAGCGTGCCTGCCAGCAATTGTTGAAGGTGGGGACTGTGTGTGACCTAATAGTTTTAGAATCTAAGCACATTTATCTGTTTTTACAATACCGCGACATGACTGCAACATGATGCAACAAAGAGAATGAAACAGATTTTGAAAGGTAGTGGAAAAAGATATACGTGGGATTTTCTCAAGGCTTAATATTCAGTAATGCAATTTTAATGTTTGGAGCTTAAAAGAGCCATACTTACTCAATAAGTGTCTGATTCATGAACTGCTGAACTGCCTTAAAACAGAGTAAGCTACATTTATAGCCCTAAAACACATGTTGGCCAGCATTATCGTTACACACAACCAGGATCAAAATGATATCTAGAAATCACTTCCACATGGCTGACAGATACAATATATATTAGGATTCTCTTGGACTCTAACCACAGTCAATTATCCCCGACCCACCCTACTGGAAACCACCACCCACACAAACAGAAACACATACAGTAGACAAAATGTTGGACAAGTAGCAGCACGCTCACATAAAGGGTCTCATTACTGAGTGTTACAGACGGGGCTAATGGGGATTTTACTTAACACCACCAGGCCTAGTACCTTACACCAATGGGGTGCTAACTGGCCCACACACTACATTCCTGGATGTTATTAATGGACAAAGCTTGGAAATGTGCACTGACCTTTCGCTTGAAAACGAAGACTGGTAGCTGCTTGCCGACTTTTCCAGGCTATGGGCCTGTAAGGACATCAGTAATTGTGACAGAGTTAGTGGTATGTTATTAAAAACTACAACAACAACTAAGTGGCAACAAAAGTTAATCATGCTAATCATGCTAAGCAGTAGTTGTGTGATGGAAATAATGACCATGTACTCTTATTTACCAGGTGGAAGTACGTGCAGCTACACAGAGCCACAGAGCTTCATCAACCTTTATATATATATATATATATATATATATATATATATACACAGTCTATAGACTATTTGGGTTCAACACAAGTGCAGTCAGAGCCCTACTGACCTACCAAGTGCATTAGAAAAATAAATTACAAAAGAGAAAATATGATTTAATGTATCCTTAATTATGGAGTTGCCCCTACAAACTAAAGACACATGGCAGATTGGAAATACTTGAATGTTTAAAAAAAAAAAAGATAAGTGTACAAACAACTACTTTAACTGCTTTATGTAACTTATGAGGTGCACACACGGGCTAATATGTACACAACGATTTCCCCAATTGAACCCCATTCAGTAACAGTTAATATAAACTACATTAAAAAAGAATGCTGTGAATACATTCTTACCGTGCAAAATGTAATATGGCAAAACTGTTTATCCTAATTGTTGTTCAGTTTCTTGGGTCCATGTTCTCTTTAAACATCCATGGTCCATGTTCAAAACAAACAATTTTGCAAGGTGAATACTTCCGGATTTAAATTCAGCCAATCAGCCAGCTTCCCAAATCGCGCGAGATGTCCACAAAACCCTTACGCGGGAACGTCCTGGCTTTTATTAAATTAATTTACAGTTGGATGTCAGTGATCATACAAAATGGAATCCCGTTGTGCTGAGTTCTTTTCAGAAATTGACAAGCTCCGTGCTGAACTGCTAAAGAAAGTCCAAGTCATATCAGACTGCCAGCGTGTCGAAAAAGAAATCAGCCCGTAAGTTAACATAATATTAAATTGGTTTAGCTAGTTTCAATCCTGGTTCCCAGTGTGGTGTAACAGGTGCCATAGTGGTTCTCCATTAGCAATGCAACGGTCAATGCATCTGGTATTTTAATTTCTTAATTATAATGTAGCTTGGTAAATGATTGATTAGTTTGTCAAAGTGCAATTTAGCTAAAGTTAGATTTTACTATGCACTGTAATTACGTCACCACACTGATGACAGCTGGTTAGCTAATTTATATCTATGTCCCTCACTATCTAGTTCTGTCTAACAAACATGTGTAGAGTAAGATTTGTTGATTTGACAATCTTAAGACATAATTAATTCGCCCGAATAATCTTTATTTGGAACATATATAACAGGTATCTTACACAGCAAGGAGTAGTGGAAAGTAACTACATTACACTAAGTAACAATTAACCACTTAAGTAAGTCTTAAGTGGTTACATTTTGAGGGATTTTGCCTGAGCATTTCCACTTTCTTATACTCCAATACAATTCAGACGCAACTTTTGTTGTTTTCAATCCACTTTTTATTACTTATTTTGTTATAAGATAAGACTTACACAGGGGAAAATTCAAAATCTTCACAAAAGTAGGCTATATAATGTTTTAAACAGTACTGTAATATAGTCTTTATCACGTTTATATCTCAAATATAAGACTTGTTGACAATATTACAAATTAATGTACAGGGCAATATTGTAAGACCCTTGACCTATCAGGCACTTCCTTAATGTTCAATACTCTCCAACATATATAAATATTGTTGGTGGATCTGAAGTATTATTTAAAAAAATTCAGATCCCCTTTGCTAGGTTTTTGCGAGCCTATATTCAAAGCACTGTATCTTCTTTTCCAGCGGGGAAATATTGAACCGCATTGAAAACGTTATCCTTGGAATAGTGACAAGTCTTTCCAGAGATGAGGCCCCTGTCCTGGCACTGCCCGACAGATCCAACTGGGACAACATCAGGTAACTTTATTTAAACACGCTGTAGCATGAAGAGCCCACCCTGAACACTGCAGTCATTTGAAACACCGACTTTGTGGAGATCCGTTTAATCCATCTGACCTTTTAAAGATAAACACAAACAGTCGTGTTGTGTAAATAAATAAATAAACATTTACCTACATAGGTTTTGTAGGTCAGGCCACACAAGATGATCACATTAGTGTTTAATCCAACACGGCTCTCTCTATTTGCATTAAGGGTGAAGTTAGGAATCTTAATGAGCAACCAGGTGGTAGGAAAAAAGTAACTTTCAACTGTGGTTCAGAGAGATTGAAGTTAAAATAACTTCCTGCTGCATAGAAGATGACAGCATGATAGGTATTTAAAATCACTGTCTTACACACACCCACACAAACTCAAATATACAAAGAGCTTTAATGCGACTAGTCTGCAGAGACCTTATGCTCACAACAAAGAAGACTGTCTGGTCTTGTTTGGATCAAACCTTGCCGCAGCTTGAAGCACACTATGGCTCAGCCCTTTCAAATGTGAGAATCCCACAGACTGAGCACCAAAGGTTTCACACAGGAATCAGGACTCAGGTAGCCCTGAGGGTGTAGGGAATTTCAGATGGCTTACATGTGGGGGGCTGATTTTCAAAGCTAAAAAGTAAATGATGGCTTCTTTTCTTTACTACCCTTCCACTTAAATTTCAATCTGTTTTTCTTTCATTACTTCCCACTTAAGTTTTGACAGTTCCATCGGGCTTCAAATGAATTTAGGAAGTTCTGTCACTGCCGTTAGGAGCGACTGTCCGATGTCTGTGGATAAATTTGGTAAGAAGATACTCGCACCTCTGCTGTTATTTTTCTGTTCATGACAACCGAAATTCCTTTAAGTCAAAAAAACTAAAGTTGTACTGTACTTCATGTGGCTTTCATTTCTATTCATTGTGAACACATGCACGAACTGCACATACGGCAGTAAAAGTCCGACTTAGTTTAGGGTAACAAATTGGAAGAGACAGTATATGTTGAAAAAGGCTTTTAGGGATCAGTTTACCACATGGATATCCTAATTAGGAACAGCATTTTCCTCCACTCCAGTACTTTTTAAAGATGTGATAACTGTAAAAGTATTCATAATAATTATTTTATTTTATTTTTCCTGTTTAAAGCACAAATTACGAAGATTTTCATGGTCATCTACAAACTTGTGCAGAGCAACTCCTATGCAACCAAAAGGTATTTGTCATCAGTTCACACTCACACAGGTTTTTCTTGGTAAGAAGTTTTGTTTTGCTGGGTTACTCCTCAGTTTGAAGATGAACATTTTGTATTCCACAGAGACATCTATTACAACGATACACAGCTGTTTGGTTCACAGAGAAATGTTGATATCATTGTGGATGATATCTCCTGCATGCTTAAGGTTCCTCGCAGATCTCTACATGTGGTAAGTGTGTATGTCCATGTTAATGTGTTGTGTGTGTTTGCATGGTAAAATATACCCACCGAGTGATACAAAACATGTTGGATATGCTTTGTTATTATTAGTCCAGGTGCCACAGATCAACTCTGTTAGTTTAGTGTTTATTTTCTGCTTCATATTGTCCGAAACACCTGTGGAGTAAAAAGGTTCCTCTGATCAAACAGAACTTGAATGAAAGTTGAATTCAAACCTTTTCAGATGTGTGCAAATGCATGTGTTAATATGAGCATGCGATAACTTGCGTGTCTTACTTTTATGTCAACAGTTGGCCACATCCAAGGGATTAATCTCTGGGGATCTGTGTTATATGGAGGCGGACGGCACAAGGATCGACTGCCGCTCCAGCACGGTTGTAAGTTCCTTCAATAACCCGAACTAGCTGCCCCATTAACTGAAAAACACAGGGGCGTTCACACCAAGTACTTTTCCCACAGTAGTTCATGAGAACTTTAGTTCATGAGAGCTCTTTTAGTTCTGATGAACTAAAGCAGATCGCGTTCACACCAAAATGAGTTCCTGGGGGTGGATTAGGCAAATGAGCCGCTGACGTCACTTCTTCTTCTGCTTTGGGTTTACTGGCAGGCCGCAAACAACTTCACGGCGAGTACAGTAGGTGGCGGTATGCACCTTAAAGTTGCAATTCGCCAAAATTATAAATAATTTATAAATAATTTATAAATTATATACACTATACTTTAGGGTACTCTGAGAAATCTTCATGGTAAAAAGGGTTTCAAATTGTATATTTTCATGTTTTTACCATGTGTTTCCCACTAAAGAAACAATACTGCAAGTCATGTGTCAGAAAGGACTACATTTAGTTTAGTTGAACTGATTTGTATTTCTGTATTTTGTTTTAGGTTTCTGCAGTTTCATCAAACATTGCAGGGATTAGAAGTATCCTTTGGGATTTGTCTGAGAGTTTTACACTGTTTTCACATGACTTTCCCTTTATGTCACTCTCCGGTACCTCTGAGAATGTCATATATTGTAAGGAAATCGATGCAGGGTCTTTCTTTTCCTCAACCATATACAGATATTGTCTCCTCTGCAAAGTTTGTCATGATAGTAGAGAAGGATGCAACGTTTCAGAGACTGCTGGATGACAACTTCTGCACAAAGCTGTCTCCTTGCATCATGATTACAGTGGGTTCACTTTTTATATATTCTCTTTTAATTACATTTTTAGGAATTTCTCCAATAGCCAGTATAAGTGTCTGCATAACCGATGTGTTTGTGTGGAGCAGGGTAAAGGCGTGCCAGATGTGAACAGCAGGTTGATGGTGAGGAAGCTTTGGGACACGCTGCACATCCCCATCTTCGCTCTGGTGGATGCTGACCCGCATGGTAAGCTAACATCTGTCTAAATTGCAAACCATTTGCACCTCTCACACATACTTCACATAGTTACAAACATTTGCCTGTCTTTTCATCTCCACACACACACAGTTGGGTTGCTTGTGCCACTAATCCAGCAGATGTTAGCACCTGTGCGCTGCGTCATGGTTTCTAGTCTGACTGTTATTTCCGCTGGCGGGATCTGATCCTGCCGGGATGGCTCAGTTACCGTCAGTGTCCATCCCTCTAAAACCTTTTCCCATCGCATGGCGAGACACATATGTAATGCTTTACTTTGTTCTAAGCTCCGTTACACACCACGGAGGATAATTGCTCTGGTATGTCGGTGATTGCAGCGTGTCTGTGTCTCTCCCTCTGATTTTCCCAGGAATTGAGATCATGTGCATCTACAAGTACGGATCATTGGTGAGTCCTGCTATGCCACTTATTCCTGTACTGTACAATATCCACAGTGTCTTTGTTAGCAATATGTAACTACAGTATCTGTTAAAAAAACAAACAAATCATCCATCTCGTATATTTAAACTGACAGTGTATGGGGTGAAAATGTTGAGTTATTGTGTGGCAAAGTCTTTGTTGACCTCTGGGATGTTTGTGTAATCATCCTCGTGTTCATTAACTTTATTTTGAACATGTGTTGGACATAACCACATCATGTTGGTACGGTATCTTGCTGATTAGTGTGTTTATTTGAGATATATTATGTGTATAAGCATTCTGCGCGTCTGTTTATGTGTGTTTTGATGTGCGTTGGTTTTTCCACAGTCCATGTCGTTTGAGGCCCACAGTCTGACCGTCCCCAGCGTTATGTGGCTAGGCCTCCTCCCCTCTGACCTCCAGAGGTTTGGACTCAACATTTGCTACTTCCTACTTCCTCCTCCTACCTCTAATTGGGATTTTATTCTATATTTGTTTTGGTTTCTGTTGCTGTCGCCCTCACTTTTTTTCCACTTCAAGCCACTGCATCTTGGAGCAGATTGAGTTTTAAGTATACGTCCCCTTGAACAAGTTAAGGCCAAAATGGCTTTTAGACATACATTTAATTGTAGTCTGTAGACTTCTCTCCTCCTATGTTTCTCCCTAAACATACACATAATAACTCCTCAATGGGAGTCTGTTGAGAATGGGAGGAGACGCACTGCGGGGACGACATTCAACAGAACTGGCTGCTGTCATTTTTAGAAAATCAATTTGGTTCTGTTTAGTTAAATCAACATTTCATTCTTTAGGTTGCGGGTTCCAGAGGACGCTTTGATCCCCCTCACCAAGAGAGATGAAAGTAAACTCATTAGCCTCCTCCAAAGGCCGTACTCAGCCAGCCAACCAGACTGGCAGAAAGAGGTGAGACAGAAAGTGCTTTAGGGGAGAGCTGAGGGGGGAACATGCAGAGCTAAATAAAGAGCAATGAAGGGAAGTAACTGAAACTATTACTTCAAGTGAAGTGGTCGTGGGGCTGAAATGATTCATTATTATTGATCATTTTATCTCCATAGCTTTTTGTGTTTGATATAATTTTAGTAGTTCTCATGTCTGTTTAATAAACCTTATTCTGTCCAAACATTAGAAAACCTAATTTAATCTTTTTCCATTCATGAGTATTTGTTCTACCAAAACACTAAAGACATTCAATTGATTGGCTTGATGTTAGCTAACAGATCATTATCAGAGGTCAATAAGCCTTATCAGTAAAAGACAATACTGTGAGAGGTCATTTTGTCCATATCACACACACAGCTAACCAAATACACTCCCCGCACCTATGAGCCTTCTTAGGTAAATTATCCTTTTTTTTTATTCCTCAAAGTTTACACAATTTTAACATATTTGCTCATCTGACACACGCTATAGGAATGCATGTGAGAGGACTCTCCGCTCACTGATGCTGAGAATACTTAAGAGCCACTCTGTGCTTTGAGATAAACACCTGAAGATGTATGCCTGTTTGCGACTTCCTCCTGCATGCTCCTTAAATCTGTGTTTGCTCATGTTGCAGATGGAAATGATGCAGCGGAGTAAGGTCAAAGCTGAAATACAGTCACTAGCAGCCATTGCTCCAGATTTCCTCACCAACATTTACCTGCCCAATAAGCTGCGTTATGGAGGCTGGGTTTGAACACAATGCTGCCACCTAGCGGAATAACAAGGGAAGTGCTAGAGCTGGTTGCACAAGTAAAGAAAGATCTTAAATGTATCTGTCCTGCCTGACTCGCCAGACAGATTGAAAAAAAATTAGTTTGTTTGATTTGTATATTTGTGTGTGTGTGTGTGTGTGTGTGTGTGTGTGTGTGTGTGTGTGTGTGTGTGTGTGTGTGTGTGTGTGTGTGTGTGTGTGTGTGTGTGTGTGTGTGTGTGTGTGTGTGTGTGTGTGTGTGTGTGTGTGTGTGTGTGTGTGTGTGTGTGTTTTCTAATTGCAGTTCATAAATGTCTAATCCTATAATTAAAACTGTAATTCCTATTGACAAGTCAAAGCATGTTGTTGGTCTTGTTTATACTTCCAAGATGTGTGGACGTGCTGCGGCAAAGTCCCAAAACATGCTATGTCGATCAGTTTCATTCATGGTGTTAATTACTCTACAACTGTTTCAGCATTGTCTCGCTGGATTTACAACCACTGAACGCTGGTGCACATAATTGAGCAGATGAGTTATTTATTGCTTTGGAATTGGTATTACTGAGGCAGCCCATTCATTAATGCACAACATGTAACAGCTCGCACTGGTGTTTCTTTCATAACATCTGTTCTCCAGTAGGTGGAGACAGGGTTCTTAGATGGGAGAATTGGGTAACATTGTAAGGTTGATCATGTAAGTAAAGACCCCATTAAAAATGCTCATGAATGATACAGGTAAACAGTCTGTTAGGCTCGACAGCCGGCTTCAAGGCTTATGTTAAGAGCCGAGGGCCATTTTACTTTATCAATGTGGGCTTACTTTAACCATACATTTTACAGTACGAGGGTAATTCAGAAAGAAAAAGTATGATAATATTAAATTGGGCGCTGAAGAAATGTTACATCTCTAATGAAATATAGATTTTTTTAAAGTTTGTTTGTAATCTAAGCAGTTGCTTTGAGTAACATGGGAAATAAAAAAGGTTGAGATCCCCCTTACAAACGTATATTTAGTTGTTTTTAATTTCATGTACTAGTGGTGGGAGTGGTAGTCAAAATACATATTTATCGAAAAGTATAAGCTCCCTACTTATTTACATCATTACAAGTTAACAAAAACAAAATTATCTTATTAGTTTGTTCAGAACAAAAATAGACAGGACAATATCATGCTATTTAAAATATAATATTTAGAGACAATGTACTAAATACTTTTACTATGAATAACATATTCCTGATAATACCTATGTATTTGTACTTTAAATTAGGACTGTACTCATTGTAAAGTCAAGGATGAACACTGATTACTTATTCCACCAAAATAAATACTCGGGTAAAATGACTCATTGATTTACATGCTTCATACCACTGAGATCTTATTTAGAATTGGTTAACAATCTAGTAATTTTAACACATTATCGAATTCCAATAAAAATAAGTGTTATTTTACATTTAAAGTATAAACTGTGTATAACTAGTTTCTGTGTTCAGTGGAACAGACGAGGCTTCCTGTTTCAATAGACGATCTTTGGCAGGATTATGTGACTGCTGGGGGGCGGGGCTCCTTTAT
This sequence comes from Trematomus bernacchii, assembly GCF_902827165.1. Taxonomy (NCBI): domain Eukaryota; kingdom Metazoa; phylum Chordata; class Actinopteri; order Perciformes; family Nototheniidae; genus Trematomus; species Trematomus bernacchii. Next base: position 2,951,730 of record NW_022987573.1, on the reverse strand, counting down.
TGTGCAACATACTACCGCTACGTCATTGCGGTGACCGAAATGTTATTTCTCCAGCTGTAGTTTCTTCCCAAAAAGATTCGACTGGAAAATTGGCGAGGAGCATAAGGCTGCGCAGTATTTAAACCACAAACCAGGTGGGTTACTGTAAGAACTGCATGAGGGTTTATAGCCGGGATGGTTTACATGACAGGTGCTCCTGTCTCATGTCTAGCTCCTTCAAAATAAGATAGTAACTGTTTTTGTCTTCCATCACTAAAACCTTGACTTAATTGGCTTTTATTGATCAAAACTGATTTTCAAAACATACCTGTTCAGTTCCAGTGTGAATATTTTATGAGATTTATTTTTGTAAGCTTACACTCTTTTCTAAAAATCTGTAAAAGCAACTGGATGCTGTGGAATATATTGTTTTTACCACTTTTGCATATTTAGATCTCTGTCAATACTGTTTCCATTGGGGTTTCCATTGGGGTTTCTTTAGGTTGCGATTCTGTGAAAATTGTTATCGATTGGTTAAATGTAAAACATGATAAAAGAAAGTTGTGTTAAGTGTTGTTAATCCGTTGTACAACAGTGGTCATTTTACATTTTTATTCTGATTCAAGGTCAGCTTCCTCAAGAAAATGTTAACTTCTAGAAATAAAGCAGTTATGAATCGGTAACATTGTCAATGCAAAGGAGAGACTATACAGTATAGACTTTACATAACATAACTTTCCACTTGGTGGATCTTATGAGACCCAGTAATATATGTGATGGTTAGTCTGTTACAGTTCATATAGCCTATAGCCTTCATATGTTCTATCTCACCAGCAGCCAGATGGCTCTTTTTCTCCTTCGTTTCAAGACAGGTCCTTGAGAGGCCTTCCCTCTCAGACTTGTCAAGGACAGCTGACTACAGGGAAGCAGGAATGAAAGTGTTCTCTCTGGTTTTAAATATCATTTTCTCTTGGGTCTCGCTGGTCAGTGTGGAGTTTTTCGTCATGTTTCGCAAGAGGTTTTTGTGTTACTTCAAGGTGGACTGGGATGTGTTCAGGTAAAAGAGTGGCACTAAAGGAGACAACGGAGAGCAAGATTTTTAGGGGATCATTTTTGTAAAAAAATGTTGCCTGTTAAAAAATGGTACTTTGATGAATTGGATTATTTCTTCATTACACTGCCTATGGTATACTATCCACCTTTTATTTAAGGTTGCATTTTAATGTCTGATCTTTGTGTTGTGTATGTACTGGGTTGTCTTCACTGATTGTCTTTTCTCCTTTTAATTTAGTTCAAGGGTATCTCACATGGAGGCAGCAATCCGCCGGTGCCCTTTCCTCACTGTAGTTCCCGGTGTTCTGTATCTGGCTGGGAAGGTGTCGCTGGGGAGATATGCCCAAAGATGCCCCGTGATGATGGACCTGGCCTCCAGACCTCTGGCCCGAGCACTGTCCTCTTCAGCTTCTTCGTCCAAAGGCACACCAACAAATGAAGGTCAGTTGTAATGCATCCTATTATGTATGATTACCTCTTTCACAATTCAAAATATTTTAATGCTAACAATAGTAATTCTGTAGACAGCTTACTGTGTTGCTGTCCCTAGATCAGAAGCAGGAAGTTAAGATGCCCCCAGGTCACTTTACGCCACCTGCTGGTCAAACTGCAGGCTCCAAATGCCCCTTCCTGGCTGCAGAAATGGGGCAGAAAAACAACAGGGTAGTAAGAGAGGCCCGCATGGAGCTGCAAGAGGACGTCCAGGAAATGCATTCTGTTCGCACAGGTAAGCAAACACACAGCCACACCGTTAGTTGAATACACATACAGTCGGTCTTGTCATTTGTAAAAGGTCATGGCTTGTAGCCTTGACACTCTGGTGACATGTTCATAGCAAGTTGATGTCATGCATTTATTAAGATAACATCTTTCTTAAACAGGGAAAAAAGATGTGGATTTATCAGTTGTGGATCTTATCGAGGCAGACATAAACAACACAAAGACACCAAAAACGTTTTTTAAACCTTCCAAAGTGTCTCACCTGCTCAAGGACAATCTGCCCGACGGTAAGAAAGAAATGTTCAAAATGAACAAAAATACTTAAATAGATTTTTGTTGAAGCATCTAAAATCCTTTTTCCATGTATTGTCCATTAGCCATGACCTTCCAGTATGACAAGTATTTTGAAAAGAAGATTGAAGGCAAGAAGAAGGATCACACGTACAGGGTTTTTAAGACCGTGAACAGGCTGGCCTCCTCATTCCCCATGGCAGACGACTTCTCAGAGTCAGTTTATGCCCGCAGAGACGTGTCTGTGTGGTGCAGCAACGACTACCTTGGCATGAGTCGTCACCCCAAAGTCACCCAGACAATTATGTGAGTTGGCGCACTGATTAGGGATCCCCCGTAATCCCCATTGATCAGAAATCATATGAAGATGCTGATTATTTTGAATCAGACTGACAAAAAAAACAAGAATAAAAGGTTTTAAGATAATAAAGCAACTCTTTTTTTTCTTAAAGGGAGACTGTAAGAAAGCACGGTGCCGGTGCTGGAGGCACACGAAATATTTCAGGGACGAGCAAATTTCACGTGGAACTGGAACAGGAGCTAGCCGACCTGCACAAGAAGGATGCCGCATTGCTGTTCACTTCCTGCTTTGTAGCCAATGACTCCACGTTGTTTACTCTGGCAAAAATGCTTCCAGGTAAATTAAATTAAGTAGGTAAATATGTGACCTTAAGTTCCATGTTTTTGCTGATTTACTGAAATCCATAGTAGTAAATGTAACTTCTTTTAAATGTGTTTACTCCTTCAGGTTGTGAAATTTACTCTGACGCTGGCAACCATGCCTCAATGATCCAGGGTATAAGAAACAGCGGAGTGAAGAAGTTCATTTTCCGTCACAATGACGTCAGCCACCTGCAAGAGCTACTTGAGAAGTCAGACCCCTCCACTCCTAAAATTGTTGCCTTTGAGACGGTGCATTCAATGGATGGTAAGTGACAATCCCTCCATGTCAGTGCCAGGAAATTGTAACTTCTTACTTTAATATACACACCCAAAATAATGTGACTTAAAATTAAGAATAGGAATAAGCAGAATTGTTCTTTCTACAGGGGCTGTGTGCCCTCTTGAGGAGATGTGTGACATTGCCCACAAGTTTGGTGCCATAACTTTTGTGGATGAAGTCCATGCTGTGGGCCTGTATGGACCCAGAGGAGGAGGGATCGGGGACAGAGACAGAGCCATGCACAAGATGGACATCATCTCTGGTACCCTTGGTAAGTTGAACCCTCAATAACGGGGGGAAACATATCCTAACACTCTGACCAGTTCCATATGTGCCTCTCTGACTTGTTTTGGGTTTTGTTTCCAGGAAAGGCATTTGGCTGCGTGGGCGGCTACATCGCCAGCACCAGCGCCCTGGTGGACACGGTGCGCTCCTACGCGGCAGGCTTCATCTTCACCACCTCCCTGCCCCCCATGGTGCTGGCGGGGGCAAAGGAGTCCATCAAGGTCCTGAAAAGTGAGGAAGGCCAGGTGCTCAGGAGGAAACATCAGAGGAGCGTCAAGCTGCTCCGACAGATGCTGATGGACTCGGGCCTCCCGGTGGTCCACTGCCCGAGCCACATTATTCCTGTTCGGGTAAGGAAACTAATAATTGATCCGATAAACTGGTGTTGATGCAGAAATGTGACGCTGAACTATAATGTTTGGCAGGTGGCAAATGCAGAGAAGAACACTGAGATCTGTGACATCATGATGTTACGTTACAACATCTACGTCCAGGCAATCAACTACCCCACTGTGGCCAAAGGAGAGGAGCTGCTGCGCATCGCACCCACACCTTACCACACTCCCCAGATGATGTTCTACTTTGTTGGTATGCCCACTTTAAATGATGACGCATATCCTATTATCTTAAAATATCTGAAGTATTTTGTGTTGGACTTTGCACTCCTGAGTATATTACATTTCGGGTGAAAGTACAATTCTTTAGTCAAATTAAAAAAGATGCATTATTAAAAATATATATATATATATATTTTAGGGAATATTGCAATTCTGAAGTCCAATAGCTACATTAGAAAACAATTAAAACCCCAATTTGAAACTTAAATGTTAGGTATATCTTATGTCTACAATGTTTGGCAAAGATTGTTGTATACTCAGCTTTTTGTTCTCTGTTGTGTCTCCACAGACCGGCTGGTGAAGACGTGGAAGGAGGTGGGGATGGAGCTGAGGCCGCACTCCTCAGCAGAGTGTGACTTCTGCCAGCAGCCTCTTCACTTGGAGCTGATGAGTGAGAGGGAGAAGTCCTACTTCACAGGCCTCAGTCACATGATATCAGCAGTAGCCTGAAATCACATATAAACACTTGATCCCAACAAGCACCACCTTCCTGAATTAAAGATATGTATTCTATTTAAATAAAACATATTACTATGTTTGGACAGAAGAATGTTCTGTGTCACCTTCATAATAAATGTGTGGGTTAAGTGTACGTATGTGTGCTAAGTCTTAAATGTATTGTTTATGACTAAAAACATACTTTTAAATATGGTTGCATGCAGATTTGACATCATGTTGTTACAGGTTTAGCACAAGTTGGACCAACACGCATTAAAACACAGGAGGCATGTATAAAAGTGTAGACAAAAAGTGAGCTTTATTAAATAAAGCTGATACAAAAATAACGGGGACCAGAACTAGGTCAAACAAAACAACAAAAGCAAAGAAAACTTAAACAAGTACAGACCGGAGGACATGAGGGACAAGAGCGGGAACACAGGCAGGAACTCTGGGACACTGGCAGGAACATAGACAACAAACAGAGAGAACACTGGGGAAGACAGGCATATATATACAAGACTAACCACAGATATAAGACACAGCTGGAGAGGGCAGGTGAAACACAGGGGCAGCAGGTGAACACAATCATACAATCACACAGGCGGGGAAACAAAAGACAGGAAGACACAAGGAGAAAATACATTACAAAAGAAAACAATCCAATCCAACTTAATATATATAGCACATTTAAAAACAACAGAGTTGACCAAAGTGCTGTACATAAATAAATATATAGCATAAATACATTTAGACAAAACTGATAGGACAAAAAACAAATGTAAAAACACGAGACAATAAAACCATACTTATAAACCCAATTTAAAAGTGCAGACTGATACTGTAAGTCTTATACGTGGTCTTCAAAAAGCACGGGAGAACAAGTAGGAGAACAAGTAGGCTTTAAACAAGATTTAAAAACAGGCAAAGTGGGAGCAAGTCTGATCAGGGGGGGGGCAAATCGTTCCACAGCCTGGGAGTAGCTACAGAAAAGGCCCTGTCTCCCCGCTGTTTCAACGTTGACCTCGGGACCACAAGGAGGAATCTAAGTGACCGTGAAGATGTATAAGGTTATAAGGTTAAAACAAGAAAACATAACACCAGGATCATGACAAATGCAAGTCAATCACTCTAATAACAAACATAACGGCTTTTTATATAGCACTAGGTTTCAGTGCAACAACTCAGGTTTCATTACTACAACTAAAATGACAACTAAACGCTAAAATCAGCAAACAAAATCATGTATTGTTTTATTATATTTTTTATGTTGCATTTCTGGGTGGGTTGTCTTTCTGATGTGTTGCAAATGTGCATGTTTTGTTTAAAAAAAAAAAGGGATGCACATTTCAAACATCCAATTTGAATAATCTTTCTTGACATCTCATGCTACAATAATCTGCAAGTATACAGTGAATGAGATAGCAGAGCGCACAAAATATCTCGCACTCATATCTACTCATAGGGAAACATATCTAAAATCATATGGTGCAATGTGTCACAGATATATTTATATTTATCATGACACCCAGGTTATTTGCTGCACATACATGTAATGTATTATGTACACTATTTCATTAGATGTAGGGCTTTTGGCAGAAGGGTTAATCTCATATCAGTTATAACATATTAAGAAATGTGGCAATGCTTACTTCTGCAGATCATTTATCATGCATCATGTGGCTTCCTCATGTTATTTACTAATGCTACACAAGTAATAGGTAGTTCTAACAGTAACAACATAAAATGCATTACGTAATTGCAGAATTTTTCTTTTTTAACTTTGTAGTTTAGAAAAAAGACAGAGATGCATGATTGGAGTTCATGTATAATCAGCTTAAGGGCAGATTTGTGGTCATTTGTTCATTCATTCATGAAATGCATGTAATTGCATTCCTTGCTTTCCCCACATGGAGGCACACTGGGTCTCCTGTTGTGAGCTGTGAGGCTGTGAGGCTGTGAGCCAGGCACCTCCTTCCTCTACGGATGACTCATAGCTGGTGCAGCAGCTTTCCTCATGAACCACTAGATGGTATCAAAACAGAACAGGATATTGTGTTTCCTATCTAGATAGCATGGGAGATCAAATCGGTTGTAATACATTGCAGAATATACACTTCATGTGCCTTTGCATGTGTCAGTGTCACATGGATACAAAATCAGACATTACAGAGCATATTCAATTCAATGAATCGTCTGTTGTATCCGTCATCAATGCAACAGCCTGGTTATTTCCTACAAGATTGAATCAACATTTCTATTGATGTGAGACATTTTCTATCCCGGCCTATGATTATCATGCTTAGATAAAAACGAGTTCAATAAAAAGCCCTTTACTCCCACATGCAGGGAAACATCAATGAAGAGGAAGCTCTCCTCCCATCTGTCTCATCTCTGAATGCTTCCCACTGTACATCTGCACGTGACAGGGGTGTGTTTATGTGTCTGTATGTGTGAAATCCCTCAAAGCAGCACTTGACATACAGAAACCTTGCATTCTGTTAATCAAAGACCATCCTCTCTTTCCTGTGAGTGAATTACCATGAGCTCACGTTTGGAGCACATTATGTAACCATAGTGTTTTTGGGAGCTGTCAGGTGACCACCATGATAGCTAAAGCCCACTCACAACATGAATCAATACTCCAGTTATGTGCTGTGTTGATGTTGTTGATTGGGATTTCAAATCTTGACACACATTCAGAGGGTCTTACACAACTGCACCATTTCATTCTTTGATTTAAATAAAAAACAAGGTCATCATCTTACCTAATATAACTATTGCTTCATGAACAGTGAATCCAGTAAATGTAAGGTGTTGTTGGCAGGAGTTACTCCTCTGAGTGTTGTTTGACATCATTGTCACACATTATTACCTCCATCCATCAATGTCTTTTCTAGATACAGGCTGCTCTTTTGCCCATTGCGAAAATTCAGAGGACAGGTCCAACACCTCTACACACTTCCAGGAGACAATCATGTGGGTATGAGGGACCACAGGAAGTGTGTGTGTGTGTGTGTGTGTGTGTGTGTGTGTGTGTGTGTGTGTGTGTGTGTGTGTGTGTGTGGTGTGTGTGTGTGTGTGTGTGTGTGTGTGTGTGTGTGTGTGTGTGTGTGTGTGTGTGTGTGTGTTGGTTTTCACACCCTTTAAAGTATTTGGTGGTTGGATGTTGGAGGCAGGTGCTGAAATGTTGCTGTGGCGTAGCGGGGCGATGATATGTTGCCTGTTGTTGTGTGAGATCTGTGTGTGTGCGTGTGTGTGTGTGTGTGTGTGTGTGTGTGTGTGTGTGTGTGTGTGTGTGTGTGTGTGTGTGTGTGTGTGTGTGTGTGTGTGTGTGTGTGTGTGTGTGTGTGTGTGTGTGTGTGTGTGTGTGTGTGTGTGTGTGTGTGTGTGTGTACAGGTTTAGCTCTATTCCTCATTCTGTGTTAATCCCACTGCTCTGCACATCTGTGTCTCCCCCACTCACGTGTGCAGGCAGATGAGCTGCATGGCTGGATTCCCAGTTCACATTTCTCCCTCCCTCTCCTATTCCTCCCCATTCACCATTCTCTTGCAGTATTATTATACCAATCAGTAGCAAACCATGGGAATGTTGTGCCTGCATTATAAGGAAGACCATCATGTACAACAACATGCTTGCAAATTCCATTATGTGGTCACCGTGTAATATAGCAGGGTTCCTTGAGTGCTTCGCCTTGTAAATACATGAAAATCAAAAAAGAGAGCATTTACAAACGTGTTTCTAATACGGAAACAAACATTATCATGATGAAATAGGATAACATGTTCAGCTGTTCGCCTGTATAGATGCACAACCAATTTAAAGTATTCAGCAGTGTGAGACAGTTGAGTTTGTCCATCAAAGGGGAAAATAAATGGATTCAACACATTTGTTGTGTACTAAAGGGAGGGTCTGATTTCATTGTAAATTGTTCTTGCAAACCTGTGTAATAAACTGTAGTAAACTTAAAGTTCTGTAATAATAAGTAAATCATACAAAAATAAAATAACTAGTATTATTAGATTCATTTACACAATATACGTACATTGATAATGGTGCAAGATAAAACAGTATAGCATTATAATATACAGTATATAATGAGATATCTGTTTTTAAATGGCATCATTAGAACATTTAGGTTAGGTAAATTATTCAGCAATAATGCATAATATGTGCAATTATGCAATCTCCCCGTATGAGTCTATTCTCACAATATAAGTATCATGCAAACTGCAACTATGCAAATATTAAGAAAGGTAGCTGTTACAATCACTCAGGCAAACCTTGAGCCCATAGAGGAATATGTACAGTAAATACAACTATTAATAAGTAATAAAGTTACACAAGGTCACTACAAGGATATTTGAAAGCGATGAAATTAACAAATGTAATCCCTACAAGGAAAAATACTGGAATCATAATTACTAGTTGTTAGTGATAACAACCCCCTTTAAAAGTTATTATAAACTTGCTATAATATCACAAACAATGGTTTAAAAATATGATGAAGGTGATTGACCAAATGGTAATTTGCAAAATAATTCCATTGAGACTAAACTTTGTGATAGTTCTGCTATGACTTTAAATCATAAGAAATAAACTCCTCCCTCTTGAGTTGCTCTACTGTCAACTAAAAAAAAGCCTCCCATGCATCGGAATGGTAAGACGAGAATGTGCATGGAGGACCCTGGTACGGTGTGGAGTAGTTGAAGAGTTGATGAAGAGATATTGGCTATAAATCATTCACGTTTAAACGTGTGTATCGTAAATTAAAGTATAAGCAGGTCTCCTTCAGCCCCGGGGCAGGTCAGAGTGACTGGCTGATGGAAATAGAGAAGAGAAAAAAGGGGAAATCTCTTCGCTGAAGCGCCATGCACTGGCGGAGCAACATTTAATGCTTCTTTTTTTTCGGCTGAAATGTAGTTTATCGTCGACTGGTGGACCATGTAGTAAGTGTTTGTGCTTGCATGTAGTATGATATTGAGTCCGATATGTCTAATGTGACGCCGAGTAAAAGCGTGGAATGGCTGCAACTCGAGTTAGAGTCCGGAGGCACTTCTCTGCTCCTGCTGGACTGCCGTTCACATGAGCTTTATGAATCATCCCACATAGAGACCGCCATAAACCTGGCCATACCGGGGCTGATGCTCCGGAGGTTCAAAAAGGGCAACATACCTATCCGGACTATCATCCCCAACCATGAGGATAAAGAGAAGTTCATAAGGCGGTGCAAGACGGACACGGTGGTCCTGTACGATGAGAGCACCGTGGACTGGCAGGACAGCGGAGCCTCAGTTCTGGGTCTACTTCTTCAGAAACTATGGGAAGACGGCTGTAAAGCGTTTTACCTTCAAGGTAAATAGTTACACTGTCGAAGTAACCCTAACAACAATGACATCACACATTAATGCTACATATAGGTACATTAACGCTGGTTACAGTCAGTCTGTTTATAACATTAGAAAACGTCGCTGAACTCGAACTGCTAAAATGTTGTACTGCCAGAACTGTAAAGCTAGTTTTACGAAATATAAGCATGACCTGGCATCTTTTATAACCTGTATTAACGGCTAATAAACCGAGCAGAAGTTTCTTTACGCGAATAAAACTTTGAAATATGGACATTTGAATCCTAAGACGAGACAGTAACGTGTATCTTGATCATTGTTATGTTTTAAAGTAACAAATGCTATCGTTAATTAACCCTGTGGGTTGGCTGTGCGGTTTTTAAGCTGTTTAAAAGTTTGTGTGTCACTGAGATTCTCAATTAAAATTCCAAAATGGCTGCGCCATGTTTTGCTCTAGCAGGAACAGGCATGCATTTCATGAATGGTTCTTTTTGGGGGGAACTTGAGTTACTTATTTACAGCTCTGCTTCAATACCAAACAGTCTTTTTGCCATTCAAAACATGGTTGAAATAAACAGTTGATATAAGTTGAAGCATTTTTTTATCTATTTATGTACAAAAATATATCCTATTGGTGTGACTTTATTAACTTGTGTTTTGGCTCTTGTCCAGGTGGATTTGTAAAGTTCCACACAGAGTACCCAGAGCACTGTGAGACCCTCCTCGACAGCTCCTGTCCCAGCTCCTCTCCTCCACTCTCTGTCCTGGGTTTTGGAAACCTCAGAATCAGCTCTGATTGTTCCGATGGGGAATCTGACCGAGAGCCGAGCAGTGCCACAGAGTCTGAGGAGAGCCCCATCCCCAGCAATCAGCCCGCCTTCCCCGTCCAGATCCTTCCCTACCTTTACCTGGGCTGCGCCAAAGACTCCACCAATCTAGACGTGCTGGGCCAGTACAACATCAAGTACATCCTGAACGTTACACCCAATCTCCCCAACATGTTTGAGCATGAAGGCCACTTCAGGTACAAACAGATCCCCATCTCGGATCACTGGAGTCAGAACCTGTCCCAGTTCTTCCCAGAGGCCATATCATTTATAGGTGAGTAGGTCAATAGCTTTGTTAAGTTTAATACTCACAGACACACTTACATTTTGAAGAAAATACATGTGTTCTTGTTTGTGTGAGTGTCATACTGTATATACTGTACCTATTATATATATATATAATATATATATATGTATGTGCTCTTTTATTAAATAAACTAAACGCTTTCATTTTAAGTTGTGAGTTTAGTGTTTTTGACCCTAAGAAACACTGATGCATTAATCAATAACAATAATCCACAGCTCTTCTCTCTGCTCCAGAGGATTTTTTTAAATATATCCCAATACCACACGACATGATAAATGTTCCCTAACTTACCACTTCTGTAATGTGTTACCAGTTGATGTACAACAATATCATTGAATATCTTTGATACATAGCTACAACACATTCACTTGAAAACGTATCATCTTGTTTTGGGTGTCACCACAAATTATGTTTCAGTTTCATTTTTAATGCGTTGTCTTTTGCCACCATTGCACCTGAAACCACAGCTTGTTCACTTGTTTGTTTGGTGGTTGCAACACTCTGTATCATGTACAACTTTCAAAAGCTTTTAGAGGTACAAGAAGGAAGGAAATGTTGTTTCCACTCCCTGGAGCTTTGTTTTTTTGCAGGGTCACAAGTCGAGTCTGGTTTCGTTTAGTTGACAGTTATTTGCTAATGTTAGTATTTAGGGATGCAACAATCAGAAACAGATATATCGGATATATGGCCGATTCTGTCAAATAGATTAAGTCAATTTTAATTTTTAATAGAATTACATTTGAATTTGAAGTCTGATTACATGTGTGCATATTTACATCTTGCATCAGCATCACTCCGAGGGAGCTTACATGTCAGCTGGTGAAAGTATTTCACACTTACTGCCCCTTGCTGGTGCATGATGTACTTTGGTGCCATTATTGTAACATCAACATGATTTCCTGTAACATCTAAGAGCCATAATTACAGTGACACCTTAACTACAGAAACTCTTAAACATTATAATACAGGGAAATATGAATCAATGGAAATATTATTTAGGACAACAACCTTCCGCTGCTGACCGTAGATTTCTCCTTCTCTCACAGACGAGGCTCGCTCTCAGCAGTGTGGCATCCTGGTCCACTGTCTGGCCGGCATCAGTCGCTCAGTCACAGTGACCGTGGCCTACCTGATGCAGAGGCTCAACCTCTCTCTCAACGACGCTTATGACTTTGTCAAGAGGAAGAAGTCCAACATTTCGCCAAACTTCAACTTCATGGGTCAGCTCCTGGACTTTGAGAGGACGCTGGGGCTGCACAGTCCGTGTGATAACCGCTCCACCAGCGAGGAGCAGCTCTTCTTCACCACGCCAACCAATCACAACGTCTTCCAGCTCGACACGCTGGAGTCAACATGAGGATGGATTGGACAGCCTTTGGACAGTCATTTCCTGTCGTGTCTCTAAGGTTCTCCTGAGCCTCTCAGATACCTAAAAAGCTGACACAAGCAGTAGGTCAGTTACCCTATTTCTGCACCAAAAGTACTACATTGATCTCTTAAAGTAACGGAGAACGTGATCCATTAGATCCAGCCTGCCTTAATTTCTAACAAAAGGAAGACTTTTGCTACCCACCATACATGGCATTAATCAATGGTCATATAAGACCATAATAACAGGACATTTCTTTACTTTTCTAATAAATCTAGGATTGTTGTTTGTTATTCACCAGCTGTAAAGCGGATGTTAATGTATTCCTTTCAGTTTATAATTTTGATTATTGCCTTGATGGTCTAGTAGGAGTATTCGGCCAATCAGAATGTTTTCTGGGGACCAATCCGAGATGTTTTGATGGTACACTAGCTGAGGGAAATAAGCTATTACAGTGATCCGGCCTTGAATAATTGTCCAGTTTTTCTTCACAGCTCACTTTCAGCAGAATGGAGTTACCACAGAAAGAATTTGATTATTTAACTTTGAATCAGAATACTAACTTCTGTTGAACACCTTGATGTTAAATAGTTATTCTTTAAGATCAAGTGGCCCCTTTCTGTTCATACATATTGTTTACCAAAAACGCCCCTGTACATTCTATTGCTTATAGCTGTATTATTTGCATGTGATTATGTTCTACTTTGTTCTGTAACTTTAGGTCATATTTCCTGTTGTTGTTGAGGCCTAACCATAACTTAACATGAAATTGAATTATATGTCGGTTACCAGGTCGAGGTTTAGTGTATCATAGCTATGGCTTTTGCCCCGATTTGAAAGGAACAAATGTGTAAGTAATCAGTGTATAAAGAAATAGATGTTCACCTTATTTCCTCCTCCGTCAGTCTTCCGTCTGCAGCTACTCCTCCTGTGGCACAATAATGTTAAGGGAAACATAATGTGTAATTAGCTGTTCTCTATTGCCAGTCTCGTCTCAGAACAAATGAGTGAGTTTGATGTATGAGAGGGAATGAAAGGAAAAGAGTTTGACAAATGTGTTCTTACCTCACAAAGAGACATTTTTCAGGGATTTTTATACAAGTCATCTGTATCTCGTCATGGCCTCTTAAAGTGCATCCAAGGGCTGTTTCGTTTGGTATGTTTGTAAAGATGTACATAAAATGTGGTTGCTATGGGGGACATTTTCTTAAAATCATGAAGGATGCGAAAGTGACCCTATTTTGACCCTTATGTATAGTATATGTAAAGCGATATGTCCAAGACATTCTGTACAAGTTTATACAACAAATATATTGTATATTTTTACTTGAATGCTTTCTGTTTGTCTTTTTTCTCACTAAGAGTGGCTAGCAAACAAAAGAAAAAGGGTTTGTGTGCATGAGTAAGGAGTGCACTAAGAAGTCAGAGAGTTATATCCAGCCCCAAGGCTCTAGGTGTGGTCAGATGTCCGTTTTCTGTCCACTCTGAAGCCTGGCTTCCTGTCTCCTGCAGGCTTTCTGACACAAAGGCAAGTGACAGGGCCAGATCTGTCAATACCACAATGCAGACACACCCACTGCCAGTCAGTCAAACAGCAATTATAGGAAGAGGAAGATGACACAGCGTGTGCTCGACCACAGATACATCCGACAGCTCTCCTCTGCAAATTGGGGAGTGATCCAATTTATAACAGGGTTGTGCAATAGCCATTTGAAGCATGTATGCCTTAGTTAAACATATTTCAGTCTTAAATATGATTTTAAATATGATTGAAAGTGCCCTTATATATTAAACAGTGGTGGAAGAAGTACTAAGTAGCTGTACTACAGTGTAAAAATACTCGGTTACAAGTAAAAGCCCTGCATTCAACATCTTACTCATCGGAGAGTACAACATTAAAAGCACCAAAATATACTTAAAGGACAAAAGTGAAAGTAATTATTATGCAGTATGACACATGTTATAATCCTATATATGAAATTGTTATTTTATTTACAATAAATTAGGTCTTCAATTCAATATTGCACTTGGTTCATTCAGATTATTTTATTGACTACTGGTAAGCTAAACCTATAACAATATACCTTAATGTATTAGTTGATATATATTTTTGTATTAATATTCTTAATATACAAAGTAGCTAGGAATTCAAGATAAAAAATAAATGTAGTGAATGAAACGAATACAACATTTGCCTACATGTAGTGGAATAAAAGTGCAAAGTAGCAAAAACAAGTGAAATACAAGTACCTAAATGTTGTACTCAAGTTCAGTACTTGATTACATGTAGGCCTACTAAGTTAAATTTCATCAATGATCTTTACACCGGAGCTGCAATTTATAAAGGGAATAAGGTTAGTGGTTAAGGCAGAGGTTAAGGTGGGTTTTGTCAGTAGCAGAAATCTGTTGTAATTACTTTGCCTTATCACCCAATTATTACACTATGTGAAGTAATAACATTTCCAAAGTTGCTGGAAGAAATACAGTTTGTGTTCCCCTTCTGAGTGTTACGTCAGATGTATGCTTTGTTCCAGCTCCGTGAAATCCCGATTGGTTTGGTATTGTTTCTACCTTGTCGGGGAGATGTATTCATATGTTCTTCTCCAGATGACAGGAAAATGATGCAGTGAATTCCCTTCCCCGAAGAAATGATTTCATGAGCTGCAGCCAAGCTTGCTAAGCGAGGGAAATGTTCTGTAGTTGATATGTGCATCAATTCACGGTCCAATAACTGTTACTCGGTGGGATTTAATGACTTAAATACTTCACTCAAACACTTTTAGTTTCAGCTTTGGGGGCTGAGATGACTGAGAATGTTGTAGCAGGCTCAAACGGAAATCTCAGACTTTCACTGCAGTAATACAGCACATGAAGAGACTTGCCTAGCAACACCTCACAGAAGTGATAATAAAAGATGTTGAGTGATGGGTTTTCCAGCATGACTGAACCCGGCTAGCCACATACCTGCAGGGCAAACCTATGATTAGGTCTGAAAAGACACCCACGATAAGGCAGAGCCAATGGGAGGCTGCAGTGCATGAGCGATCGGAGCTCACTGCCCGGGGAAGATGGGAGTGAGAACCATTGATCACCGAGCACTCATCTGTAACTGCATCTAACGAACATCGTCCGTAATGGGAAACGATTTATATGTACACACCTTTTTGTACTAGTTTTTATGGCTGTTGCGTGGAGTCTTCCAACACATGTATGTATATATAATGAGCAGCAGAGGTGTAAAGTAACTAAGTACATTTATTCAAGTACTGTGCTTGAGTACAATTTTGAGGGACTTTTTTTTGCTACTTTATACTTCTACTCCACTACAATTCAGATGTAAATCGTGTACTTTTACTCCACTACATTTATTTAATACATTTAGTTACTTTGCAGATTGGGATTGATGATATGAAATAGAATCAATCCTTAAATAAGTCTTTATTTAAAAAACCTGGAGTAACATTCACAAGCTTACAGCAGCATACAAAGTAATGAAAACATAATCCAACTTTACCAGCTTTGAAAATACTTGAATGCATTATTATTATAATCAAAACAATCTTATATTATCCTGAAATGGCCCCATTCAGCATGATAAATACTTTTACTTTTGGTACTTTAAGAACATTTAGATTTGTAATACCTTTGTGCTTTTACTTGAGTAAAATGTTGATTGCAGGACTTTTACTTAACGTAACAGAGTATTCCTACACTCTGGTACTTCTACTTTTAGTACAGATCTGAGTAATTCTCCCACCTCTGATGAGCAGTAGTTTTTAATGTGGATTCCCTTGCAGCTGCCTTTTTGGCACCAACTGAGTGTCTCACCTGAGAGTTAAGCATAGCTTTTTAGTCGTATTCTGTAATTATAAATCATTTTGTGTCCTGCTGCTAACTTCAAAAGCAACTTGTGCAGTCTTAACAGCTTTTGTTTTCCCCGTTACTAAGTTACCGAAAGGCAATCAGAAGGGAAATCATGCCTGCTCATGTAAGTAGAAATCAGGGAAATTATTGTGAAGATAACTTTAAAGTTAGAAAAGTCCCTGATGAGAAAAAAAATCCTAGTGTCCAAATATAGAACAAAAGGATGCCTGTGTGTTCCTGTGATTCACAAGCTTTTTTTTTTACTGTCACAGTATGTTTTGTGTGACATATGTGAAGTATTTCTGTCCTGTTATGATCACCCATGAAGGGAAGCGGAGGCTAATGCAGTGCTTACTCAGCAGTAGTTCTGGGGAAGCAGATGTGCTTGAGACTGACAGGATTTTAGCTCAGGGTGTGTGTGTGTGTGTGTGTGTGTGTGTGTGTGTGTGTGTGTGTGTGTGTGTGTGTGTGTGTGTGTGTGTGTGTGTGTGTGTGTGTGTGTGTGTGTGTGTGTGTGTGAGAGCAGAAGCCAGTCAGAGCTGGTTCACACCTGCTGTGGTTATGAACATACTTAGCATACTACATGACTGACAATAATTTCCCAGCTGCTCCTGCTGCCTCTGATGCACAATAACTGGAATAGTTAATTTATTCAGCTCACCCTCATTTAATAAAAGGACTCAGTCATTTTTAGAGGAGGACCGATTCATCTTGTAGTCTTAGTAGAAATAATTTGTGTTTTGTAGATCCATAATTACAGTTCTAATAGTTCCTGTATTTGTGAAAGGGTCACCATTACCCAGTTACAGATGAATGCCCGGCCATCATGTGGTTAAGCTACTCATTTCTGAATAACGGTCCTCTATTTAGCAGGGATTTAAACTCCCGATGGTTTGCGCTGTTTGTTCACAGCAGATGTTCAGGGCCAAGGAGAATAATCCTAATCTCAGTATTCTTCCGAATGCTGTCGCTGACATCATGTCACTGAAGAGCAGATGACATCATGTTTGCTGTGCTGTCCTCTGAGCCATGCTGTCTTTATTTCTAAGAGAAGAGCCTTTACATGTTCTGCTATTAGACAGAGCTTTATGATTCGAAAACAATCAATGACGCTGAACAGAGACATTTTGAATTCTTCTAAATCAGTATCAGTTAACGGTTGCATTGAAACACAGACATTCCCTTTAGACATGGTCCAATGGAGCTATGTATAACTGTATTGGAATGGCATGTATTACCAAGCCAGTGATTTCCTCTCCTGTTGTTGCGGATTGACATTTGATTCTCAGAACCCTTGAATCACATCGAAACCATTTGCGATGCTTCTTCCTTTCCCACATTCATAATAGAATAAACATAGATCCAAAGTGAGACAGGCTCTCACACACTCACATATGGGAAGGGCACATTTAGAATGTGATCAGGGGTCAACTGTTTGGTGTGTGTCCATACAGTAAACTTTAACAACATGACCACAGCTAATTATAACAAAATACATCAAAATGCATGCGTTACTGATCGTATTTGCAATGCTGTCACCGGTGATGATTCAGATGTTGGCTGTTACGACATCTATCAAGTCATGCTAGGCTTTCCGGACATCTAACAGGAAGTATCTTATCTCTCCAGGAACCACACTACAGATATACTATCTCTCGAAAACAGCCCCCACAAACCTCCTAACTTACTCATGTGAGACATAAATATTTTCTGACAGACATGTATGTCCTCTCATGAGGAAGAAAAGTGTTGGTTTTGGCAAGAAAAATACTGGGTCATGTGTAAAGCACAGCAACATGGAGTACTAGTGGCAGAGTGAGGCAGCCATCTGTTAATACCAGAAGTCTCTCAGTTTCGTGGCCAATTTCACCATCCGGTGATGTACAGTAGCCCGCACTCACCAAGCACAAGAACAAGGTGATATTTGTTTGCAGTTTATTCTGTGGCACAGTGGATGAAAGGGAACCGTCCTTGTGTCTTGCTAGACCCAACACTAAGTAAAGGTCATCTGTCTATCATGTGTTGTTGCTTGGGAACTTCAGAGGAGGCCATGCTGGGAACTGTCTTGCTGTCTGGTATGCCATTCACACAAGGCCATATGTTGCTCACACTACAGAAATGCTGAGTGAGCCAAAGAGCATGTCTGTTCTTCTACAACATAAGTGACCGACATCATGATGTCATGACGCAGGGGACAGGGATTTCCAAGAGTCTCAAAAACAAATAAATAAACACTAAATAAGCCTGCTGGAGAAGATGTTTAAGATATGGTCTATTTCTCCCGTTAAACCTACAGATTTGTAACTTTAATTGAATTTAAGAAAGTACATTTACTGAACTACTGTACTTAAAGTTGATTATGGCGATATTTTAACCATAATACTGGTCGACATTTTTTTACTTTTAAATATGTCAATAGTTACACCAGTTACAACTTGAAAATACTGTTGAATTAAAACTAATAATCCACACAGTCTTGCTTAAAAGTACTTTTAAAACCTAAAATGACCTTTAATGCGTAACTTTTACTTGGATTATTCTTCCATTGTAGTTTTGCTACTTTTAAGCTCAGCATCCAAATACTTCTTCCACCATTTTACACACATACATGTTTCCCTTTTGAAAGTGGTAAAAATAGATAAACCCTCGAGTGGTACATTAAAACCAAACAATCGCTGTTATTCATTTGAATCAATGAATAGTTATTGTGGAATTTGAGAATTCTGCGTCTTGTAGTCTTGCTGTTCTATGGGCCATTATTGCCGGGGCAGTCCAGAAACAGTACTTCAGTGTTCTCAGCATCAGAAGTGGGCTGGAGCATCATGATACAATATTCTGTCTGTTCAAGTTTGATTTGCAGTCCTTCCACTCTCTCTTTGTCTGAAGCGTACCACTTCCTTGTTGTGTATTTATGGCAACAAAAAAACGTTTGCTCTCCAAAAACAGGATTTCATCAAACTTTATGTATTTATTTAGAATAGGATTATTTCTAATAATTCAATGCTTTCTGGTTTTTCAATAGAAAGGGGGATGCTATTATTAGGTGGTATCATGAACTCATGCCCTTAAGACGACCAAAAACATCAAACATAATTAATCCTCATCACATGACCTAGAAAAAGATTGGTATAATACATATGGAGATTTTAGGCACATATATTGTTGTATTTAATGCCATTGTGAATGGTGAGTGAGATATTGTGAGAGATTATGCTGTGATATTTTTGTACTGGACAACTTCCAACACCATGTGATGTTGAGAAGCAAGAAAAACAGGAATCCTCTAAACCCAAAAGCCTGCTGGCTTAAAACGAGGTCTGCATGCGTGGGCCGCAGAAAGATGGTACTGTATGAGTAGTTAACGCCTTCCCAACTCTGAACCGTGTCCGGGGTATTCCTCGCTCCACTGGGGATTTTTTACATCTATAAGTCATACTGATCTTGAAAAAAAGGGTTATGAAAGCATCACACTGTTGGCTGTTGGCATAGCTTAGTAACACAATTTTAGGACAATTTCATGTCATCTAAATGGTGATTTATAAATCAATAAAACAGTAGAGAAGTGTGTGTGTGTGTGTGTGTGTGTGTGTGTGTGTGTGTGTGTGTGTGTGTGTGTGTGTGTGTGTGTGTGTGTGTGTGTGTGTGTGTGCGTGCATGTGTGCGTGTGTGCACTATATACAGCTTCACATCCGTCTGACTCACTTTGAGCCAATGGAATAACCTGTTTTACCCCTACACACACTCTCTCACACACACACACACACCCTAGCTACAATAAAACTGAATGAAGTCAGTTACGTAACATTGGTAGCTCACTATGGCCTGTGTGAATCCACTTTATCTCATGCACTTTCAGAGGTCAGTGTTACAGGGGCATCAGTTCTGCACACAATCAGGAAACAGGTCGTGTGGGGGGGGGGGCTTTTGTGATCCTGAAATCCAAATTACCAAAGGTGGCCCATAACCGCAGTGTGTGTTAATAACAGCAGGCATGAGTCATCAGGCCTGTGTTACGTAACTGCGTCAGTTCTCCACCCAACTTGCAGCTAGTGCGCCACACCCCAGATTCATTCACACACTGCTCTGCTGCTGCCCAGCCTCCCATTGATAGCAGGGAGAGCACTACGCACTGTTCCACGCTGCAGATTACAGTTTATAAATAACTGGGGCAGCAGAGCAGTCTAATCTGTGAGATAAAAAACTGACACATCAAATTGAAACATCTATTCACCTCATATCAATTGGTTCTAAATGAAGTGTTTTTCGTGAGTGAGATAACTGTATGAAATGCAGTTGATGTTATATGTGTTACACTGCTGAGATTTTTCTGGAAGAGCAGCTGTGCTTGGCTGCAGATTGGGGTTTAAAATCCCATCAGTAACACAGACCACAAGGACTGGATGGAGCTAACAGGACCCTCAGGGACACACAGAGAGAGATGGAGGGAGGTGGGGGGGCCTTTGGTCGCTGTCATCAGTCAGGCCACTGACGTCACCTTCTCACACAGAACAGTCTTATTGCTCATAATGAAACTACAGAAAAGACCAGTTTTACGATATGAAAAAAGGTGGGGGCTCTTTTCAATAATAACAATTGGAAAAGGGCAGAAATGAACATCCCATCATTCAGTCTAGAATAAAGAGTGGTTTTATTTTGTTGTCAAATACTGTAATAGTATATTTATGATCTTTCACAATTATTATTTTTACCAAGCATAAACATATTTAACAAGAAATGTCAATCCTCACTTTGTATTTCTCATTGATTTCATGAGAATTATACCAAGACAGTATAATTTGTCTTTAGAAAGAGTGTAGCTGTGCCATGAAATCTCTTCAGCCTCTGGTTCCTGAGTCAAACAAGCAGACAAGACAGAGTGTGTTTCCCTGCTGACACCAAGTGGCCACAGCGTTAACTGCATGACTCCTCTGCTACTAAAACTGCAGATACATCACCTAGGAAATATGTTTTGCAAAACTAACAATAGAAAAGCACAACATCTATTTCTACAGGACAATTGCGCATGTTATGAATGTGTTTTGAATTTTTCTTCATCGCAATCCTTTTATTTGAACTGTTTATTGTTTTGTTTTTTCACTCGTATTTATTTTCGCTTTGCTTCTTATATTTTAAACATTATATATCTTATCGTGACTATTTGCTGTTTTTCTTAAATGGAGCCTCCCAAGTATTTCACACAATTGAATTTGTATAAACTGAGTGACAAAAATAATCTTGAATCTGTTGTTATGGTAAGGAATTCCTCTGAATGTGGCACAAAAGAAAATGAAATAATTATTTGTATTCACTCTGGTTTGTTTGTACAAAACTATTCTTTGATCATTCTTTCTATGTACTAACGTGTCAGAATCAAAGCTGTCTTAACAATAGAACTGTTATCACTTTGTTGTTAAATAGCCTTCTTAATATGGACATAGGCCTCTGATTGTCAACTGGTGTCGGTCCATCCAGATCCCCTAACATGGGCACTAACATGATTAGACATAAATAGCTTCTGTCTCAATAGACTGTGTAACTAGACACTTATAGGGCAACCATGTGAATAGTTCACGTGCCGCAGACAAGATCCACTATAGAATACAAATTGCACTGATAAATCAATATTTAAGGTAGACAGTACTGTTTTACACAAACACTTTGTGTTTTGGTAATACATCGGTGATGTTTCACGCCTCATTTGTTGGTTTATTTGCTGTGTGAACATCAGGGCAGGCTTGTGATCGGCCTTTCAAATCCAAAGAGCAGCAAGGAAAATCAGGAATGACAATGTCGTATGCTTCTTAATAACAATTGTAGAAAAGCACCAACCTAAGTGCAGAAAAAGATTGTCGGCATCAAGCCAAACACTACCCAAGAGCCTTCACTATATTCTTAAAGCGAATATTATGAGAAATGTATATAAGATTGTTCAAACAAAATGGAAAATTGACAGACGACTGCTCTGACAAATACAGATTTTTATTACGTGAGCGCACATTCCACACAAAGTTATCATGTAGAAATATGCAAAGGGGAAAGAGAGGAGGATTCAAAGTCCTGAGGGTATTTTAAATATAAAGAAATGTACACAATGTACAGTATACAAACTGGATCTAGTACATTGCTGTTAAAGAATGAGTAGTCTAGTAAAACTATGTTGACTCATGGACAGGTTCTGCTTTGTGCACACACACATTTTCTGGCCAGCTAATTAAATATCAGCCTCTCAGTAAGAAGACCTGTAAACTGGCTTTGGCACTTCAGGGATAAGATTTAGTCTGAAACAAACACAAAGTTGATATTTCGAGTATGTGGCCTCTATAGAAAATATAAGTAATTTGGATACATTTACACAAATTCTGTATACATGGGCACCAAAAGTAGTTACAAACTGTATTTACAACGATGCAAGAGATGGTAGAAAAATACATAAACGTTTAGCTACAGTTTTCGACTGAATCTTGCAAAGTCGGTTCTATCGGCGGCTTCCAAATCAGCTTCCAGTTTTCCACAGATGACCGTGAAGATATCCAAAAATAACATTCTGGATCTTCTCTTGTTATAAATTACTCCACTCCTTTCATGAATTCCAAGAACTCTGTAAAATTAAGGAAGACATGGTTAGAAAATGCAGATGAGTTTATCAAGCAAATGTGTTTTTCTGTATGTATTAGTGGAATGAGAAGAGAGCGTCTATCTCTTCTATTACTATGAGACATTTAAAACTCCTAACCGTCGTAGTCGATTTTGCCGTCGTTGTTCTTGTCCCCGTCCTTCATCAGCTCCTCGATGTCATCCTCAGTAATTGGCTCTCCTGTAGATTCCAGCATCATTGTCAGCTCGTCCAGGTCAATGTAACCATCTGCGTTTCTGTACAATCAAAGGAGTAAGATGTACTAATGCACATAACTTAAGTTAAGCTTCACAGATGGCAGTGGAGGAGTAGTGTTATTTGTGTGACATGTCACTGATGTCACATTCAAGTGTTTGGAAACCATCATTGTGTGAGAAAAAAAGTGTGTTCTTTGATGCTCAGACGAGGTGTCTGGCTTACATAGAGTGGGTGTTTGAAATATTCTGTGCTGTCAAAAAGGATTACAGAGAAAACTGCATGCTGTACTCTGCAGAGCAACTTGGCATTTTGTCAGTACACATAATTGCACATGGAGAGCCAACTTTTCTGGAAACACTCCATGAAGAATTTGCTTACTGGTGTAAGATGATTTCCCCATGATAGCATCCTCTCGTTGTTTTTATTTAATGGGACAAACTAGCAAGAGGGTTTAAACACACAACTCACTTGTCAAACATGCGAAACAGCTCTGCCAGTTCTTCTTCTGACTTCCCTTTGCTGTCGTCCTTCATGCACCTCACCATCATGACCAGGAACTCATCAAAGTCCACCGTGCCGCTCGCTGGACACACAGGAAATACACTCCGTCACATCCTCATAGTCCACCCTGGGTAGACTTTTGTCTCATGTAACAACTAGAATTCCAATGTTTTCCTTAGAGGCCCAATATATAAGCATACCAAGTAAACAGATATTTAAAACACAGAACTGGAACCTTCAACAACTCGATGTATGGTCTTTTAATATAAAGTATGAAGATTGCACCTTAACATTTATTTACAATTTGTTATAAAATAAATTTATTTTTGGCACCATATGATACATAGATATGGTACTATATATATATAACTGCAGTTAATATGGTCCAAAAACACATATTAGGCCTTTAAATGTCCCCTAATGTGGCCTGAGTTACACTATATTACAACATGACATACACATTGAAGCTTTACAAAGGAAATCTAAGATGCTATTCTTTTGGTTTGATCATCACAACACATGGAACATTAAAGATGACTTGTGCATCATCCAATACACATTCCCTTTTAACTCGGTCTGACAGATCTTGTTGCAGTAAGACCCTCAACAATCATCTGACATTAGGTTCAGAGGGGTTGCACTGCACATGTCTGCACCACATGATTATGCCATGATTGACTTGCTAGTTGGTCCTTGGAGATGAAGAAGTCAACAACAATCAACCAATTATTTGGTATGTTGTACTTGAGCGCAGCTGTGCTTTGATTTACCGTCTTCATCCACCTCGTCAATCATCTCCTGCAGCTCCTCTGGTGTAGGGTTCTGGCCTAGCATCCTCATCACCTTCCCTAGCTCCTTAGTGCTGATGCAACCGTCCTCTGCATCTTGCACGAAGATGTCGAAGGCGGCCTTGAACTCTGTAACAGCAGCACACGGGGAATTAACTCTATAAAACGAATACATATGGTATGGTCCTGGATAGGGTGAGCCACACTTTGTGACTAGCGTTTAGTGTTGTACAAAATGTGCAGATAATGAAAATCATATACAGAGAAAAAAAACACGAGTTTCTGAAATAAAAACAGAGACTGAATACATGTGAACATTTTTAAGAATTTGTCATTTACGCACCATTTTTCTGTTCGTCTGTCAGCTGCTCAACCTGCAACAAGTCAAACGTTTAAATAGTTAATGCTTTAGTTACCTGATTATTGTCATTAGTGGGTATTTATCTTACATCATATTATATTTCTAATGCTCAAAAAAGCCATAGAAAAAAAATGAAATTACGGAAATGAGTTAAGATATCTTCTCCTTATCTGTTCTGATAACTTTTCTATCAACAAAGGTAACATTCCCACACACTGGGCCATGCTTGACAAAACACAGAACCTATATATCATGTGTGAGAGCCAGTTAGAGGAGGAGGTAAAAATAAACAGACAGGATCAGGAACCACCGATAAGGACACAATACACAGCGCTTTAAATTAGCATAGCTGTGGATCTGGCCCAACAATGGAAAAGTAATCCTGGCAAAGCTACCACGAATGAGAGAGGGAGACAGCTGCTTATATAAGAGTTATTGTCTGTCGTCCACTATAAATTAAACACAAACACATGCATACGCACTTACTCACACACACACACACACCCGCACACACTCCTCTGGTATTGATGTATTAAAAGTCATCTAAACAAACACTAATGTACATTCCTGTGTGTGTTTTCACTGTCTCAGATGCACTGCTCATTTGGGATGTGAGTGGACGGGACAGCCGGTGGACCATCGTGGCGGAGGAGAACAGAGACAGCCACACAGCTTCGGGCTCACAGATAATGCTGGAATTCAGCCGTGGGGGGTTTATCTAAACCTGAAGCCCTTCTCTGGCACCACAGAACCAGGGATGTATGAGCAACTGGCCAAAATTAGCCATGTGAAGTGGGACTGCTCCATTTGAAGTCATGAATGAAGCAGCACAAAGTACAGCGGGGTCCTGTCCTGTCAGTGACCTCCTGAGTGGCTCCTGTCAACTCTGATAGGGCTGAAGTAGGAGAACATCTAGAGACGTATATGGTGTCAAAGGCTTTTTTGACCTCAGCTGGTGATGGACGCGTTGTGCTGCGCATGCCGCATCAACAGGGATTTGTCAACCATTTAAGTAATGTCAGATGTCAGATAAACAAACTGATGCTGGACTTTGTTATACAACAAACTAACAAGTGCCCCAATATCCCATATAACGACCTCTTAAATAGGAAAAAGTCCAGTCTTAACATTATAAATCACTGAG
Organism: Trematomus bernacchii; assembly: GCF_902827165.1. Lineage (NCBI taxonomy): Eukaryota > Metazoa > Chordata > Actinopteri > Perciformes > Nototheniidae > Trematomus > Trematomus bernacchii. Next base: position 2,926,062 of record NW_022987573.1, on the reverse strand, counting down.
CGTGTGTCACAAACTAATAATAAATGACAGGGATTATGGTTTGTTATCCAAAACTACATCACCCTCATACCAGATTTAGTACACAAACAGATTTTTGTTGAGCGTCCAACAAACTAAAATCACTTCATCGGAGCCAAGTGCAAACTTTGAGCATATGTACGAGTTGTGGGAAGACGTACCGCTGCCTTGTAGATGTCGTTCATGATGGAGGCTCGTCTGCTGCCTGTCCTGACGGCGTCCTGGCACAGAGGAAGGAGGTACTGTCCAGCTCAGGGCAGGACACTGGCCCCATCCTGGGAGGGTTTTATAGCCAGAGTCTGGCGCTGTCTGGTCCCTCCCCAGGCGGACCAGCCTTCCCTCTGTTTGTGCCTCGGCATGTGTCCACAAATGTGTGTTTGTGTATGTGTGTCATTTTGGCCAATCTGTCACAATCACCGGGCTCAGATAAAAATGCGGCAGCTCTTAGGGGGCATACTTTGGAATGGAATGAATTGAGGGGGGCATGGTGAAGCCTAATCTCCAGAGAGGGGGCTATAGAGACACTCAACATTCCTCTAGACCTGGGCCAGAGACGCAGAGGGCTCAGGAGGTTTGTGTGTGTGCGTGGGTATGTGTCTGTAGGGCAGGGGGTGGTGGAGGAGGTGAGAGGCTGGAGGCCAGGATGGGAGACACGCAGCCTTCAGCCAGCAGGCCATGAAGGGAGCAGAGAGAAGGAGGGCAGAACTGTGGAGTCAGAGCAGAGGAAGGTGTGAGTGTGTAATAACTGTGGCTCAGAAAGGTATGTGCATGTGTGTATGTGTAATATAGACTTTCTTCATGGCAGACATTTTGGCTCGTCATAGTAGGAGAAGCATTGGGGTCATTTTGATGATGGTTCCATTCCATGTAAGGCTCCTAGTAAGCCGTGATACTGCACAACACTGGGGCCTTAATCATGACACACCTACATGAATTGCAGCCGTTGTTATTGTCATAGTTACACCTGTGGTTTTATTAATATGACATGTTGAAATGTCTGCTGTGGAATTGGAATATAAGGTGAGACAAATCACCTTTTCTGCAGCTCATTGAGTATTCTCATGTTGTTTGCTGTAGAGAAAGACACAAATATGAGATGTTAAAGGATCCTTTTACCAAAATGATGAAAAATATTCATATTCTTTCACTTACAAGCTATCTCGAACCCAGAGAACCCAGAGCAAGCGAAACCAAACATACCCTTTACATACATTTCAAACCACAATATATACCTGCGTTTATTTACATCCCATGTTCCTGAAATCATACACATTACATTTTGCCTATGAAAAAGACAACTCAGGTAATTCCCACTCTACATGATTCATGAGGTTTTTCAATCTTAGCCTTCGTGTGCAACACAGATTCAGTCAGCAGAGGGTGCTGTTCACTATATATCGAGTAAATTAAATTGTTGCGCAAGCCTGCCTCAGGATATCCAATGTATCAACAGTGGGGTAGGTGAGAAATCTGGGTCAGACAAACCAAACACTTGCAGACACATTCAAATTGAATTGTACACAGTGCAAGACTTTGCAGCATTTTTTTTTCATGTTCTTTTGAAACAAGGCCATCTCAATCACTTGACTGTGTGAATCACACACGTTCACACACGTGCTCTCACAAAAAACTCACTTAAGCACACAGGCACACATGCATACACACACACACTCGCACACACGCACACACACAAAGCATGCTGTGGCAGGCATTCTTAGTGACGAGTGATCATGCTGGTTTATAATGGGATGCTAATGGGGACTGGCACAGCTTACAAGCATCATACAGCTACTCAGAGAGAGCACTCACACTGAACAACATACATGTCCTTCTCTTACAAAGACACAGATCTCCTGACAAAGACCTCAAATTAGTGCACATCAGTCACATGCAAAGGTGGAGCCTCCATGGAAATAGACCGGTGGTGAGGTGCAGAGGGGATGCGAGGGGGGGGGCAAGAGGCAAAATGAGATTGTGTACTAGTTTTCGATGTGTGTTTTCAAAGTCATTCGTCACAATTTTTGCAATCAAAACATCCAGCACTGTGTACAGGATTGTGTACTTTGCTGTTGGATTTCAAAGCAGAAATGAACCGTCATCAATGGCACCGGCTCCATCAGCTGAAACCCAAAGCATACTGCCGAGTCTACATGGTGAGCCAGACGCATTGGTTTGGAGAACTGAGTGCAGTCTGGTGGGTGCCAGGAGTGATGAGCAGCTCTGCAGGGGGCACTATATTCTAATGTAAAGCTTCCATGAGCGTGCACACACATGCACTCAGCCACACACACGCACACACTGGAGTACCAAAAACTGGCACACACGCCAAAGAAAGCATATTGAGTGCTGTTTCATTGGAGCTCTCCACCAATTTCCTCTTACAGAGGAAGGCTGACGAAAGAGCCAGCCATCTCCTCCACACAGCGCAATCAGACAGCGCATCTCAAATCCACAATTCACCGCACACCGCTTTTTGAGGGGTTGCCATAGAAACTCTGCTGGGTAGAAGCGGGCAGAAAATGAGAGGAGATGAGCGGGGCTATTTCCCCCTCCACCTCCCTCAGCCTTCCTGCCACCACATTTTGTCCTCAGAGTGACTGTATTATATTTCTGTTCCCTTAATCGCATACGTGCTCACATCAAATTTGCATGCATATATGGGGGTCACAATTAGGTTAACAAAAGCTATTTGTGCTTCAGACCCATTCATGCAAATATACTAAATCCACAAGTCCAAGTGATTACATTTCATGTCTCAGGCTTGATACTGGAATACACTGCTTTCATTTATTTTGTACATGCATCCAACCAGGTTATGTGAAATGTTACACAATCATGCACTTTGTGTTTATGAATTCTACTCAACATGATAATAGTTATCTGACTGGCTTGTTAACTGAAAAGCTGAATTCACATCAACCAAAATCGTTTCCTGCACACAAAATTATAGATGTGCGCAATATGTCAAATGCTTGAGGCTAACATCTCATGCTAGCAGTACTCAATCAGCTGGACTACATTTGTGAAGATCTACTACTATACACAGCATACATCATGTCAATTTCAATTCTCCTGTGATATAATGATTGAGTTGACGTGCTGCTGAGCTTGAAGCATACGTAGGTCCTTCTCTCTCTCCTCCTCCATCGCTCTGCGTCCTCACCTCCTTGATTGCCAAAGGGAGGAGGGGAGCAGAGCCTGTCAGCCTTTCTTTCTCTCTATTCTTTCCTCCCGTGCTTTCTCTATGCCTTTCTTCTTCCCTTTCTCAATCTCTTCTCCACTCTCGTCCCCCTTTCATTGATGACCAACCTGTCAGCAGCTCCTGTTGAGGCAGGCTGTGAATGATCTGCATGTGACTGAATGCTACACAGTGTTTTTTCTCCATGAAAGCATATCTGCCGGTCCAGTGAGGGCTCCATCAGAGAAGCCTAATCTCTGATAAGCGACAACCCTTAACCCAAATTGAAGAGGGACAGGGTATTCTTGACTTTGCTTCACTGCGCTCAGTGGTTTCTTTCTGAAACTCTTTGCGCTAAGGCGCTTGGTGTTACGCAGTGTTCCTTACATCAGAGATCTAATGAGCCAGTGGCCACATTAGCTCCAGCGCCAATAGAGCCACGCACTAACTCTCTGCCAGGGGCCAGAGTTTTCCAGTCCACTGGACCACCAAGTTGCCTACCACCATTTCCACCCGAACCCAACTCCCCCCCTGCCCCTTCAACCTTTATAATAGTGTAGGAGACACCCAGAAAAGATTTATGGCAGAAGAAGTTGCCTTCAAGCAAGAGGGAAAATGTGTTTCTTCTATGTAGCAGCAAAAGGAGCATTCAAGATTCTGTCTGAGATTCATCATCGAACACAATGTTGTTTTGTGAAATTGGAAAACATTTTGTAAGGTTTCCTTCCATTGGGGCTCCGCGACCAATACTGTATTTTCGACATGTCTGCAATGTTTTGTAGTGTAGATGTCACATTCTTAATGCCAAAACATACAAATACAAATATCATCCTGGTGCCACTGGTCTGATGAGATAAAACAGTATTGATTTCTGATTAAGTTAAAAACCAAATGCAAATAATATATTCATAAACAAAGCACATAGCAGTAGCAGTCAGTTCAGAGCATCACTGCACTACAAAAGCACATACAGTACATGCACAAAACCACAAACAAAGAAAAGTAAACCACAAGATGTAAATATTCGAAAACCTGACCATCAAAAATGTATTTGATGGAAAATAAATTGCCAAAATAATATTTTTTATTTTAAAGGAACAGAGCAAGTACAATCATTTTGTGCAATCCCTTTATAAATAAAAGCTTTGACAAGAATTGCCTGTCTTGGTAAATATTTTCCCTGCCAGCAGACACACACACACATGCAAAAACTAACACACACACACACTAACACACATATTTTGGATTTGTCAGTGTCCCTGCCTTCTCCTCTTCCCTTCAAATAGCAGCTCTCTGAAATGGAGTCTGCAGGCCCTCAGGGTTTCTGACAATGTTTCTGACAATGTTTCAGACATTCCTGAGTAAAATGAACAGCGGTATAACTTTGGCATTGCTACATTTAAAAAGTTTGCTCTTTTAAAAGTATATTGAGAGAAACTGGGTCACAATTACCACCAAAACCTTTTTCAACAGTTATAAAATATATTCAATTAAATGGCAACATCAATATTGTAAATAGTCCTTTTTATGAAAATAATCATTGAATGGTCCGTCCATTAAGCACCCTGTTGAAAAATGCATAGTATGAGACCCCTTGCAAAGTTGTCGGACGTTTTAGCTTTATCAAACCTCTGCAAAAAGTACTCTTGATGTTTGAATGTAACAATGAAGCTAACCTCCACAAGTATAATACAAAGTTTACAATTATTGGATGAATTTCCATAACATTTTGTACAGATATCCATGTTTCTCCTAAGAGTGTATCCTATTGATGTTGAAGAACCTATCGTCAGGTTTTTATTGAGAGCTTGTTATCATTTAACATTTAAGCATTGCTGTACATCCTCACAGAGCAGCTAGCCAGACTGTAGATTTGTGTTCTCGTGAGAACAAGAATGCTGTATTTGTGTCCAGGTATTTGCTTTTGGCCAGTGCTGATCTGTACTCTATGTGTTGTGTGTCCAAGAGAAAATGTTTTAAAATGGCTCTGTACCTGGGAAACTGTCTGAACTCCCCAAGAGACTGTCACCAATAGAGCTACACAATGCGAGATTCTGTGTCACAATACACCAATTTAATCGGCCTAACACTCTGAAAAGAAAATGCAGAAGAGAAAATGTGTACCATCCCAAACAATGAATTCATTTGATTTTGGCTATTTGGTCTTACACGGACATTTAGGCTATAAAGGAAATCAGTATAAAGCGACCATGTTGATTGGTCTCCATAATGCTGCCATTTCAATCACGCAACATGCATAACGGCTAACTAGTTCAGCCCTGGCAGCAATAAGGCGTGTCAGACTGTTATCTCTGCTCCACAGAAGATAATACATTTTGTCTAGACAAATACTTCAAGTAATAAGGCGAGAGAATACATATCTAATTTGATCACTGAATGCATTGCTTCTTTAGGTCTAACAGCTGGAGAAAAAAGACGTTTCCATCTCCGCCCTCGGTGAGATGTGGGTCCAGAAGTACAGTTTTGTTTGTTATACAATCCATGGAGCTGTCTGGGGATGAATGCCCTCCAGGGGCTCATTCATAAGATAAATTGGCCTGAAATTCATGGGTCCTGCAGACAGTCTGTGTCTCCCTTTGTATGTCTCACTCTCTCTCCTGCTTTTATGATGCAAAAGCACTCACACAAACACACACTAACATACACAGACGTCCCCTAATGCCCTCATGTTCTTCCATGTTATTCGCGGATGCAGTACGCCGGGGCTAAAAGAGGAAAAAGAAAAACACCTTTGCATCTGTCTGAGAAGCTGAAGTCCAGCCTAGGGCCTATAACGCTTCAGTGGAGTGTGCTGTGATTTGACAAGGCCAGTGACAGGAGGCACTGTAAATATTCGGCTGTCATGTGACTCATTTTTTGGCCTCAAGGAACCAACGAAAGGTCAACGTTTCCTGATGCCATTGCCAACAACAAAATTAAGTGACTTTATCTCTTGCTCATGCATATGTACCATTTTAGGAGATGGAGACATTGGAGGTGTTGCATCACACTGCTCATGCAAGGCAATGACCATTCACATTTCTAGCGGAACACACAACAAGCATCCATGCATGCACACAAACACACACAAGTACACACTGGGTTTGTTATACAAGCTCATCTGCCATGCTGAGACGTAGATATATATGTATACGAACAAACACACACTGTCACGCAATCACAACCTTTGGGTTTGTCTTCATGCATGTCATGTCTGACAGTGACAGCAGAGCATTAACACGTCTGCACAGCTTCGCTCATGAAGCAAATTATGATCCATGTTCTTTATTCGAATGCGGTGCTAAAGGTTAAATAGAATAATTTGTGTCAATAATACAACAAAGATCTTAAACTTGAAATGATCTGGCATTTTTTGTGAAATGCATGCCTCTGTTTTTGTAATGTATCCCGCATACATGTGTCCAGCTTTTAGTCGAATACTTGTACTTATTTGGAAAGGCACCACAACTTTGCTGCTTAAATGGACACAACAAAAGTGTTATGCAGAAGGAGAAGAAAGACAATCCAGTAAACAAAATAGTTTCTATATACATTCAGAAATAGATTGAGAACACTCCAATATAAGATCATTTGTTGGAAGGAAAAGCAAAGCTGGGGGACAGCGCTATAAGTAGTGGGTGTTTTAAAGCAAAAATAGAAACTCACAAATGACCAAAAACCCTGAAACTCTCTAATGCACCCAGTGGAGTGGCAACTAATGGAATATCTGCCCATGTTTTAAAACACTCTACTGATTAATTTGGAAACTCAAATACATTTTCCAGACCGCCACTGGTTTATTTCCTTGTTAATCTGACGCTCTACAGATAAAATGCAGTATACTTTGTACAATTTACTGTGCCATGGGGAGACGTGAGAGATCATGGAGGAAATATGTTGGACAGAACAAGCAGCCAAAGCAATAAGCAATAGCAGTAAGTCATGGGTGTCTCTAAGTGGAGGCTGAGGGAGGAGAAATATAACAAGTTTGGGACTTGCATTTTTAAATGGATTGCAGTTATATAGCGCTTCTCCAGTCTTTATGACCCATCAAATAGCCTTTTGCAACACATGTCATCATTCACCCATTCACACTTCCATACTATCTGCTCATCAGGAGCGATAAACATTCACACACACACTCACACACCTTTCGCAATGCCATCAATAGCAATTTGGAGTTCAGTATCTTGCCCAAGGACACTTTGACAAGTGGACCAATGGGGTCTGGGATCGAAACACCACACACCCATGGTGGACGACCACTCACACTACGGCCAATGATCAGTTGAGTAGAATTGAGAAATGAGCAGCCAGGGTCAGGTTAACAGTACACTCATGAGGGCCAGAGGTACAACAAGCCCAAAAGAATAAAACATAAAGCTTTGCCTTTTTATATATTGTGTCAAAAATCTATTGAGAATAAATCTACTGGTTGCTAACTCAGTTCTGAACAACTGACTAAACTAAATGGCATCTTTTCTGCAGCATAAAATAGCTATGTGACAAGAACAGCATTTTTTTAAATGTTATATTTTTCCTTTTTTGTGGAGAGGTGCTATGTATGTACAGTACAGTATGTAGTCAAAGCCACTTATCAAACACATTACTCCAAAGCAAAATACAAGTATATTCCAAACATATTCCCTAATATGGCAATAAATCAACATGATTCTCCATTTTGCTTAAAGTGGACCTATCATGCTATATTTGAATAATATAGTGTAGGACCATACCTATATAAGGCATATTTTTTCAAAATACCAAACAGATCATGCATTTTAGCCATGCGTCATTTCGCTCAATTTGACCATTTCTAGCTCTGTTTTAGCAAGGGCAGATTCAGTGAGAACAGCACCATCTACTGGCCTGGCATATGTACTACAGCGTCTCCAGCGCTTTCGAACGGCAATGGCCGTGGCTGTCTCCTCCTGATTGGTGGAGTTGGCCCAATAGCCGTAGCGCCACTGTCCTGACGTCAGTGAAGTGTTCAAATCTGGATCAGTTTTTATCAGATCCGTTGCAGCCCCTTTTTTAGAGATTTGGGTATGGAGGAAAATAGAGAGGGTTGTGTTTTCTGACACTTGGTGAGTTCCCTGGAACACCGGGGACACATATTCATGTATAAAAGACGTACAAAAGTGCATTTTGCATGATAGGTCCCCTTTAAAGTGTAAATCCAGCAGCCTCATGCTAATGGATAAATGACTGAAGGCCCTCCCCAGACACAAGCTGAGGGCCAAGAGTTCAGGCGGCCCCTGAGGCAGAGCCTGGATCTCTGATTCTGTGGATGTGGTAAATCCTCCTTTGTCTAATGTGCATCACTCTTAAGTCACTGCTACATCTAATGTCAATAAATGATGATACAATCTTTAACTGTCCTTGCATACAGCAGCCAACCTGGCCTCAGGCAAGGACCGTCCAACCCCAGAGATAATCATATTAATGATTTATTGTGACCATATATCATCTACATCTTCAGTGGTGTATGTAGTCAACTATTGAATTAAGTACAAACTTAAAATGGTGTGCATTTACATTTAAGATGTAATGCAGAATAAGAACTTACTAAAAGTTGTATTAATCAAATATAAAATGCAATAATCTTTTACCAGGGAAAGCTTGCCCAGGAATATTCGTTTTTCTTGCAGAAAAAGTGCAAAAGTAATCATTTGCCCATGATGTTGTGTTGGCCAAACAGGTCCAGGTGTGTTTTCTCCACTGAGAGTCGGTGTCTATAACATATTCATTTGTTCCTAAAACATCGTCATACATGTTAGAATAATTGTTGCACTGTGAGATGTGAATTTGTAGGAACAAATGACTTATGAATAATTTATAAAAAGGACTTTATTTAATTATTTCACACTTCACTTTTTGCTGTTGTAAATGACGTTTTTTTTTCCTGCGGACGTGAAAATATTTTGTTCATACATTACTTTTATGTTAATAAGCCTATTTTGTATCCAATGCTTCCGATACTTTTATACATTTAGTTCATTTCTTTTATAAAGGGCAGTTTATGTCAGATAATGTAGTCAAAGAAAATATATAAGTCTGTATAGTGTTCAAGTATAGTGTATACTGTGTAGTATACACTATATAGTACACTGTATAGTGTTCATGTGAATCAAGTAATTAATGATAAGTAAGGACACATTTTTGAATCAGATCCTATTGTTTTCACGGAAAACGTATTATCATAGATAGAGTATTAAAACAGGTTGTGATAACCAATTAGTCGTGTTCAGTCTGTGAAGGAAAAGAGGGTGTGATGAGGGTAATATCCTGGTTAATTTCCAGAGGCTTGAATTCAAGATGCATGTAGCAGAGTCGTCATTTTCACTTTTCTATGTTTAGGTCATGTTTACCTGTGGGCTCTGTTCTTTTATCTAAGGCTACCAGTGTTAGCTCTGACCAGGCTGATGCTGCCACTGATAACCGTTTTTCTCCTTTTAATTAGCAATCAACAAAGCTCTTCTCCAAGATGTTAAGGGGGTTGAAGAAGTGGTTTGGGGTGGATTAAAGCTGTCGGCAATGCAAATGCAAATGTGCTTCTCCAAGCTTTACGTTAAAGCTCTGAATTGGGAGCTTAGCTGGGGAATTCTGTCCACATGCTCCAACCCATTCTTGTGAGTGCTGGAAGGATTGCGTGGTCTCACTGATGGGTTGGACGACCAGCTCCCGCAGCTTTGAAGCTGATAAACCTTTTAAAACCATGACAAATATTCTCCTGCAATTTTGCCAGAGGAAAGGCAAATAAATGGAATAGGTAGCAGGCGCAGGAATATGAAAATGTGCTTCATCCACCTCAAACTCCCCAGCATACGGCTAAGTTAGTCTTTGAAAGGCTGAAGTGCTTACTAGTGCACAGCACTGAGCTTATGCTACAGTGATTGTCTCTTCCGGAGCAGTCTTCCAGATTTTAAAGCACATTAACCTTAAGGTCCTGCAGCAATATGGCAGCCCCCTAATAGCCAATAATGTCACAGCATGAAGACATGAGGCGTGTTGTGGAACGGTGATCAGGCATTTAACTGCACCACTGTCAGTGGCGGACGTGGCTGCATGGCACAAGTTAGGCGGCAAGGGTGAGACATCCAGTCAGTTTCCATAGTGATGTGGTTGAATGGAGAGGATTAGCAGGGGCAGTGTGGTGAGAAAGGATTGCAGGCTTCCGTCAGAGCTTGCATTTAAAGAGCTCCATGTCTCGGCTCCCTCCTATTTGGTGATGCTGATGATGGACCCTTCGTCTCCCTTCACTCCCCACACTCTCCCTGATGCAGACGTGTTTTATGTGCACGGAAACGGCTGCCTCCTTTTTCTGTGGCAGTTTCTCAGGTGTACAATATTTGATCAGCCAGTTGTTAGCCATGGTACAAACCTTGCTGCCAAAAATACATCTTCAGAATTAACAGCCATACAGATATTCTTAATTTAATGCCATTCAACTGTTAAAGTGTTGCTTGTTTTATACAACTTTTCTGAAGTACAACTTCCTTTCATGAGAAGAGGCTTTATGACTACTCACTTAAAAGCTTCAGATTATACTGTATGGATTAGTGCAGATCTGAGGTTCACATGACACACTGGCAGTCATTTTAGGAATGTAATCCTTATCACAATGATTAACCATCATGTGTCGGTAATCTCAGTCTCGTTTCTCGGCCACATTATAATAAATAAATGATCCGCAATGCGATTATAGTGGATTTGTAATTATTTGTTTTAAAATTGCTTTAAAATCCTATTATTTTTATTTGCTATTGATTCACTTTTTCTCTGGTTGAGAATAACCAAGGAAAAATAATTATGGGAGCTGAAATGCAACTCTTAATTACAGAAAGCGGTTTAACAAGAAGAAGCCAGAAGACAAATGGAATTATAATAAGTATAATTATAGTCATTATCCAACATTGTACCCTAAATAGGGTTATATTTGGTCACTTTGTTAAAGCATTTTATTAACATACATTGTTTTTGTGATTATTAAGATTATTCAGTCCATCTCAAATATCTAACCCAATAGCCGATGTAAAGTCTATCTAAAAAACAAGAAGCTTTAAATACACCTTTTTATGTTTGAGAAGCTATTAATGCTTTAAAATGACCAAGCATAGTAACCATCCACGTCTAAGGACATGTTTCAAATGCCATCACTGAGGGCAGCTTTTTTAAAACATTAATTTAAAATGAATTATTCTAGATAGGAAAACATAAAAGGCTACAGACACAAAGGGGTTGAGGCTGAAGCAGTGCCGGTTCAATGCCAGGGCTGAGGATGACCTCAGTGAAAAGGGCTTTTCTTTTGGAGGAATTCAGAGGCTGCCAACGTATGATTGAAGTGATGTAGGATCTATCAAACAGTAGAAAATTGTAATCATAATTTCTACAATATTGGACTCATGATTGTCATACTGATGCTCAACAGCACTGCCTTAAAGATGTATGTTTTTTTTAGAATAGCAGACATTATATTATAAGCAGCTTGCTGTAAACAAAACATTAACCTCTAACCCATTCTTTGGTGCAATTTCTATGTTTTGATGATTTTACTTGACCAACTCATTTCATATATTGATTGAAGTCGCGACTTACACTTATTGTAAGTCGCTTTGGATAAAGCGTCAGCTAAATGTAATGTAATGTAATGTAATGTAATGATTGAAATAGTTATTAGTAAATAATACAATATATAGTATTTGGGTGAAATGCAATTGATGAGAATTCTAAAGTGTATTTATACATACATGATCCCATAGATAATGTAAAGCTTATGTTATGCATAACATGCAAATATTAAATAAAAGCAAAGTATAGTATGTTGAGTAAAAAAAAATAATACTACACATTTATAAATGTCGACTATGTTTGTGACGACGTGTTTCAACACACATTGTTTTTCTGCAAGTATAGCATTACAGAATGTTATTGTATTACATGTTTTTTTTCTCATTTGGTGAATCAATCATACCAGATTATCCCTGTAAATGAGTTTGTCAATGCTGAAACCACTATGTCCAATTTGCCACTTAACCTTTTTTTAATACAGATAATATTGTTTAGAACCATTTAAGCTGTTATTGCTAGAAAACAACCAGATGCCTGGTTCTAGGATAATTCATTTCAAAGGCCCTTTGGATCTTTGACATGCATTTGTATGTTGGCGTATATTCCTGCGTATAGCCTAGATGGGCTTTGTAACCCTCAGAAGTCTAATCTGCACCATTAATGGACTTTTTGTAGAAGTTAATTAACCATTTTCAATGATAGCAGCACAGCAATCCCAGTAGAGAGCCATATAAAGGAGCGAGAGACGGAGACCGATTATACTGTTGCCTAGCAACACATGTACAAAATTTGAAGCGATGTAGTGCCCCCATACTGGTTCTCATGGAGGTCATATGTTTACTAAATCCACACCGTGTGCTGGCTGTCACACAGGGCTGTCCACAGATCAGCACAGGTACCGGTCCATGTCCGGCTCACTGCATGTTGACGTGTCGATGTAAAGCATGTTAAACCTAGAGGCTGATTCCTCTTAAATCATGGCGGTCTAATTCCATGGATTTGTGAAAACTGCATTTCTTTTGAGAGAGTGGCAAATGCTACATCCGAATCCCAACAGAGGGAAAAGGCTGTCTTTTGGAGCCATGGGATTTAACTTCTTTGCATAGTTGATCCCTCCAGGAAGGTAAAAAAAAAAAACACCCCAGAGCATGCTCCACAGATTTGTTTGATGATTCACCCACTATTCCTGAAATATCATTGGCCAGCCCACCTCACCGATTCCTGCATCCAACAATACTTCACTACACGTGTAACTAATATCTGGCAAAGGCTGTTTGCTGTAAAAAAAAAAGAAGAAACTGTCCTCTCAGCTTGTATTGCTTGTTTGTAAATTGTGTGTGTGTGTGCGCCTGTGAGAGAAAGTGAAAGAGAAAAGGAGGCTTACAAAGACACAGAGAGACGTGGGGAGGGAGAAAGAGAGAGGCGAGACAGAGCTGCTGAGACACTCACTTCACAGCAATTTGGGTCATGCTAAACAAATGCTATACTAAAGAAGCACAGACAAATACGAGCATCTAGCCTTGAAATGATTTCAGTATATCTGAAGCTACACACATATCACAATGCATTGACTCAGAATGAAACAAAGCAGTACATGCAGAGACTGTCTCAGGTGTTTAAGTGCAGCAAGTGTGAGGTAAATGGGATAAATCATACCTGGGTGGGTCAAATTACATTAAGGCTTAACATTTGATATTGTTGAATTGAGCGGTTATTCAGTTATGCATTACTTCCCCGGTGAAATATTCCAATCCCTTTAAGCATCAAGACACAAGTGGTACACCACAGCGGTATTATACTCTACACTCTCTCTGTGCTCACAAGTCAAGAAGAATGTACAGGAACAATCCAGGTTAGAGGCAGATGAAAACAAAGAGCAGACAGCAACAGAAAAGAGGCAGCACATCCAGGCTCCTGACAGCATAACTCTTTGTGGGATTACCTAATAAGACATATTTATCTTTCAAATACTCTGTTGAAGACTGCCTTGCTGTCAAAACAAAAAGGGTTTTGTAAACAGCAAGTGATTTCTTGTTTGTGAATTGTATTGTGCAGATGTTGTTTTTATGTAGCAACTTTTAAGCAACCAGATTTATCCTGAACGGGGGTTTGAAGCAATATTTTCTTATTTTTCATCTTTATCATTTCATTTATGTTATCTTTGTCTATTGTAAGTACAAATGGGAACATTGGGTTTAGATGCACTATGTGTACAAATCACCATTCTCACTGGTGATTGTCAAACGTCACCAGATTGACTGCATGTTTACAATATAAAAATAAGGGCTGTGTACACAATTTTACCAGAAGGAGAAAAACAAGTCTGTGACAATATGAATAAAATATGTGAATTGCTTATAATTAGCATACTAATGACTAATCATCATGCTAATCAGTTCATTTTGTGCCCTCAAATTGCAGGCTGGTGTTGAGGAATATGAGTCCATGAAAATGCATTCTGAAAAGTGAGAAATGCTCAGAGAATTAAGCAGCTAAAGCAATCATTTCAAGGTAGATTATGTAACAGTATACACATGATGGGAGAAAATGTCTTATAGAGTGGCCTGTACTGCTTGAGACACATACAAAGGATATCAGTTAGATCCAAAATTATCTATTATTATCTCGTGTTTTTCAAATTTAGCTTGAGCTTAGAAAACACAATTAAGAAATACATGAGATAAATTGGATCTATCTTTTTTTAATATTTTGTGTTTTTTAGGCTTTTATATTACATGTTTAGGTTTAGCTTTAAGTTTATTTACTGTCATTTCTAAACATATTTTGCCAATAATACATTATTTCAAGAAATATATGGCTCAAGGGTATAAAGTGTATACTGTACAGCCAACTGAATACACAAGAAACAACTAAGGTGAATCACAGCACTTTTCACATCATTCTTCCAGTTCTCCGCCTAACATTAAGATGATTTTACAGCCAGTGGGCCGGTAAAGAGGGACAACCCAAGAGTCAATCTCAGTCACACTTTAAAAGCCATTACAAGAAAGGACAAGTAATCTCAGCCTAATGGAGCCCGTACAACAGCCAAATACGAGCTTCCGACTGAAATTAGCAGACTGTGGGCTGCTGGAGAAAAAGGGCAGTGAGCTGCATCAAAGCAGAGCTGCGGGGTTAGCAGGTCAGCTGGCTGAGCTACATGTCACCAGCCTATTGGACATGCCTGTGTGCTCCATCAGCAGGTGTATAAATATGTGTCATGTTTCACACCCTATGTCCGCAGGGACTGCAACCCAGATGGGATTTTAAATGCTGCATTTCATGTGGTATCATTTAGTAGGTTAGTTCACCCCTCATTGGTTTGCCATCTGGTGCCCTCTCAGCCTGTGATAGGGAAATGCACACTGCAATCTAAACGCTCCTGATCTTCCGCCATGAGCCTTTCCAGAAGTTTGCACAACAGTCAGTGTGCACTCCCTAACCTTACTGAAACTTCTCCATTCGTATTCTGACAAGTGAAAGCAGCCAGGAGGACACGTGGA
Source organism: Trematomus bernacchii (assembly GCF_902827165.1). Taxonomy (NCBI): domain Eukaryota; kingdom Metazoa; phylum Chordata; class Actinopteri; order Perciformes; family Nototheniidae; genus Trematomus; species Trematomus bernacchii. Next base: position 2,910,792 of record NW_022987573.1, on the reverse strand, counting down.
GTTTGAAAACAGACTACCATGCCTTTAAATGTTGGAAAGTTTGTAAATCACAAACAGGTACAAGCCAACGTGACATCACAGTTCACGCAACAAAAACAGCTGAGCTGAAAAGAAACTTAAAAACTCAAGTAAATCAAACAAGTGGGCACGTTTACATTAGTATCACTTACCGTAGCTCTTGAAATTGACGATCCGCTCTTTGAAGTCATTTGTAGTTCTTGTAAATCACTTTCCGGACGGTTTCTGTAAACAAAACAAAAACATGATAAAAAATCCGCGGCTGGATCCACTTTTCGCTGATTAGCTGTCCACGTGAACACTTCTTCCCAGTCCCGTGTGTTTTCCCGCTGATTTTAAAAACAGTTTATCTTTTACTTTAAATATGTTTTTATTCATATTTATAGTCCTCGAGTTTTTTCTTCCCCTCATTTGTGGAAGACGCCGGGCTTTGGACGCTGAGTTAGACACCAGACACTGCACCCTCCCTTTATTGACGGGTTCCCTTTATTGCCAGATTTGCAGACAGCCGCTGACTGGCCTCACCGTCCACATAAACGCGTTTGGACCAGATAATGCTGCTTATATTACCCCCCATATGTTTCCATTTTGCACCTCGACCATACATTTCATTACTGGAGGGGAGGGGGTGCTCTTTTTGTGGAGGGGGTGGGGGTATTTTGTGTTGCTGGGCGCAGAGACAATTGATTTAAAAAACAGTCAAATCCTATAAGTGTTTGAGGTAAATAACCTGAATTAAATACCTTTTAAAAAAGCCCCAAAAGTGACCAATTTTGAGTACTTTGAAATTGGGATAGTCTTTGTTTTTAGGATTGCAAAACGTGAATGGCTATATGTAAAGGTCAAGGCAAAACATGTGAATAGCTTTTTATTATTAAAACGGAGGGAAAGAGTAAAACATTTTTTTTTTTAATATTAAAAAACAAACAAACTGCAAGTGCGATGTCAGTGTAGCCGATAGATGATGATGAGGAGGAAGACGAAGAGGGGGGGGCGACTTTGAGATGACATTGAGGCTGTGTAGATGGGAGTTGAGTCTCTGGTTGTTGATGTTAGACAGTCGCACAAGGCGAAGCGGCTGCTGCCCGTGTTGATTCAGCCTCCTCCTCCTCTTCCTCCTCCTCTTCCTCCTCCTGGTCTTCAGCACTGCTCCCCGCTGGACAGCTCCTGCTTGGACATCTCTAACGCTGCATGGTCCCTTTAAGTCTTTTAATGGAAGTAAAATCTATTTATGTTCCAAGAAATATTGGGAGTTTACAACTTCATCCACAGGAGGAATCTAAGGATACCTCGTTTCGAGATTTGTGGCAGGCAGCGTATCCTCGGCGGCACACAACACAGATTCATTGTGAGTAAACTGGTTGGTGAAATATTGAGTCTGGGTGTGTGCGTGTTTGGAAACCTCATACTAACGAGTCTGGTTAATGCATGTCTCTTTTCTAATGTGTCTTTGCAGCGATTGTGCGTGTGATTAAATTGTGAATGAGACTGTCAGTGTGTTGCTGGGGTCAATGTAATGACTGCACGATGAGTTCTGCACCTACACGCTACAGCCAATTACATGCCGAATTGATCGCTGTTTGCTCGTCTATTGGATGGTGCAAATGTGGAGACGCTTTTTCGTGCGTTTGATAACATGTTTAGTTCTCAATTAAGCGCATAGAATGGGGTGGATATTTGTGCAGCTTGGTGCGTAAAGCTTTTACGCATTGGACATCCCTTTGTCTCCAGTATGCGTTTTGTGCCCCAGTTTATTTGAGACCTCTCCGTATCAATTCTGCTTGCAATTTTGTATGTGGATAACTGTTTGGAGAATCTGCAGGTGGGAATTGTTGGACTCCACTTTATAATGCTTTATTATCGCCGGCTGTTTGCTATTGCTGCCGTGCGTCTTGCGCCTGGAGTGCATGTTTGGATCGTGTAATTTGTCTTAAAGTTTTCTTTTTTTGTCAGAAACATCAATTTCACTTTTTTTGTGTGGCTGTATTAATTGCAGACTTTGTTAAGGCGATCATGTGTGTGCTGATCTGGTTTTGGATGCTGTTAATTAACGCGAAATATGTCGTATGTGTTTTAGTTATGGGATCAAATCCAGCCTTACTTTGCCAACGATGTTTTTTTTATCAGTGTTTGTTGAGTTTGATATGAATGAACATTTGTCAGGCGGTCAAATGTTCATGAGATGATAAGTGCGAGTTCTCAAACGCATATTTCAGTAGGCTATAAATGAGTGCGTCTTTTAATTGCTATTCAGTAATTCAAATGCATTGTTGAACCTGCCGAGGAGTAAATAAATGCAGTGGAAAATGTGTTTGCTTTACAAGTGACCGTATTTTTAGCGCCTACTGAAAAAACCGACCAAATGCTCTATTCACGATTGCAGGTTAACGACGATTGAAGAGCCGTGTGTGCACAGGCTTCATCTCCAGATAATTGATCTAAGGGTAAGCTCTAGAAACCGCGAATCTGCTGTGTGGACTGGTGCTGAAGCCTCTCGTCCGACTGCCAGGACCTTTGCAAAACCCAGAGACATGGCGACGAACGGCACCAAAACGGACGGACAGGTCACAGAACTGAACGAGGTGGCCACTAACGACAAGCCCAAGTCACTGGACGTGAAACCCGAGAAGAATCTAAAGGATTTGCCTGTTAGAGAAACATGGGGAGGGAGATTTGATTTTCTCCTGTCGTGTGTGGGTTATGCAATTGGACTGGGAAACGTATGGAGATTTCCCTATCTCTGTGGAAAAAACGGTGGAGGTAAACAATATTTTCACTGCTAATTTAAGCAAACTGCATGGCCCATTCAGCTCCATGATGCATATTGGAGCATTTAATTGACAGTGTTGAATACATGAAAATGATAAATATCACATATTTAGAACCATAATTAATAGACGTTGTGCTGAAGTGTTTTAAGTGATGCGTCAGTGCAGTTTCAGCAGTTGACATTGTTTTTTTTTTTTAATGTATAACTTGATTTACTTTTATCCATGCAGGAGCCTTCTTGATTCCCTATTTTTTGACCCTAATATTTGCTGGGATGCCCTTGTTTCTACTGGAAACCTCCCTTGGTCAATACACCTCTATTGGAGGGCTTGGTGTGTGGAAACTGGCTCCTATGTTTAAAGGTATACTTCACAAAATATTTCTGGACAAAAGTGTCTTTATATGAGGCCTGTCTTAAAAATATGTATGGTGTTCGTTGCTTTCATATAAATGATTTAAGTTAGGATTTATGGAGGCCAAATAACACATATATCCAATGATAGTTTTACACTGCCTAATTCATTTCTGTATGATAGGTGTGGGCCTTGCAGCAGCTGTCGTGTCCTTCTACCTAAACATTTACTACATTGTAATCATTTCGTGGGCCATTTACTACCTGTACAACTCCTTCACCTATGTAAGTATTACATAGTATGCTCACGTGATTCATAAAAAAGCTAAAACCAGCATAGGGTCAAGGTTGTTTCATTAGGAATTATAGCCTGTGATATGTGTAAGAAATGTAACATCCATAAAAGTGTCAAGCAGGAAAAAACACCATCATTTTTGTTTTGCAGGACCTTCCATGGAGCTCATGTCACAACGCTTGGAACACAGAGAAATGTTATACAAACCACTCCATTGTAGATACCACCAATCTCACCAGCTCAGTGGTGGAGTTTTGGGAGTAAGATATTGACTGCTTTCTTTTTGCTTTAACAACAGCAGAGCTTGCATCCCAGATACACATAAAAGAGAGCCTCCTCTGCTGCATGCTTTTTTTCCCTGTGTGTATAATAGTCCCATTGTTGCTCGCTCTGACTTACAGGCGCAACATGCATGAAATGACGGATGGCTTGGAAAAACCAGGCCAGATTCGAGCGCCACTGGCAATAACACTGGCCATCGCCTGGGTCCTTGTGTACTTCTGTATCTGGAAAGGGGTTGCCTGGACAGGGAAGGTAAGACGTTTGCCAAATGTCGGTATCCAATACATCTTATGCAATACTGCTACCCAAAAAGTGTCAGCATTTGACAGCAATGCAATATTTATCAGTCTAATATCACCTCATCATTCATTTAGACTGCAGTCAGCGTTGTCAAGACTGATTTTATAATAAGAGAAGAGACATCAAACACTCATGTCCACTAATCCCACCCTGCCTCATGGTGGCTCCTCTAATTCCAATTCTCCTGACACGGTGTCTATACCGAGTGTGGATTCATGATAGGAGGAGCATACGCTACAATCTGGTTTCCTCCTCTCCCTTTACTTGGAGCAGTTTCCCTCCCTTGTGATGCCACATTTCGAAAGTCTAGTACATCACGTGTCCATGGCAAATAACATTTGTTTTGGTCACAAAATACCCCATCCCCCTGCACACGCTGCTCACAAATTGCTTGCACAGTATCATAAACGCACATAGCAATTGAAAGTGAAGCTCCAGGGATTTCTTTGCCAAATATTTGGTCTCTTTATCTGTTTAGATGTTTTCTTTGTTCGGAAGAAGACAGAAAATCTTAAAAACCTTCATGAAAATGTCTGTATGGTGGTCAAATTCTAAATGTTTAAATTCTGTATGCATCATACATTTACTTATAGTTCAGTGGTGTAATGATGCTGATCCTGCTGTCTCACATTGTACAGGTCGTTTACTTCTCAGCTACATATCCCTACTTCATGCTGTTTATTCTCTTCATCCGTGGGGTGACTCTACCTGGAGCTATGGATGGAATTATGTTCTATATCACCCCTGATTTCGCAAAACTCAAAGAATCTGAGGTAATAAAATATCATCATATCATTCATACCTATGTACTGCATGCCTGAAAGAGGAGAGCTCGGCATCATGCAGCTAAATGATGTGCTTCTTTGTCAGGTATGGCTGGATGCAGCTACGCAGATCTTTTTTTCCTACGGATTGGGATTGGGGTCACTTATAGCTCTGGGCAGCTATAACCCTTTCAAAAACAATGTTTACAGGTAAGACTGGTGATGATTCACGACTAAGGATCATCTCTGAGAAAGAGATAAAGAACGCTGGCAAAATGAATTTAATCAGAGCAAGTCATAATGGCTGAAGATGGCGGTAATTAAATTGCTGTTATTTAACTGTATTGTATGCTCCCATTCAAGACCGTATTCAATGATACTTGGTAAGAGCCCTTTAAGGGTCTTATTAATGTGAGTCGCTGCCATGAATTGAATAACAATCTAAGGAGAAGGCTGTTTCTCGTCTCGATGTGCGTGCTAGAGGGAGGAAAATAACAACTGTGATTGCAAAGCCTGAATGTTATCTCCTGCAGCACCATGGTTCTAGGTCACATCAACAATTAGTTACATCAAAATAATTGTGTTTATTTTGTGCGCTCTAGATCTACATCTACATTTATGAAAACTACATGAAATCATTTTCATGATTTATCATTAGTTCTTTAATAAGATCTGTTTAAGTCTGTCATAAACAATACAAATGTTCAAACATCTGCATGATCAAAAGAAATTAATAGCAGTGATTTATCCTCACAACTACCCTTTCAGATCTCAGTCTCTTTGCAATGTTGAATGTTTATGGAAGCTTGATACAGAGAAAGAAAGATATCAATGGGTCTATTTCATGTTTCCTCTCTCCAGAGACTCCATCATTGTGTGCTGCATCAACTCTTGTACCAGCATGTTTGCTGGCTTGGTCATCTTCTCTATTGTTGGCTTCATGGCAAATGTGACAAAGAGACCCATAGCAGACGTAGCAGCTTCAGGTAAGATGTTCTTCTTCTTTAATGTTTCTGTCACTGCACACAAAAAAGGAGCACTGTCATTGATACTGACTACTTAATACAGCATTTATCATCACTTCTATGTGCATGTGTGTGTTTGCTGTCATATCAGGGTACTATCAGTATAACCCTGATGAAATATGATTCTCCTATTTGCTATCCAGGTCCTGGCTTAGCTTTCCTGGCCTACCCTGAGGCTGTAACCCAGTTGCCCGTGTCTCCTCTCTGGGCCATTCTGTTCTTCTCCATGCTGCTCATGCTGGGGATAGACAGCCAGGTAAGGGGCTTGGGGATGATCTGCTCATGGGCTGACCTAAATATTTAAATGCAGGTACATATCATGCTGCCCACCCCTGGTCTCTGCATGATAAGCATGCAATTTGCTCCTTACGGACAGATATAGCTGAGCTTTGACATCAGCTGTCAGGTCTTTTTAAGGCAATTATATCACCTCTATGTGCCGCAGGTCTTCCTGTCTGTGTATCTTACCCTTGTGTATGCTATTCCAGTACGAATAGGGCCACATCAACAACAAAAAAATGTATACATGTAGTTATATAACCACCAGAACTCCAAAGTATAAGACAAAAATGTATGACCAAATTGTAAATTGGGTAAATAGTCTTTGCATATCCGAGCTATTGCTAGAATGGCCTCCAAGAAGTGGATGCTTGGTCATTCAGAAGATTAGGTTAGTGTTTCTGTCCCATGGTTCAGTGCACACAGCAACTCTTTATCATCATCAGTCAGTCTAAATACAAACATAACACTGAATAAAAAAAAGTTTCTACAAAACATTCACAGACCTCTACAAGATAGACAAAAATAACAATGTATGTATTGAAAACATATTTGTGGTAAAGAACAAAAAAGCAGCAGATGCATATAGTGCACATGTCCACACTATCTTAATTTTGTTTCTATTATTCTGTTTTTCAGTTTTGCACTGTTGAAGGCTTCATCACTGCACTGGTGGATGAGTATCCCAGAGCTCTTAGGGGAAGGCGAGAGATCTTCATCGCGGCCGTCTGTTTCGTGTCCTATATAATTGGACTTTCAAACATCACACAGGTACAGCAGAGGCGCCGTTTTTGTTATTAATGGCACACAATAAGATGCAGTGCAGGCATCTACTTTGTGTAACTGAAGTTGTAACACTTTTCCTGTTTTTCTGTAACCAGGGTGGAATCTATGTGTTCAAGCTGTTTGACTACTACTCTGCCAGTGGAATGTGTCTCCTGTTCTTGGTCTTCTTTGAATGCATCTCCATATCCTGGTTCTACGGTGTGTGTCATAAAAACATTCAAATGTTCTTTACAATTTAACAGATTAAGGTAGCTTAATATCACACGTGAAAAGTTGGGGTAGATAGCCAGGTTAGAAAGTGTCACACCTATCCAGACATGTTTGCGCATCTTCAAACGTCATTCAGCCTCAAGGTCAGGAGAACTCATGTGTTCCACCTCACCGTCCTCATCATCATGCATGGCAGACCGGCACAAAATTGAAATAAATTGGTTATGAATATTTTGATCATAGATTCATTTGTCTCGCAGGTGTGGACAAGTTCTACGACAACATTGAGGAGATGATTGGCTACAAGCCTTGTATATGGTGGAAGCTGTGCTGGGTCGTGTTCACCCCTCTCATTGTTGGTGTGAGTACTTTGAACTAATACAACCGTACATCTAATGTCATGACATGAAAAATGAAATAATAAATAAAGTCAATATTACCTGCCTGCAGCCATGTCGCACTGAGACAGTGCTGCCTGTAGTCAGTGTTGTCAGGATGCATAAAGCGTCTCGTGTCTCCCACAGGGTGTGTTCTTGTTCAGCGCCATACAAATGGTTCCTCTCAAAATGGGAGACTATGTGTTCCCAGGCTGGGGTCAGGGAGTAGGCTGGCTCATGGCCATGTCCTCCATGATTCTCATACCAGGATACATGGTCTATATGTTTCTCGGACTCAAGGGAACTTACAAAGAGGTAAGAAGTGTATTTTCTGTTGGGTTTGTTAGGTGAATATGAGGTATTGCTAGCCTGTTTCACCATAATTCTATCTATTCTGATTCTGCAAGATAACCCCTTAATGATTTGTCTTGTTCTTCTCTACCAGCGACTGAGGATAATGCTCCACCCTCCTGCAGTTGTCAGGCGACCTCTGGAGAATGGACCTGAGCAGCAGGCAGAAACCAACACCGCTACCCTATCGAGCCCTGTCAACCCCGCCAGCCCTGTCAGCCCGGCCCCGGCCCCGGCTAACCCTGCCAGCCCCACCACTCCAGCTCCAGTCAGCACCACCAGCCCTGTGACTCCAGCTAACCCGGCCCCTCCGCCAGCAAATCCAACCACTGCCACTAGCCCGGTGAACCCGGCAACTAGTCCCACTGTCACCATCACCACCGCCACCACCACGGCCAGTCCGGCTAACCCTACTATCACAACTGTTAGCCCGACCGTCCCACCACCCAACCCAGCAAGCCCAACGGAGCCTATTATCCCCCCAAACCCAACGAGCCCGACCTCTAACCTGACCAATGCAGAGGCCAATGTGTAGACAACAAAGAAACCCTCATGGAGCACGTAGACAAAAGAGAACATTACAAAGGACTTCCAAGATTTTAATTGATTCACCTACCTCCAGGGGCAATATGTGATCAAAACTGATTTTCAAACCATCTATAATTTTTTCTGCATTTGTAAAAACCAAACCAATTATGTCTTATTGTTGGTTTGCATTCAGAAAACAATGTCAAAGACTGTTAGTGTTGACAAATACAACCATAAATCTGAGTAAAAAAAAAAAGAAATGTAAACATACTGTGTAATACTGTGAGAAAAGAAAAAAACAGAGATATAGTTTAGAGATTTGTTGAATATCTTCATGATTCAAGTAAATACCGTGTGAATATAGTAGATGAAGTAGTGAAAAATTGACATCATTGAAGAGTGGAAGGGATGTCGTCAATTTTATTGTGGATGTTTACTAAACCTCACACAGTTGTCTCTTTTCCAAACGTTGCACTCTGTGAGGTAAACTACAGGCCACAAGACAAACGGGGAGTAAGCACAATGCCAATAAGAAGTTCATGTTTAGGAGCTCTTGCAAAAGATTTTGTGTGTGAGAGAGACTGTTATTTTTCCTTCCTTTTTTTTCAGTAAAAAAAAAGGGAAAACTTTTATGTGATCGAAACATTTTTAGAATTATTTTTAGGATGTTTTATACTATATGTGTTGTGATGGAGGACCAAAATCAATAGGCAGACAAAAGCAAAAACTATGCCATTTAGTGTTTGGTTGGCAAAGCACAGGGTACAAAGAAGTCCAACAAAAAAAAAAGCACGGGGTTAGAGAAGTGATTTACAAACATTGACTATCCCTTAATGCTGACAGTCAATCCTGTTTACGTCTTGCATGCTTTCCTCAGGAACATCAGTGAAAACGTTCTGAAATGTCTCCTGACAAACAATAAAAAAAGAAGAAGAGAGAAGGCCTTAAGCCAATACACCAATTTCAACAAAGCCATAGTCTGTTTACATGACTGGCAGAATTACAAAATACAACTTTGTATGCTAGCACAAAAACCTGGACCAACTCTGTGTTTAAGTAAAGTCTTTTTTATGTGTAATGATCAATTATAGTTTGATCAATATGTATTCAGCAATACATATGTAGATGTATAAGTCCAGGCCAGTAAGCAAGTGGTCTGTTTCTCTTTTTGTTTATGTTGTCTTTGCTTTACTAGTAAAAAGCACAAGCTTTAATTTCCCCAGACTTTTGCCATGGCGTGTTAGGACAATGTTAGTTTGCTTCTATGGCAGCTACTGTGAAAGGCATCTGGTTGAACAGAACATGTTTACTTTGAAAAGCAAAACAACTGAGCGAAAATGTGAAATGGCTACAGTTCATGTCCTGTGAATTTTGTATAAAGTTACTCTACCACAGTTTTCTCTGGAACTTTGTTGTAAAACTGTACTGTGTAAAACATGTAACTGTGAATGTCTGTAATACATTGGAAGTTATTGTCTAAATGTTGAAAAAATGGAGTTGCTGTTTTCTGCAATAATATTTTGATCACAGAAGCTAAAGCACATATCTTACAGAAATATACGAGATGATGATGACAATGAAGATACTGAGGATTATATTAAAAATAGAAACTATGTCTAGTAAAACAATATTGTTTTGTATATTTTTAACTGTCTCACTGCCTAATGTAAAACATAATATAAACATGATATGTATTTAAATGGTGTCACATGATAAAGCACGATTGTTATGTTATACAAACAGAAAAAGACTGAAAAAATAAAGAATTATAGAAAATATAAATTCAATATATGCCTGGCATATGTCCCTTATAGCATGTGTGTTTCAAGTAGCAACCCCACGCTTTTCAACACTCTTATCAGGAAATGAGGTCAACCCAACTATCCTTTCAAAAGACGTTTTCTGCGCTGAATCCTCTAGCAGTAATTGGCTATTGTTTACTCCTTTGTAGATAAACCCTGTTGTCTTTACTGTATTTCAAGCCAAACATATAGAAAAATGTAAGACCAATACATTAACCAGCAGGAATGAAGTGGAAATCAGTACAAAGTGTTATATAGCTGGATTCATTTTTTGTGTATTTAGAAAGAACCCAGGTTGGACGTGTAAAATCAAACAAAACCTCCTCCGCCACTAGCTTTATTCTACCATGGGGGTGAAAAAGGGAAATAACCATTACAGTCAAATGAAACATCAAAAGAGAAATAGAGAAAATTGTTTCTAGCCCTTCCTTGCGGTTTATTAAGTGTCAGAAACACAAGCTGATAGAGAGGCCTCGGCATGAAAAACATCCCCATAGAACAGCTCCTGCCCGGGGGCCTGGCGTGCCCACCCGCCCCATCTCCCCAACCTCTTATGGCTCTGCGTGTTTGATTCTGTGTATTTGAGTGTGTGTGTGTGTGTGTGTGTGTGTGTGTGCCTGCATCTTCTCCCCCACCTCCTGCAGTTGCTGCTTCCATTAGCTTCCAGTGTGATAAAAGAGACAGCACCAGCTGACACCACCACAATGACTCGCCGTGGATAAAAGAATGAGATGTCCCCTCTAGTAGCTCGTGGCAAACTGTGTGTGCCTGTGTGTAGCTGTGTGTGGGGGAGAGAGAAAGGGAGGGGGCAGAAAGGTTATGGACAGAAAGCTGTGTTGGAGTGGACTGGGGTTTGAATAATGCCCCTAATGGCAGCTCAAATAAACTAGCCCCCTTTATTCCCAGTTGTGTCATTTAGCATCATTACCTATGAAAACCAGTCACCAGCAAGATAACCCAAACTGATGTCTTACATCAACAGGAGCCATAGATCATTGTTTATGGCAGGGGGAGGACAGCGACGAGGAAGGTCTTGATTAGTTGGGACCAATCTAGCAGAACACAATTAGTCTTCCACAGCTTCAGCAGTGATGGATCAAACGTCTTTACAAATGTACCAATATATATTCAGTATATATATATATTTATTTTTTCCAGAGAGGATGTACAAATAGCTGACCTAATTCGTAACTTCTTTCTCCAACAACCAATACTTGCTGCCATTTTAGTGTCATGCTATTTCCTGTGACTCATTGATTGAATTAGGAATGTTGGCTTCATTGCCTCTTCAGATGTTTGATCATAGTTAACACATCACTGAAAATGGTTCCTCTATAGTATTTAGATACTTGAAAAATGTGCGAGCTGCAGTAAGACATAGTCACCTAATAATATCTGGATTGGGACTAGTGATTATTTGTGTATAGTTGCTTTTAGAAATCGATGTTACGGTTTTATTGCTTACTTAAAAAGCCCTGAGAGACTGTGAGCTATTTGTCTGACCTCTTATTGCCCTATGTCCCCTCCTGCACCATGAGATCCTCAGAAGCATGGCTGCTGGTCGTCCCAAAGTCCAGGTACAAACACAGAGGAGAGAGCCTTCACTGCCAGGGCTGCCTGAGGAGATCAGAGCGGCAAACTCTTTTGAATCTCTTTTAAAAACCCACATTTTCAGAATAGCCTCTATTTTATTAATGTTTTTTTTACTGGTTTGTTTTACTGTGTTGTTCAAGGTTTGTTTGACTTCCTTTGTTTCAATACGGTTTCTACATAATTTCATTCTTTGTATTTAATTGTGTTCTGTTTTTCTCTAAAGCACTTTGTAACATTGTTTGAAAGGTGCTATACAAATAACCTTTATCATTATTAAAGGTCTGCCTAAAGAGACACCTCACTTGTCAATATTTGGACAGTCTTTTTTATAGGGCTGACCCCGTTGTGTCACTAAATCTGTTCCTAAGATGACTGATCCTTTAAGACAGCAGTTGAAGATGGTGGAAAAGTTGATGCTGATGTCTAAACAGCTTGGATTTTCACTCAATCACTCTTACTGCTTTTTATTATTCTGTTCTCATTTTGTCAGCCCATGTTCATCAGTTTTCTCTTTCTCGCCTTAATGAGCAAATAAAGAGATCAACTCCCAAACCCCCCCATCATTTCTTATCTCATTATGTGAATGATCTGCAACCCATTTATTCTGTCACTGTGATAAAGGGGTGAATTCAGGAAATGGACCATCAAATATGTACATTTTGCATGTGTATGTACCAGCACTGTACACATGAATAGATATAAAAAAAAGCACTAATTAATATGACACAATTTTTCATGCAATCTCTGGGTCTGTTAGCTCCATTTTGTGGCCAGATCTGAGCAAGGGGACATTGTTTGGTGTTTCGCATTTCTTGGCGCTCACTGTGGCGAGCCTATTTTTAAAGTTAAAAAGTGCTTGCAGTTTGGCCGCAAGAGAGGACACTGAAGAAGCAAACTGGTGATCCATGATGCTTTTATGAAAGGATGACAGAACGCTACAGCTTATAAACTCACACAGGCTGCAATGATTAATCCTCATAGCCCACTTAAAGGAAGGAAAACTAATTCTGCTGTGAAGATGAAAAGGCTGATAATTATGTTTATACTTTCTCTGTTTTTAACCCCAGTGTCAAAGGATTTTTTTTTATCGGAACGCCCTATTGGGTTTATGTTGTTGTGGGTCACTGAACCTGCATATGTTTGATGTGGATTTTGTGTGATCATTTGTGACATTTTTCCTCTGGTGCATTTGGTTTGCTCCAGACTTCTGTCTGAGGTACATTCACCCGAGAATTCAAAGCAAATACATTAATGAATAACTAATCTTTGCAGATGCATGAATCTACATATCAATGTAATCAGAGGATGTTGTGTGCATGGCTATTTCCAGCAGAGGGGCTGAGAGGATGTCAAGCATGCAAAGCCTCTCTGCATATATGCTAATTGGGCTCCATTTTCCAATCTGAATATGAACCTTTCTGAAATGAACTTGTTTACCAGTTCACTTTTTAAGGTGTCATTTTGCACATGCACGCAAACTGCACTGCTGCTTACTTATCAAGCATTTATGCCGTGCAGCTGGGTGAGATGTGAGATTACCGGGTGCACTCTGGGACATGTGAAATTGTGGATTCCCAATGATTTTTTCCGTTTGATACTGTGCTCTCGTGACACAGCAAATATTGCAGTTTGTTCAGGCAGCGAGGCTCGGAGGCAAGCAGAGCATATGATTTCAGTACAGATGCAAATGTAAGTCTGAATCCTATGCCAAAGAGGTTACTCTGTCACAAATCATAAGCGCTAATCACCCGCGCCGTAGAACATCTATGGGTTTGAATTAACAAATCCCTATACATATAGACCCTTCAAAAAGGACTTCAATTTACATTACATTACCCTTCCCCCACTTTGCCAGCTCATAAACCTTCAACATCACACGGAAAACCTTGCACCTGTCTGATGTCTAATGTAAATATTTGTACTATTCAAATTTCTGTTTCTGTACACACAACTGTGTAGTTTTCCTGTATCATCTAAAAAGGGGATGGCATTTTCAATGAAGGAATATTGAAGCATCTGTGACCAAAGTGAATCTCTGTGAGTGAATTTGAAGTCACAATAAAGAGGACGATTTCAGCTAATCAGGAAGACTGTCCCCAGCTACTTTCAGTTTGCTGTAGCGCTTCTTGTCTTTTGTCACAGCTTATAATGTCTCCCCAATGTGCCAGAGGCTTATGGGGGAGTCATTGCAGATTACTGCCTGGGTCAAACACTGAATGCAAATCAGGCCGAGTAACAGGCAAAGTGAAGCACTGGAAAATGGAATCAGGGTGCAGGACATATAGGGAAAATAAACTGCAATATTTGTCTTATTGTACATATGTGTCGTATAATTTATTTCTAATTTCAAGTGTGTTTGGCTGAATGTGTGTGTATGGACTGGCATATATTTGAATATACATTTTTTTTTTAAAAGAATATTAGAGCCAGGGTTTTTTCTCATATTAAACGACTATTATCAGAGCAGGCTTTTTCAAACGTAAGCGAAGGGGAGCAATTCCACATGGTGAGCAAGACATGTTACTCTGCCTGGATGTCACGCACAGTGGGTGCTCTGAATGATCTTGTGCTCTGATGTGAAGCTAGTGGGAGGAAGGGCTAGTTCTCCACTGAAGCTCCTCTAATGGCTTCCTCCTGGATTCCCTGCCCAAAGGGTTTCAGGCCCTGTGCTCTACCCTGGGCCTCTTTAGGCTGTGCGACTTTGATAATAGCTGACAAATGAAAAACTCTGCCGACATCAAACTGAGTTATTTGTTTCCCTGCTCTTACACAGAATGGACAACAGAAGAAACACACTGTTTTTTCTATAGCAAATGTCCTGGAACTTAACCCACACCGACTAGCAATGCTGCACCTCTGTGTGTCCACAGTGTACACATTCTGTATGCTTGTATATGCATGTAGTATGTGTACAGTTTGCATAAGCGGATGCACAAACTAGTGTGAATATGTGAAGTGTACAAAAACTCTTGATAAGTGTACAAGGCAGGCAGCTGCTCCAGGCAAAGCGTTATAAAGACCTGCTTTCTAAATGAATTCTTGTCAGATTACGCCAGCACACACATAACACTTGACTCCTCAGGATGTTGGCTGAGTCTGCTCAGTTTAGTACAGCTAGGAAGTGAATGTGAGGTGGAAGGTGAGGCACAGGTGAGTAGGAAGGTTCATGACTCATGTCTGTTATTTCAAAGTAATGTTAAGTAAATTGAAGGTAAGCAAAAACTCTTGCATTGCTGTTTTGTATTCATAGTAGGTGAGAATCACAGTTTCATTGTCTTTGTGCTTTTGGGTGTTGTTCTGTGAGCTGATGTGATTATTTCTGGTCCTATTTTATATGCAAATGTGACGAAGTGACCTCCACACGTGCATTGCATGCATTATCCCTCCTGTTGCATGACATTTTCACTCGTGTAGTTATGCCCTTGACTACACTTTATGAGTGTGCGGAATAAGAGGCAGATATTTAAGCTGACCCACATACATAAATATCCCCGCTCCCTCAAATATGAACCGAAAACTGAGGCAAACACGAGAGACACGTACAATGCAATGCTCTGGGAAACATTTTGAAGGCCTGTTCAGATGCGGTTTACTCTTTCTGACATGTTAAAAACACACGGGCAACTTTAATAGAAGCACTGTCGTATGCTCACAAGCTCATTTGTTCCTTGTCTGTCTCATTCTCTTCCTTAAACAACATGCACACACAGAGGCACACACGATGATTAAGAGGTCTGAGGGCCTTCAGGGCACGTGTGGACTCAGGGCTGCAGTGATTCATAGCTTTGATGTGGTGCATGCTTTCTATTCTAATCTGTCAGAGAGGAAACTGTGCTCACTGATGAGTGAGCCGGACCAGGAAGGGCCACAGAGTCCTGCCCAGTCTGTCCTTCCTCTTCCTCGGGCACCTCAGCCCCGCTCTCTCCCTCCTCTGACATAAACGGTGACAGGTGAGACGCCCCGAGAGCCGCCTGCGCACTGCAGGGCTGAGAGACACAGCAGAGATCACTGAGGTCAAGAAACAGCCAAAAAAGTGGTGCAAACAGAGTCCAACCACTGTCAGAAACGTACTATGACACACGTGAAGGACAGGACACATTTCTATTCAGCAGCACATAAGACATCATTTCACATGGGCAGATGCTATGTTATTTCATACGAAATTAAACCGGATTAGGCTCACATCATATTTAGTTATTCAGTGCTAATGTATTTAATTAAAAATATATCATCCTCTCCTTTTATGTAGTGCTTACACAAGGTATAGCAGATCTTTTATCTATTTTGATTAAATTCCTCCTCAAACCTCAATCGAACTTTGAATGCCACTGGTTATTTTCTAAAGATATCATAAGGAATACCAGTGTTATTTTAAAGCTACAAAGATTTTATAATTTAACTGTAAAAAAGCATTTGATAAAAAAAGTTTTGATTTGTGGAAATGTGATACTTTGAAATAACTTTACTTTACAATCAATGGCCACCCTTTTTACTTCATTATTTCATCATGCTTCCATATTCTGGCCATGAAATACAACCCTACATTTTATAAATAAGACCGTGGATCTGAGCTTGGAACTATCAAATAGGTCTGACAATATGAAGGGAGGCAAAGTGTTGGAGTTGGAGTGAAGTTCCTGTGGTCTGTCAAACACATCCTCTGGCAGGGCCTAATGTGGCATGTGACACGTCACACCCTATCACTCTGCCTTACAGATGACCAGCCGCTTACGTATGCCGCGTGCACCACTGGATCCCAAACCAGACACTGTCAGGTGTGATAACAGTTTGAGCACCAAACCCACTCTGAAGCCTTGCCCTCTCCCATTCCCCTACTTTTCATTTGATGCTGCAGCTGCACAGCTCACAGTTTGCTATGCACTACTGCAAGCATGTGCAGTACCCTAAAGATGCCTTTATCCCTGGTTCACCTGCACATTCCCCCGATGCTGAGGACCAGATATAACCCTGATGCTCCGCTCTCTCACACCGCCAACCTCTCTCCATCACTGGGGGGTTTTACAGAAATAAGGACTGCTGCTGATCCCAGCTCTTCAGAGGAAATCAAATAGGGCTGAGGCTCACTGTGGGGAGACAGTCAGCGACAATGGTGCATGTTATACATACACCTTCAAGCACCAAATACAGTTCCTCATCCTATTAGACTGCTGTACACCACTGTGCAAAGGCTGAACACATTTCTCCTCTTACAGAGTAACTACTTCCTCACACTTGTACACTAACGGCTTTTTTCTGTTCTTTATCTTGTCATTAGTGCCCTTTAGTCTCAAAATGTGCTGCCTACATTTGGCATTGGAGGTAAATGTTCCCCCAGCACACACTCATTATTTCAATACTTACAACGCAGTGGACAGACCCGGCCTCTTTGACAGCATTTGATGCTCTTGCTCTTTCTCTCTCTGTGTCACCATTTCTTCCACTTGATAGAGAAAGGATTTGGGTTTTTTCTTGTTTTGACCTTGTTTTCTATTTATTTCTATTTCTGTTTGATTTATCAAGACTACCTGGCTTTGTGTGAGGATGTGTGGTGAAACAGCTGAAAATGTAACTGCGTCACAGTGACAATCATTCTCCCTGTGCACAAAGAAGTTAAAAAAGAGATCTGCAAAACCCTTTCTCAAAAGTAATTTCATCAAAATTGCATCATTTTTTTAAGGATGTTTTTCCTTTTGTAAAAGAGGCCAGCCCCTGTGGATAAAACGTTAAAGCTACGACGTATTCAATCGTTTTGTAGCTTTTCCGTGAAGCGATTACATTTTTTTTTTAATTAAAATCAATCGCCACAGCTCACCTAATTTGATCCTTTCTTCTGACTGGGTCAAAGTCAAATTCCCTGCATTTGTGTATAATATACATCAAATGTGTGAATGAAAGCTCATCAAAAAGGTGCAATCTAAAGATTTATGCACATGAAGAATCTTGTCTTTCAGGTCGAACCTGGGGCTTTTTTTTCTTCTTTACATTGAACCTCTGACCATTCCCCATTTGCTCTGTAAGCGTTTCAACATGAAGGGGAATGTTGGAGCAGATAATAAAGCAGTCTACTGTACAATCTCTGGGCCCTTAAGTCTGATAAAACAATGCGCAGGTGGAAGAGAAGAAAAATCAGTAAGGAGACATTTTTCTGTGCTGGATTGGTCTCTTTGATCTGGAGTGCAGTGAAAGGAGGGCATTATGTAACGTCTTCAGCACACACATGGCCGACTGTGTGACTGCCAAAACACACGGGGGGAGTGGTATGGTGGTGCGCTGTGGCAAAGGCGGGGTGGGGGGGGGGGGCAGACAGATCAGAGGAAAGAGATAGGGCCCTGGAAGACAGGAGTAGTAGATGGACTTGTGAGGGAAAACATTGCTGCTCATATTGGTGTTAGGTCACTTTCCTTATTACAGCTGCTTAGTCAAGCAGCTGTAATGTGGGCCCTAACAAGCCTCATAATGAGACATGAGAATGCCCTTTAGTGATGGTTCAAACATTTATCTCCTGCTCAGTGCCCAGTTCTAACTGTTTCAATACACATCCTTTTGGTCGATTGTTAAGAGAATTCATTTGAATAATTACATGGGTTCCTGATCTTGTAGGAAAAATATAGTCTGTAACACGAAATATTAGCCCATCATTTGTATGCCCTAATTGGAAGCAATTCATTACCTTGAAGGAACAGCAAAATGGCAGCACAGTCATGCTACTGCAAAGCATATGGCCCTTAAAATCAATCATTTACAAATCAATCAATAATATATAAAAGTATGAAGTGTAAGCCAACTGTATTGGTAAGAAATGACTGGCTGTGTCAAGCACCATACGGCCTTATGGCAAGCCAAATGTGGCGCAACAAAACAGGTCAAAGATGGAGCTGAAACAGCATGCAACATGGAGGGTTGCAAAGGAGAAATGTATTAATAGGACCCTGCCAAATCAATGTAACATGCACGCCACACAAGACGGCCTAATCAAGAAGGAGCTGTCTTAACTGATCGAAGGAGGAAGTGAGGAAAAGGCAAAGAGCGATTGGGAGAGTGTGTTGGCGGTGGTGTGCAGCTGAGAGCTGATGTTGAGATGGCCTGACAGGGTCTGTTTCTGTTCATCGTGAGACTGTTATCCAGAGTGACCGTGTTGTCTTCCCTTCCCTCCACAAAGGTTATGCCATTGCCAGCAGTCCACATGACAGAATGAATGAGCCACAATTGTTGGAGCCAGAGATGCTCAAATCTTAAAGTACGCACCTACCCTACACTCAATCAATACCACATTCAACAGTCATTCATAGGTAAATCAGCGCCTGATCGCAATAATTCCGCCCTTGCATGCGACCTATAGTGAGGCTACGGCTGCATTTTAGAAATGACGTGCTTGGTAATCGGGTGTGTTGGGCTGTCAGCTTAGGGTGCATGATCTTGCCAGCATGACTCAAGTGTGCCCGTGAGCTGCTTCCTGTGCCTGTGCATCTACTCCAGTTGCTTGTATGATCTATTTTAGATGCTTTTGCCCAAGGATGTGTGTGCATCCTCACAGCAGAGAGCCACAGAAATAAGAAAAAAGAGGAGGGGGAATGGATAATGTTGAAATAATCTACAGGCAATCATGCAAATTCCCCAGACGTTGTGCACTCTGGGATTCTGTAGATACGGGTGCAGCCTCGCATTCTATTCAGGCATAACAAATTTGGAATTATGCAAATAATAAGATCTTTATTTTTGTATAGGCTATGTAGGCAACATTTGAGCCAACATGTGTGACACTGCTGGGGCAACTTTTTCCATTCAGTCTGTAGTAAAATCATGCATTTATCCATGTGGATTAATTATCACTCCATACCGTGTCCACTCTGTTGAACAGCTTCCATTGGTTCCTTACTTTTATGTAACCAAGAGCAAAACGGAACGAACAGTGTTCAACATATGTGTGTCTTGACCATGTCTGAAAGCAGCAGAGTCCATCCTGTTACAGCAATAACAGGGGGCAGCGACTGAGAGACCAGTCCTCCATCGCAGGCCCAGATGTCATGCTCCTTGTGGCCTTCACACATTGAAGGGGCCAAGTCGAAATTGGCGTGACCCTGATGTGTCATCTTGATTTCGACACTATTTTCATGCCGGCTATCAATGTGGCCTTATATCTACAGTATGTGCGTGCAGTAGTTTGTCGGTGTGTGGATCTGCGATTGGTTTTGCACAAGTAGGAAAGATGTGTTCCCCTCTCTATAATCCCACAAGAGCAGGCGTCCTTGGAAGGCATGGTGCAGCAGAAGCAGGGGCATTGTGGTTGGTGAATGGCTCGTTCTAATCTCGTGGAGGCAGTGGTCTGTTGGAGGGGCTTTTGAGCAGATTTGAGCCCGAGGGGTGAGAGCAACAAATACCAAAAAGAAAGAAAAAAAAGCTCTCTTTCTAGTTTAAAGATTTGCTTTATGAATGGTGCTGGGCAAATTCAAATTAACCAAAGTGGAGGTATACTCATTTCCATTTCCATTCAGCCTTTAAGGGATCTATTTATATCCTAAAATTTAAAGAGGGATATGCTAATCCGACGCAATGTTTCCCATACATAAATACATCTTCAATTACATTTCAAAAAAGATCCTTTAAGGCAATAGTCTGGGATATGGAGCCATGTTGGGTAACATCTACAATCCATTCTGCTCTCAGTATGACAGCTATTTCTTGACACATATAGACTCTTTTTAAAACAAAAGGACATTTTCACATTACTAACGGACACATTGAAGAAATGCTGCATCCATATCACTCTTCCCAAAATGATGACGCCCGTGTCTTTGTTTGATCTCCAGGGAATAAGAGAATTTGGGTGTGTGTGTGTAGAGTGGTTTAACACTGCCATCTGCTGGTTGGGAAAGAGAATCCAGTTTATCTCTGATTTAACTACAGCCTGGTCATACAGTATCTCATTTCCATTATAGCATAATAATGTTGAGGCTGAAGGCTTATTAGATCAATGTCTGAGTCAAAACATTTTTATCACTGATAATCCTACCCTTTTCTCTCTTTAAAAGCAATGGATTTTTCCAACAGCAATCATCCCATTCTTTGTTACCATGACACCAGATCAACCAAACAATGTCTCTAGCCAAAGAGGCTTCAACTTTAATGTCTGTGGGAAGACGTCAGCTGTTGGTCAAGGACATGATGACTCTGCCATAGAATTTATTACGCACTAACAGCCATTAAGTACAAATAAAAGGTGTTAAACATACAGCTGTTATGAGACTGTCAACATACGTACAATTATGGATGCACCAGGAACACACCAGGCACTGTCCAATATACTATATTTACAGATAGTATCATCACATTTAATATCTATGGAGTAGTATAAAAGGACATTTTTCCAATGTTGGTCCCTCGGAAAACAAAACAGTTCTGGTTAACATGTTGTCAAATCACTTCATTTTGTAGCCGTGGCAGCGCTGGTCCAATGACAATAGAGAAGGAGCCATGACTCCTTATTGCTTGTATTGGGCTCTAATCCGAGTAACCACCTTGTTATTGTACATTGAAGCAACAAGACGTCTTGAGTTTGACAATTAACCAATATAACAGTACTATAACACAATTTGTATGTTAATCAACAGTCTGCAATAAACAATAACCTTACAACTTAAAGTGGTTTCTTTCCAAAGCACCCTATTTTTGATTCATTGTCAACAAAGACACTTGGATGAGATTGAATTGCATCCTACTATCCTAGCAACCCAATTGATAAGTATTTTTATTTATACCAACCATAAACTTCATTATTTTAACTGGATTAACATACTTTTAATGTTGCTGATTATAATTAACATTATGTATGTGGCTGAATGAGTGGATTGTTTCACATTTAATTGGTATGAATGATGTTACAAGAATATGCAAAAGGTAGGTATTTTTATGTTTATTTGGAAGAAATTAAGTACAAAACAGTGGCATTTTCTTCCAGAGAAAAAAGGACAAAAGTGAACAAATATTACTTTTTTTTCTATGTGTATGACACCTGCAGCAGGTCATTTCTGCAAACAGTCTTAAAAGTACAGGTAGTCTATATAGCAATTAAATAACAATGGACTAATACCCCCAAACATCTTACTGAAACATCTACTTGTGTCAAACAAACAGATTCGATGATAATCCCTAAACTCCGCTAAGGTACACACAGAAGCTAAACAAACTCTTTAACCGTTAGTACAGAAGTCTTTGACACTGTACCAAGAAAGTCTTTGATCGAAAGACTGTTGTGTTCCTGCACGTATTCATCATCTGACAATTCTGGGAAGATAAACCAACTTTAGGAAGATACAAAAGCATGGTTAGAAGATAATAAGCACCCATGCTACATAGGAGTACACTACTCTGAATAAAAACAAATATCTATGATCATTCCGCGCGGCGCAACGATAGTCTTAAATGAGTAAAATAAAATATATAAAGACAGGATAGTGTATGTAACAATTTCAAAAACTGTAAGATATTAATACAAATGTATATGACAGTTAATTGACATACAAAAAAAACTGAAATTGCAATACCATATCTTAATCAGTGTTGACAAATAGGTTAGGCTACCTTAAGTAGAGAATTTCAGAAGGGTGAGAAAGAAAATTCAACAAAACTAATCTGCACAAAAAAAAAACCTTTGTTACCCACTGACACCTTTCTCTCTATTTAAAGTAAGATATGGCAGCTCACACCACGACACCGCCTTGATCATAAAAGACATACATACTTGTCATTCTTAACAAAACTGGAGTGACGAATAAGGGTCAGGCAGCCATGGTGTAATAATAATAATAATAATAATAATAATAATATTTGTTCAGGAATTGCATGGGCATTAAATCTTAGTTCTAAGGGGAATCAACTGCTTTGCAATTGAAGCATTGAAGACTTCCTGTTAGAAAGTAACAGTTAGTTTGTTGTCACCAAGTCCAAAATGTAACTATTGACATGTTCAAAATAAATAAAGCCACTGCTAGCAGACTGCTACTGAAAGGTCAGATGTTGCTGTATTCAGTCATTTAGAAAGCGTAAGCATCCAGGTCCACAGAATAACAAAGCAAGTTAGCCTTTTAAACTGCATTCAGACAACCTTTCCAGAGGCTGCGATTTGTAGGTGGGTGCTAAGATATACACCTACATATAGTAATGAAAACCAGATACAAAAAATATATTGAGTACAACTGTACCAGCAGTGAGTATTTCTAAAATGTTACAGATAAAAAATAAATTCTGAGTAAATATATAGTATAGAATAAGGTTTGTAATAGAAACCAGCTATTTGAAACATGCTTTCTAGTTAGGCACATCTACTATGATTGATATTAGTTTACTAAGTAATCAGCCACAGTTAGCATATAGACAGGAAACTAAAATAATTCAGTTAATAGTGGATAAGTCCAGTTCAGAATCATAAATAAGACATTATTAATGTCTTCAGAAAGTACAAGGGGGGGGGGGGGGCATTAATTGCATGTCCACAATTTCAAAACACAAGGATCGTTCTTGAACACATTGATTCAA
Source organism: Trematomus bernacchii (assembly GCF_902827165.1). Classification (NCBI taxonomy): domain Eukaryota; kingdom Metazoa; phylum Chordata; class Actinopteri; order Perciformes; family Nototheniidae; genus Trematomus; species Trematomus bernacchii. Next base: position 2,887,529 of record NW_022987573.1, on the reverse strand, counting down.
AACGAATCTATGAAGGTAACCTGCTACCTAAACGTCAGAATTGTAAAAAGAGAAAATGACATCTGGCTGACTTTTTCAAGTAAAAAAAGATTAAAGAGCAGTGTGATTTTAGAAAGGAAGATCTATGGCTTATATGTTGATGGGACATGAAGGGAAATTCTTTGGCTGTTGATGCAAAGTAAAGGCAAAGTCAAACAAGAACATGAGCTCCTAAACAACCAAACACTTTGTGAATCTTATTTTAAATGCAAAATAAAAAAATTCTGATTGTACAGTTTCCACATCTAACATTGTCAACCCAACTACGCAATAGTTCTTTTCTCAATGAAGAGCCAATTTTTAGAGTATAAATATGAACTGAGCGTTCTAAAAAGTCGACCTGGATGTCCACAAGGGAACAGCCTATGTGAGCACCATATGACTTACATTGTTCTTGGCTAAGGGAAGTTGATGCTTGGCAAGAAATGACGGTGGGCCATCTCCACTCTCATATGGAAACAGTAAGGAAGTGATGGTAATGTTAACTTCCCTCTGCTTCATTGATCTGCCTCTGGGGTTTGACAACCCCCATCCTTAGCCTTGATTTGAAGCCAGGCATCTCCCAGCGCCTTGGCAAAGTGGTCGTCCACTGAACCGGTGATGGACACGGAGTTGGACACAGGCTCTGCTTCTTTGTAGTTCTTTCCAAGGCTGCGACGAAAGTGCTCCTCAATCACAGGATCGCATTCTGTGTTGGCTGAAAGGCCATTATGTGTGGAGGCAATAAAACCTGATTATTATCATGCATGTAATATATCACAAATATTATACTACTATATATAAACATTAGATTATTATGATGATGTATAGTAATGATTATGGCTCACCGTTGGTCTTCATCTCATCAGCAGGTGGGCTGGGTAAACAGCCGTTCATGTGGCAGTGCGAGAGGTTACAATTACGGTTGCTCGCAGGGGCACAGGTAATAACAGAGGGACGATTCTATAGGTGGAAAACATTCATACAATCAGCTACAAAGAACTGTGTAAAATACTCTGCACAGCTTAGCATATTGTTCCAGATTGTTAATATATTGTACACATTGTTAATAAATTATTGATAAGAGTTTACTCTACTGGTTCAAGGTAAATTGAGAATTCAACATTCTCTGAATATGTAAATACCAAGATAATTGTCTCCAGCCGATTCAAGGTATTACCAAAAAAAAAACATGACAGTGGTACACCCAACAGACTAATCTGAAATCTAATACAATTAGAATAAGGGGTTATCAAAACAATATGTACACGGACAGTTGTAGACTTGCAAGCAGACGCAATCTTATACATACTACAGTCTGGGATCTGTGTACACAGACAATAGCTAATAAGATGCCGATCTCATTGCAGCAGGAAAGTGTTAGGTTAAACAACAAGAAGGAGGAATAAAGGGAAAATGGGTGTGACCGCTTACCAAAAGTAGGACCAAGGAGATTAAAATATATCAGTACATCGTCGGAGATGAGAAGCATCGACGTGGGGAAGTGTCTCGCTACAGCTTGCGCAGTCAAAATGTTTCAGTTGCAATAAGACTGGTGGACCTTCGCGTGTATAGTCACACGATAAAATGTACATCACGTGGATCAATCATGGCCGCTCAGATACAGCAGGCATGAACACCACTTGAATTTATCAAAATGATTTAATGTTTATACCGCACACTCTATTGTATCACTCCCCCATTAAAGGTTAAGTGCTTTCTTTTTTCTTCTTACTGTTAACTTAAGTTATACCATAAATAAGTTATAGAAGTTGACATACCTGCTGTCGCTCCACAGTCCCGCTAATGACAGACCTCCCTTTGGTCCTGACTCCAACGTCGTGGATGCTTTTGGTCAGAGCCAGAGGCTGGTCTACAGCATAGCTAGAATAAGAAGCATACAGGTGGTTCCCATGGAGACCGTTGGAGGAGGAAGTAACATGCTCCATAGGAGTATGAGCAAGGCTCCAGTGTTCATTACGATTGTCTCCAGCAGAGGGACGGGCCCTAGAAAAAGAACATTCATATTAAATATATACCAACAACTACATTTTTCATAGACAATCCATAGCTGCATCTACACAGCGTAAACTGGGGTGGTGGTCTTGTATTTGGTATTGTGCAGCACATCAGTGGTTGTAGGCATCTCTCAGAAACTGTTGTGATTTTTCACTCCTGCAGAATTTGTTTTGCTGCTAATCAAGTTTTTTATGACACTTTATAGCCTGGAGGTGATCCTTGCATTCCACCAGAGTTAATGCTGTAAGGTCGCATTCAGACATTTGTTTAAAAAACTTCAAACTGGACTTTTTCAAGCTGAATGGTTTGATATGTGTGTATGTGTTTAATACAATGTTTCTGTATTTCTGCCGTTTAAGGCAGGGCAGAGAGTAAATAACAATGTTGGGGTTTGGGGAATGGATAATACTAATATAAAGCAGTACTCTTGAATAACTATACACACAGTACCTTTAAATATTCGTAAAATTGCCTTGTGCTACGTATTTCAATTTGTTGGCAAAAGAAAATGCATAACTGAGCATAATGAGTTCTGAACCAGCTACATATCTCTTTTTTCCACTTTTGGTGGTTGACGTAGGTTAAAGACTTAAATTATATACTGTACAAAAAAATGTATGTGAAAAGCTAAACTGACTTTTTTTTTAAAAGTATTTTCGACATGGTTTTGAGTATAGGTTCTTACAGTTGAGTGGCAAACAATCTGCTCATTTTGGTCATGTGGTCATCATCACAGTTGATTTGGTCATCCATTTGTTCTTCGCCATACTTCCGTTTGCTTGGGCAGTGAGGAGGAGGGCCAGTGATGTTGGACATGGCAGTCGGCAGGGAGGGTGTCCTGGACTCATCTGTGGTAAAGGAATCAGCAGTATAAATAACCTTGATTAACTTTAGATTCATGAACATGACCACAGCTAATTTGGTGTTTGCCTGCTAAATAAGAGCAGAAATGTGTTTAATTAAGGCTATTAGCTTAGTCATATCCTCTTGAAAAATTATTCTTAAAAAGGCAAGTAACCTGTCTTCCAGATTACCCTCCTAAATATGGAAGGTTGAGGTCTTTGTTTGGTCTTCAGAGGTGGATTTTATTTCTGAAGGCAGCTTTGATTAAAATTGTTGTGCAATCAACAAGAGAGTCCTTTTGTTTTGAAGTAAAACCCTCTCCTTAAAAACAAAAACAACACTGTTGTTGTCAATATATTTCTCTAGAAACTGTGTTTATTCATATTTTAACAAGATGTATTTTGGAGGATGGCCTCCCCATAGACACTATCAGCGAACACAGACATAAGTCCTTCCTACATCAAATTAGGCCATATTTATATAGTGTTTCATATTATGTATCTGGATCATACAGTATTCACATCTTTGTGGGTTATTAGGTGTGTTTAGAGTTTATTATAAGCTTTGAAGGAGGGTATGAGAAAAACCGATGGTCATTTTTTTGTAGCATTTCCGGTATTTAGAATTAGTAGTGAATAATTAGTGAGTTCTAGTCTTTCCAACTAAGAAGTTAAACATGCAGACAGTAGTATTCACTTTATCTCCTCAAAACAATGTGAGTTTAACATATGCCGATGTATCTTTAATCTAAATTGACGTACAAAAAAAACAAAAGAAGAAAAAAAAAGTTGCGTCTCCGAAATAGCGTTAGTTGAAAAGCAAAACACTCAAAAAAAATGATATTTTAATTATAGAAAGAAAACTAAACTTATTGGTTCAACATAACACGTGAAATACACAGTATTGGGACACATAACAACACGCAAACAATGTCAAACTAACCTTCGTAGTGCAGTCTCCCGATGTTATTGTTCATCTTGTCCAGGAACTGAGAGTTCAACAGGTCCATTCTAGTGAATAGCATTTACACGAACAGGCTTGTTGCTAACATTGATGTTAGCAAGACACACCAGCGAAAGCAACAAAAAAGTGATATCCTATAAAAGAGAAACAAAGGAAACATAACGTAAACCGATGTGTTAGATTAGCTTATATTTCAAGTAATTTAACGGAAAAGGTTAATGTTCCCATGACGTTAGCGGTTAGCTGGCTAACGATAGGTATCCTCCTGACGTTGACGTTAACGCTTTGAATGCTAACAGTTAGCAGTCCTGCTAGTTAAACACGTAGCTTCAGCTAACCGCTACAATGTTATGTTACCTTTCACTGACACATGAGTAAAGTAGATCAGAAAGTTACGTTGCTACGATAATTGTACAATGGTTGTTACAATAGTTACGGAACTGCTGTCTTAGTTACAGGAGCTAACAAACTGGAAAGCTAACTTTAGCGACTTTGACAAACTAACGTTAGCCATTAGCAGCTAAGCTAGTCCAAAACTTTGTAGTCAAGCTAGTTCGCCTAAACAGAATAAACGTTGAACAACCTTACACCAACTAGTGAAGTGAGCACTTACATTACGGTACATTTACTGGATGTATGCCCAACAACACCATTCCAAAACAGCGTAACATTAAAAGTTATGTTAAAGTTACTCACTTTATCGACAAAACGCTTCACAGCCTCACCACCACCATGGCTAGTCCAGCTTGCCTTTACACTGCCTTCACGTACTTTCCCACCGCACCAGTCCCCAAACAAAAGAGTGGTGAGCGGCCCTAGCGGAGACCAGGCGAACAGGGAGTAAGGTACCGGTGTTGTGCCGTAGGTTGAAGGTTTGCCGTGGATTGAAGCCGTGTTCGCAGGGACGCGAAAGGCTGACGTAATTTCAATTATTGGGCGTTACGTCTAGTTTTCTAAGCGGAAGAACGAAAGAAACGATTTACTCTGTAACATTTTTCGTATTGGAATAAACGTCAGTGTTTTTATGTTTTATTCCTACAGAATACATGGTGAAAGGATAATATGTGTTTTGTCAGTATAGTAGGCCTACTATTTTATAAAACATTCTCTGTTGTTTAAGTGTCTGATACTTGATAACCACGAATACAAAAATGACAAGTAATGATATCACATATGATAGAGTCAGACATTATTGCCGGATTTGGCACCCCCACTATAACTTTGTCCAGGGTGGTCGTACTCCCACCAAAATCACACTGGTGTTTGCTGTCCCCCTCTAGTTTGTGCACACAAAAGCATTTTACTCTGGGCTCAGCAGGTGAAAAACTAAAGAGGGGCTTCCACATGTGGCAGACCAGGTGATGGTGCTGCCGGATCTGGCACCCCCTCTATAACTTTGTCCAAGATAGTCGTACTGTCACCAAAATCACACTGGTGTTTGCTGTCCCCAGTGGCGTCGCCTGGCCTGGGCATCCGGGGCTTTAGCCCCGAATGTTTTTTCTGTAGCCCCGGACAATTCTCCCTCAATAATATACAGTGGCGTTTTTATATGTACAAAAGTGGTGGGGCACAAAAAACTTAGATGTCTATAAGCTTCTGCAGTGACGTGCAGTGAGGTTCATGGCTGGTGAGGCACTGGCACTGACTCTTCAGGTTTACAAATCTTATATTTTGACCTAAACCAAAATATAATATTATTTTCAAAAGCTTTTTTTGTCTGATGCTTCGATTAATTTTAAACAGACAGTTCAACAAAAGGATACCCAAAAAATGTAATTTTATCATTTAAATATTGAATTGTTCTCTCTTAGTAAGATCCCATTTTCAAAAAATTGCGGTCTTACCTTGACTTGAAGATGAAGTCCATTTGCCTATCCTTCTGGACAAAAAATTCTATAACTTTTTTGTAAAAGTCCTCCTTATCTTCTTGTAGTTTCAAAAGTCTATCATAAATCTAATCGATAGATTTATGATTCGAAAATTATAAAAGTAGGGTAGACATGTGGATATTATCCGGCTGAACAAAACGTGCATTTATCTAACAGGTACGTTTCCCACAGATCTTATTTCGAGCTATTTTCTAAAATCCTATGGAGAAACTTCATTGCTTTTTTGCAGCTTACTTCCTGGTTTTAGGACGCGTCACTGCAGCTCTCGTCTCCTCTTATTATACATCCATGCTCTTCACACACCACACTTTTCGCGGCACACGTACTTACAGCCAATCAGCTCTGTATGATGTGAGATGACGTATGGTGGGGATGGCAGCTCTGTGCCCCTATGGTGTTTTTATTTTTGCCACACACATTACATTGAAAAATACTCTGAGCATGCGCAGTGTAGTTTTTACAGTCACCGTTCACTTTGACAGTGAAAGGGTGGGGCATGATCAGGTTTTGTCCCACATGGCTCAAAACGGCACTGTAGACACTAATTAGAAGAACACAGACTAAAACAGCAATGTACAGACGAATCAGATGATTAAACATGACCTTAAAATATATTTTATATATTTTTTTATTTCTTTTTTTGCATCTCTTTCCATTTTTTGTAATCATTATGTGTAATACTTTCTGCTGACACTAGGTGGGGCTGTGCCCCACCTGCCCCTAATGACCAGTCGCCACTGATAATATAATACATTAACCGTGCTTTACGTGAACCTCATCATGACACAAGAGAGGACGGCAGCACTGTAATTTCCCGTGTTCAGTGAATGCAACAGAGGCATGACACCAGACCAATCAGAGAGTTGCATGGAAATAAACGTGTGCTTGTGTCATTCAAGCTCGGCTCTGTGTGTGTGTGTGGCAATAGCGCATTGTGTGATAGAGAGAGAGAGGGAGGGTCCGGTGTCAGCATGGACCGTGTTGTTAGCATCTGGTTAGCTAGCTGCACTAACGACATAAGGAGCTGTTTGTTCCACAAGAAGCTGGAGGAGAGTCCTCTCCTCTCAGACTGAGAGACTCAGTTGAGCTAAAGGACTCTCTGAGTGTTTAGATAGTTAACTTTAGTAAGTTATCCCAGTGGGTCTCAAACGGTTTGGTCACAAATTATTCAAAAGATTATTTCCGCGGCACACCTTCATATGATCATTATAGTTATTAAAAAAAAGAGAATGAAGGAAAAACAGTTATGAAATACTATATGGTAGTAAAACAAGAATAGAGTTTAAAAGGGGAGTGATTAGTAAAATATCCATAAAGAAAAAGTACATCTGTTTACAGTTCTGCTTCATATGGGTGTTGAGAGAGGTATCCATAGATCTCTTCATTTTGCTCTCAAAGTGCACCAGATTGATGCATTTAACTTCAATATTTAAAAAAAAATCTTCCCGGGGGAGCATCCCCCCGGACCCCCCTAGAGGAGGTGAGCCACCCACTCATAAAAAAGACCACTTTACCCCTGCCTATATGCCGTGAGCTGATTATCGAGCCTTCATTGTAACAGTCGCGGGTGTACTGTGTGTGTGGGGAGTGTTGCAGTGAAAAATGCCACTGTAGTGCCGCCGCCACTGTGGGCTAAGCCCCGAATGTTTTCAGGTCCAGGCGACGCCCCTGGCTGTCCCCCTCTAGTTTGTGCACACAAAAGCATTTTACTCTGGGCTCAGCAGGTGAAAAACTATAGAGGGGCTTCCACATATGGCAGACCAGGTGATGGTGCTGCCGGATTTGACACCCCCACTATAACTTTGTCCAGGGTAAAGTATTTATTTCACCTTTACTTAGGCTGACATGTGTTTTTAAGTAGTTCTATCATCACTACTGGGGGTCTGCCTATCATCGACACAACCTATGTGTATATGTACTGTAACTATAATACATTTGATTACAAAGCCTTCTTTGATCAGCTGGAAATAATACACATTTTTAATTTAACTATTGACCATCTGATGATTTAACCATCTATTTCCATGCAGTCTATGACACTCATGTAGGCAATAGGACAATATGCTACTCTCTGTAGTCTCCAAAAGTTGAGAAATTAAACACTTTTATGTATAGGCACAACATATTGGACTATCAGACAGCCAATGCAAGAAACTGCACACAATCTTGACTGCAGCACAGAGACAATAAGGGGGGGGGGGGGGGGCCTCGGCTCCTACTGTATAATCTTCTCATCTATAGACATATCAGTGACTTTGAATTTCTACAGTGTGGAGGTTGGTATTAATGTTTCACTACAGCGCTGCTACCAGTGGATGTCACCCAAGTATCACTGAATAAGAACCCTTATAAGAACCGGTGTGTGGTGCAGCTTTTCTCAAGTAAAAATACAAGTAACATTTAGACCCTCCTTACCACTGTCTGTTATGATAAACATTCAAAAAGTAAATGAGACACCCTTGTCCTTTTACATGGATATTCAGTCAAGGGGTGCCCCATATCCTCATCCTATACTGTTCTTCATACTGTAAAATGTAAATACACTTTAAAGCCTTTATTTATATATCACCAAATATGGTCTCCACTTATCTCCTTAAACCATAGATTCAATAAAGAAAAATGTAATTCAATAACAGAGAAACATTTGACTGTGGAAAATAGGTATGCAACAGATGTTGTTTAGAATAACCAGAATGAGTGACAGCAAAATTACAATATAGGGAAACAGAATGGCAATATTAAAGTGCAAACAAACAACCTATAATTAGAGCTGGAGTTTGTCACTCATGGATTTAACAAAACTCCACTATTCATGTGAAGCTTTTGACGAATGGTAATTTTTAAGTAAGCTCCATCCCCAAATGAGTGACATGTGTGTGTTAAACAAATGAACCCTCTGAAAACTTAGAGATATATTTATTTGTGCACCATTAAGTCTAGAAATAGTAGCAGTAGAATAATACAAAGCAAATTTGGATAAAGCGTTCACTTATACTCAACAATGAAAGGGATATAAAAGATGCAAGGATGTATTTTCGAAAGATATTTTGTAGTATTCTTTTGTTATCCCCAGTTCATACACAATGTACTATTTTGTATAATGATATACTACTTCCCATGTACTAAAGGTTAGAGTGTTTTTGTGCAAATAGCCCGTTGCTATATTTACTCAATTTTCCAAGTGGCCTCTGCCTGTCAGTGCGGTTTAAATCTCCTGATGGCTGAGGGAGTTTGCTCAAAGCGGTTAACTTCATGGCTTTTGCGTATTAAAGTGTTCATGCGGAGAAATAAATATTCCGTTGCCTTAGTAATAACATTTATTAATCTTAGGTTGATTTGTGCTTACGAGTCAATGTTGTATTTTTCAGAATCGTGTGAACTGTGCAGCCCCATGACAAGATTTGTGGTGAGTGTGTTATTGATGAGTTATTGATCTATTGATCTGTTTCCTGATGCAATTTCAAAATATTCATCTATTACTGGAAACGAGATGTGGTAGTCTATGAGGTTTTCATCAAACCGCTTTAGTTCCTTCTAAGTATATTCCCTGTATTTACCAATGAAAACATGTAACAGCCATTAATGTATTATATAAAAGAGTACCAGGGGCAGATTCCTCCTTTGACATTCACATTATTTTTGCTAAATAAGACATTAAGTTGGTCAATATCTTTTTTTCAGCAAAATGTATGAAAGTAAATGTTCAGTTACAGACAATATAATACAGAAAATGTATGTTGTGTTTTTGTGCTTTCATAAGCATTTCGATTGTGTACACACGTAAATGTGTATATCAAAATGTAATTGCACATAATATTGTTGTGCCATAGTAGACAAGTGCCTTCTAATTAAGTCATATAAAACAGTCAGGAAAAGAATGTCTTGTAGGAAAATGTAATAACCAAAATCAGTAGCTAAATGGGATCAATAAATCAATTAAGAGAGAGGGTTTACTGCAGGCACTTGTGTCTCAGGGGACTGCTGCTGACGCTTCTCCTCTCATTCAACATTGCCCACTAGTCCAAACAGCCATTTTAGATTTCATGGCTGCATTTCTCACACACACATGCTGCGCATGGACAGAGGGCAAAGAAAACACAATAAATAGGGAGAGCCGGAGGAAGGCAATTATTGTGTAGTACTCTGTATACCCTCCTGCACTTACACTGGAAACCCCTCTATCTAAAATGCTGTGGTTCAAGAAAGCATGACGCCTGCGAGGCAGCAGATAATGGGGGAGGGGTAGGGAAGGCAGGCACACCAGTGAGAGTGAAGAGAGGAGAGAACGAGAGGAGGAAGGAGAGTTGGAGCATCATTTGCAGTGGGTGAGGGAAGCACAGGGGAAAGGGATTGGCTGAGGGAGAGCGAAGCGTCACTGCTCATGAGGGGGTGCTCTGAGGATGCTCTGCTGAACTGGGAGTGAACACATTTGCTGGGAGTTTGCATTGAGAGCTCAGCCATCGTCAGCTGCACACTGGGAACAGGGACTCCTCTGCAGAATCATTTTCCACACCCAGTGCTTGTTCTCCTCTCTCAGCTGCAGCCATGAATTATCTGCGTCGGCGTCTCTCGGACAGCACGTTCATCTCCAACCTGCCCAATGGCTACATGACAGACCTCCAGAGGCCTGAGGCTCAGGCTGCTCCACCTGCCTCCCCCACACCTGCCAAGTCTCCTACTACTGGGCCTTCACCTCCGGCCACTTCCCCTGCTCCAGAGAGAAAACCCCAGCCATCTCAGTCAAGCGGAGCAGGCTTCTTCAGCTCCATCACCAACGTTGTTAAGCAGACAGCTGCCTCAGCAGGGCTAGTGGAGCAGACACAAGTCACGACGCCTAAGAAGTTCAAGATTCTCCTGGTAATTGATGAACCACAACAGGAGTGGTAAGACAATATGTTTTCTCTACTCAGTCATTAAATCCATCTCAAATCATTTATGGGTTATGTATTATTTGTTTGCTCATCCTTTCTACACATGAATCCTTTGACAACAACATGTGTTTCATGCACCCTGCAGATGGAAATGGGCACTACTCCTGTGGTTTGATGGTTTAGCATCCCTGTGTATTGATATTACAAGAGGCAGACAGTAATTAAGTAAATACGGTCTATTCATTTTCAGGAGTAATTACAATAGATAGAGATATATCATTTTTATTGTCCTCTATTTGTCTGTGTTTTAGGATGGGTTTTTCTTTGGCATTTGGTTTGGTTATACTATCGTAGCAACAGAAAGCAGGGTTTATGACAGCTGCCTGTAAAACATGTTTTCCATTAACTCACAACATACGCCCTTTAATGTAACTTTTGGAAATTCTGAAAAAAGATGATCCACAAGTTGGGCAAAATATGGAAATGTACATTATTTCCCTGCTAGTGATCTAAATACTGCAGTGCTTTCCCTCCATCATTGGGGTTGCCCCCTGCTCACTGATAGATCACATGACATGTATCTGCAGCACATGGTGGTTTCCATTGGTCGAACATACAAGTCATGTGCAGTATATAGGGTGGTCATAGCCTGCATATTTTCATCCTGCTGGGAGCAAGGACCATTGTGTCGTTAATGTCAATAGAGGGTTCCTTTACGACATTAAAGCTGATGCACTGACAGTCAGCATCCTGTGGGATCTAACTCTGAGGTAGCTTAGAACAAGCATTGTTGTCAGTCAACTGTAGTAAGGAACTCAATTGCTTCAAATCAGTATGCACACAGCCTTAGACAAAACCTATTTTGTGTAGTTATTCATATATTTTTGTAAATTAAACATTATGTTGATTCTATAACCTCGTGATCAACACTTGTTTACACAGCTGACACATTTTCCACAGCAAGGTGTGTGTGTAGAGCTGTGTATCTGGATATCACATTCTACTGAATATCCCACAACTCATCTTATGTGATATTCCATTCTGTTGCAAAGCATCTATGGAAAGTCACCAGTTAAAAATCAGGAAACCAAAACTCAGCTTTATGATGCCTTTTTAATGTTCAGCACTTTCACACTGGATGGTAAACTGATTTCATGGACCCTTGACTCCAAATGCTTGGATAATACCAAGGTTCAAGGTTCTTTATTTGTCATACGAACATAGCTACAGAGTAGTTATGTTGATGGAAATCTTAGGTCACAGGCTTCTCCAACAGTGCAACACAATAATACAGATAAACAGAAAAATATAGTGCAAGTAAATATTAAAAAGTAAATACAAACAGAAAAATAGTTTAAAAAAAGTGAAATAGTGAAATAAGAGTCTATATGCAAGCTATTGGAATGATATATTAGATAAATAGATAAATAATTACTAAGTAGCAGATGAATGGTATGGATGTTGTTTCAACAGTTCAGGTGTTTAACAGTCTTATTGCCTGTGGGATGAAACTGTCTCTGAATCTGGTGGTTTTTGTCCGGGTGCTGCAGTGACGCCTGCCCCGACGGCAGCAGACTGAACAGTTTGTGGCTGGGGTGATGGGGGTCTTTTATAATCCTGAGGGCTTTCTTCCTGAGCCGCTGGGAGTAAAGGTCCTCCATGGATGGCAGTTCCGTCCTGGTGATGTTCCTTGCAGTTTTCACCACCCTCTGTAAAGCCTTACGATTGAGGGCGGTGCAGCTGCCGTACCAGGCCGTGACTGCAGCCAGTCAGTCAGGTGCACCTGTAGAAGTTGCAGAGTATCCTGGAGCCCATGTTGAACCTGCTCAGCCTGCGGAGGAAGAAGAGCCGCTGTCGAATCACAATATTCGGTAGTTGGAGCTGATTTTTAACTCAGTGAAATTAACTGAATTTATGAAAATTACCTACAGTAAACATTGTTCAACAGATCAAGGAAACAGATTAGACAGGATGGCCTTCCCATTTTGGATGCATCTGGTCTGGATGTCTTGTTTTATACATGGTTAACACATCAAGGTTAATACTGTATGTCATCTGTATCTCATGACTGCATATGCAGGATTTAATTTCACGCTGATTTAGATGCATATAAACAGACAATGTAATTAAATCTTCAGAGGAAAATGCCCTTAAAACAAGTCCCACAGAAATTAGGATATCAGCATGGTTTATTCAGGTGGACTTGCAGTATACACTGTTTATGCGTGCAGGACTAGCCATTTATATAACAGAACCTTTGATCAATTTTAATAAGATCAGCGGGATGGGCGCCGGACTTTTGCGTCCACTTGTTCCACATTTGTTGTGAGTGGATAGGAAGCTGCTTGTTGGAGAATAAGGATTACAGTCCGATGTGCCAATACACTGACTCTGCTCTGCAGTTTTGGCAGAGAAACGCAGTATAATAAATGAAACCATGCCTTTTATCAAAGGTCGTTCTAATTGAGAATATTGAGTTGGTAGAGCTGGGAGTGAGATACACTCCATTGTTCGAACTGTCCGTATTAAACAATATCTGAAGTATTGTCAGCAAGTGTTTTACTGCTCAGACATTATTTCTCTTTCCTTGTGCAATTTGCTTGATATAATGTTAGTTCATTGGGTCCGTGGGCTCTGCAGTCTAGTATCGTTTTAAATGGTTTCTTGCTTCATATATCGAGCACACATCCACTTGGGAGAATGAGCTGAAATGCTTCATTCAAAAGGCTTCCTCCGTCTGAGTGCTGCATCTATTTTTCATGACTGCTCAATTTCACTGAGTCTGGAGTTGTACATGTTTTTGGTTCTTATTGGTTGCTTTTAAGTGATCTTTCACCAAGGGGGTTTAGGTCACAACGGCACAACAAATCAATCTTGATTTACTCTGTGTAGTGTCAGCTTCATTCACATTGTCTAATCTGTAGCTTATAGGTGATTTATGTGGTACCAAACTGTGCTGTTTGGACCATTAACTATATAAAGAAACAAATATCACATTGAGTGAGATTCAGAGGAGAAAGATTGAGAAAAGAGCTGAAATGTATAAAAGGGTACTTTGTATTCAGCTCTCAAAGAGGCAGGAAGAAAACCTTAAAAAAATAAAGCTGCAGGCAAGTTTTAAGGAGATGAAATATGTCTATATTTTCATGCAGGTTTCACTAAGTACCCAACATCCTCTGTAATGTTGGCCCACCTTGAGTCTCTCAGCGTATGTATGTGCTGTATCTATCTTGTGTGACAGTATATCTGCCTGATGCTGTAAATAAAAGCCAGAGTGATGAATACCGGTGACACAGAATGAAATCAGGAAAGAGTCCTTCAGACTAATTGCATCTGGCAGAAGGCTCTGTCATCAACATCTATTTTTAAGATCCCAGATGATATTTTACACACAAACACATTTTCGTACAGCACTGTCTGCATACTGTGTCACCCTGACAATATTGGGAAACATAACACTGTGTGTAAACCTTAATATTTCTGGAAAATCACAGTGACTGAATTGTAAGTGAGAAATATTCCACAGGGGCCTTTAAATGCAAACATGTCCTGCAATATTAGAATCAGCCAGTTATAGAAAAGAAAAGCACATCATTATGGACATGTATCTGAATAAGAAAGGGTTGTGTAACAGGTTGTGTTAAGCAGAATAATTATCTGTAGATTAAATGCATGCTGATAACATCAATGCAAATTACCGGGCTCACAGCACATATAGAGAAAGCAGCATTTTGTCATTTAGACAACGCTTTGACTTGTTATATGAGGCTGCCAGTCAGAGAGGTTTGTTTTGTGCCAGGAATACTGAGCTATAAATGTCTCTTATGGCAAGAGGAGCAGATGTTCCCCTGTCTTATCAGACTAATGGCCGACATGTACTGCTTCTTATTCTCTCCGTGTTGTCGCTCAATTTAAAGTAGAGAGGCTCAGAGTCCTTATATTCAGTCACACTGTTCAACATTACAAAAACACAAATGGGACTGCTTTGAACAGGAATCAGGACATGAATGTTTTGTACTGTGAGCTGTACCTTATTCAAACCCTACCCACGTGTAAGGGTGAATCTTAAGTAGGCTAAGTGATGAGACATACAAATTCAACATGGACTCCCGCTAACCAAGCTCCCGGGTGACTCATCAGAATGAATAAATAGTGATTTAAATTTCTCAGCAATATGTAATTTGGCAATTTGACAAGCTGCAACAATTAATGAGGTTGCTTAATTTTTCATTGTCTATGTTGTCTTACTTACTCTTAAAATCAGAAGAGAGGAAGAGGATTCTGGCCTTATTTGGTTTTTCATTCCATCTTTAATTCTAGTCAAGAGTCCAAATATTGATTCTTTCAAATGAAACATCCAAGTAAACATCTCAGTGAGCAGTTAGGCACATTGCCCAGAGTCTAACTCTTTCTTTAAGATCAGTATGTTACCCAAGGAAAATGGCAGAAATGTTGCTTATACATAACAATAACGTCCTTTATTTTTGGATGGAAGCAAACATAAGGAGAATAGGTAAACTAAACAGAGGGCCTCCATGCAGAGGAGCTGCTTAATGTGAGTTGACTATCAAATACTTATGCATATTAATGCACTGTGCTGAAAGATTTCAAAGGAACTATAGGGTGGATTCCTCTTTGAACACGGGGCTTCCATGCTCAGTATGCTAAGCTGGGCTGAGTTCTGCAGAGTGATAAAGTACAGTTCAAACATTCAAACATTCAAATGAAATCATAGGATTTTTAGCCTCGTGTCTGTGTTTGTTCCTGGGGTCGTGTAATGGAAACACCGCCTCAGTCTACACTGTATGTTTTGACAAAGCATATTCATCACAGTAGAGTAGGCTTTTCATTTTCCCAGATATATGAGCAGTGATTCATACTTTAATGCTTGTTGTCCTCCCTAGCCAAATAGATCCCCATGCCCTAATTAGATTGGGGATGAATAATGCAGATCTACCTCCGCGCCACATTGGCAGGGAGTGCTGGGTACGTGACAGCAGGGTGATGCAAACTCAGAGGAAGAGGGAATGAGAACTCCACAGCATGTCGTCTAAAAATATAAACAGCCAAAACATGGAGGTTCTACGGATCCTATTAGTTACATAATGCTCAGCCTCACACCAATTTAACACTGTTGCACTGCAGTAAATGTCACTAAGTTTAAGTTTGAGCGAGAAGCTGTGGAAAGGAAAACTCCTACATGGCAATTTGTGGAAGTAAAAGGGTAGAAAGGTTTTTTTGGTCCATCCTTATTATTGATTTATTTTAGCTCACCCAAGTTGTACTTTCAAGGCTTATCTTCTCAGGCCCAGCCCTGGTACATAGGTCTAGGAAAAAGTCAAATAAATCAAACACACCGACAATCATTATTTGCTGCAGCTTTCATCTCTCTGTGGTGTCGGTAGACAATGATCCATCTTAGCCTTAAATCCCATGGCAAAAATGTTTCATTTATCCATGGGAAAAATGGGAATTAAAAGACCCACAGGTGTCACTTTTGTTTAACCTGTTTTGAAGAGTGCTGAATGCAGCCATTTTCATCACTGCATTGTCCTGAAATAACCCCACTGAGTGGTACTGCTAGTGGATCAGGCCGTAGGAAAGTCTTCATTGCATCTGCGTGTATGCTGTTGAAGGGCTCGGTTTTCAACAATCATGTAGCTTGGAATAGTGTTGCAATATTTTATCGCTTTACTTGTTGCCAGATTGAAGGGAAGAAGTGTTGAGGAGGCTGTGCTTCAGCAGTTTGAAGAGCGTGAAAGGGAGATTGTGTCTATACTGTGCTGCAAATGAACCCTTTTCACCCAACAAAGCAAGATTTATTCAACATTAATTCATATAAAGTGATACGTGAATGCTTAATTTACCCTTTGGTTTGTAATCAATTAAGGTCTCTACTATTTTTCCTTTTTTGCTTTTATTGAAAGTTGTCTTTCTGTTTTAACCAGGGCAAAATTATTCCGTGGGAAGAAACTACCTGGAGATTATGAGATCAAAGTGGAGCAGGTATGTGTTTTACCAAGCCTGTGATATCCATTTTATTATGTAAAGGAAATGTTTATTACTCTCACCTTTTGTGTCTCTCTCTGGTCATCCTCAGGCTGAATTCAATGAGATCAACGTCGTGGCTCATGCCAACGGGACCTGCATCGTTAACATGCAAGCCTACAGAAATGGCACCAAGGTTATCAGGTGAGACACACACAAAAGAAAAGAGTGAAGACTTATCCGCCACAGTCATAAATTCAAGTTAATTTAAAGGTTGATTCAACAGGGATGTTGAGTATCCACCTCCATCATTCATCATCCACACTGATAGCAATGCTTATCACAATTTGTCATATTTCTTGTAAGAGTTTTGTCACATCTTTGCTTAAATTTTACTTACCAGGTCATTCAAGCCGGACTTTGTCCTCATTCGTCAACATGCCTTCAGCATGACCCAGAATGAAGATTTCCGCAACCTGGTCATTGGTCTGCAGTATGGAGGCGTTCCATGCATCAACACGCTGGAGTCCATCTACAACCTGTGTGACAAGCCATGGGCGGTAAGCACCCAGCAGGAACCTTACTGTAAAGCAATGAAGCAGGGAACAGGATAATATTGAGATCTAATCTGACTGCATTGTTTTATACTAAGTAAATAAGATTACTTTGGGAAATGATTTATGAATTATGATTTATTTACCTTTTGTGTGTCTAGTTTGCCCAACTTATCAACACCCACAGGAAGCTGGGTGCTGAGAAGTTCCCTCTTATTGAGCAGACCTTTTACCCCAACTACAAGGAGATGGTGAGAACCAAATCCAAAGTTCATTTCAGAATATGTGTGTGACATTAAACTAGATTTGTTCCTTATTTGCGAATGTAAGATGAACGTACAGTATGAAAAAAGATATAATGCAATAACTTTCATACTTCAGGTCAGCATGCCATCCTTCCCTGTAGTTGTGAAGATTGGACATGCCCACTCTGGTATTGGAAAGGTAAAGACATTTTTCTTCGTGCAGTATTAGGAAAGAATACGTTATATACACTTGTTGGGCGAACCATTTTTAAATGATATGCTGTTAATATAAGACATTTGAAAATCATCAAAATACTAGGACACATTGTCTGCACCATGTCGATTTGAAAGTCTATTAGTTTTCGTTTTTCTTCTCATATGTCTGTTTTTGTGTACAGGTGAAGGTGGACAATCACAGTAAGTTCCAGGACATAGCCAGTGTCGTGGCTCTGACCCAGACGTACACCACCACAGAACCTCTCATCGACTCCAAGTACGACATCAGAATCCAGAAGATTGGCAACGACTACAAGGCCTACATGTATGTGTAACTCCACTTTTTATACCTCAAATGTACAACTATGAGAAACAAAGATGTTATAATTTGTGGGCTTTACACACTTCAGGAGAACGTCTATATCTGGCAACTGGAAGACCAATACGGGCTCAGCTATGCTTGAACAGGTGGCCATGACTGATAGGTGTGTATTATTCCTATGATCCAATACAAAAACAAATGTCAGTGTGAAAAAGACGTTCAATGTATTATGTTACATGTTAATTAGAAGCAAGCAACTATTGGTGCGTTAACCTGTTTCTGTAATCAGTTGTGATAATCCGGTGTGTCTCATTATGCTGCCGCTTGTCTAAGTCAGAACTGTTTTGTCTAGGTACAAGCTGTGGGTTGACACCTGCTCAGAGATTTTTGGAGGTCTGGCTATTTGCGCCGTCAAAGCTATCCATGGGAAAGATGGCAGAGATTTTATCACAGAGGTAGGAGTCTAAGAAAATCCAGTTTGAAAGCGTACAATGAAACACCTGTTCTTTAAGGTCAAGTGTTCAGTACTTTCGGAATAATGCCACAGATGTACGTGTCGACATCCTCGCTCTCTGCTATAATAAATCCTCCTTGTTCCACAGGTGGTGGGATCCTCCATGCCTCTGGTGGGGGAGCACCAGGCCGAGGACAGGCAGCTGATCGCTGACATGGTGCTGGCTCAGATGAACCAGTTAGCAGAGAAGGAAGCCAATGCTCCCCAGAGACCCACCACCATTCAGCCATCCCAGGTACAGTAACACACACATGTGTTGGATGAGCATATCGTAGTTTATATACTATCAAAAACTCAAATGTTTAGACCTCACTATGAGAAAACCAGCAAAGTTGCGGGATGAGTAAGTAATTGCTTTGTCTTTTTAGGGAACTGGCCAGAAAGGAGAGGTTGTCGGTGACCCAGCTAAGAACGGTGCGGTGGCCCCGCCTCAAGGTTGTCTGCAGTACATTCTCGACTGTAATGGCGTCGCAGTGGGCCAAAAACAAGTCCAGGCCAACTGAGTCGCCCAGGAGAAACTAGAGAATTCTCAAAGTCTAGATAACAACGACGTCTCTTAGCCAAACTCAAGCGCGGTCGTGTGTTTGTGTGGATGCTAACAGCTTGAATCAGATCTTGGTGACGTGAGCTCGGAACAGCTGAGTGCTGCCCTGGACTGTGTTTTTAACTCTATGCAGTGTCAAAATGTACTGTCTACTTGTTGACCTGTTGATTTGTGTGCTTGTATAGGTCACCCTTGTTTCAGTAGCTGTGGTTTTTCTTTGGGGCTGTTGTTGATGATGTAAAAAGCAGATTGTGCCTCCACTGAGTCCAGTGCTGCTCTGTGCTACCCGTTTGACCCAGCTATAAATATTTTATTTGCCCCTTACCCCCTTTTCTGTTGACTATTTTGGTGTGTACCTTAGATATTGTTCGGACTGTGGACTATCGTGCAGTTTGAAGTGTGTGTATCTCAATATGTGTACAGTACGTGAGTGTGTATGGCTGTAGTGGTGATTATTTTCATACTAATATAATAGATATTTATTTTTGTTTTGCATGATTGATACAAAAGAAGGTGCAAGTCAGTTACTAATGTCTGATCAAGTGGGAAAATCATGAAACATCACTGTTTTACCCAAGCTGTGTTCCCTGTGATTCATGCATTGTGAATGTGTTTTATGAAATGCATATTATATAAGTTAAATAGCTTACATGTATCCATTACCAATCAAGCGTTATACCAGTGTGCATACACATACTATAGAGATATACAGTATGTGGCCTTTCTCCTTCTTTTCATCATTACTGTCACAATGTTACCAGAAAAGAGATTATGTTATGAGTGATTTTATGATACTCATAGATAAACACATTATAAATAATAAAACTTAGTCTAAGATCTATTAGCTCTATTAAAGATACAGATTATATTATGAAGGGTTGTGCAGGTGTCTGCACACACAACTTAAATATATTTATATAATTTTGAACCAAAGAATACATCATTTACTTTCAATCGGTCTTTGCACTCCTGTAACCCACAATGTAAATATCAGCGAGTGGGCTGCAGTGTGTGTAATTTCACCAGAGAACAAGACAATAATTCTATGTTTTCAAATAGACTGTTGTGAATCAAAGCCACTGAATTGATGCCATATATTAAAATTGTGGTCTCTCCGGTTGTGAGGAGGCGGGCATTACGGCTACTAATACAAAGGTGAATAATGTATGATCTGCCACTCAATTGCCAGATATAATGCCCCCCTGTGGCCCTCACACTGGATATTGGCTATCATTGTGGTGTTGCTATGACAACAATACGCATTCTTTGAGATTTTAGCGTCTGTGTTTCTGAATATTCAACACTCTTCCTGTGATTTGATGGAAAGTGCAATACAAATCTTTGTTTTTTACTCAATAATCGTTTTATTTTCAAATCAGATCTTCCATTGAAATGATTCAAAAAGCTATAGTCATCCACTCAATGAATTTTTTTTAAGCGTTTGTAAACTAATATCACAATCACTTGGTTGTTGTCCAGTGGCTTATGTGGAGGCTATTTCATAAATCAAATACCCTAAATGGTGAAACAGCTAAAAAGCAACCAAATCAACTGTAAAAAGAAATCTGTACCTGTTTTCCAATGTATTTGTTACTATAGTATGACATATGTTCAGCAAGCTCTGTGTGCAATTCTTTACCAAGTTGTATAAAGTGCCATTGTATCTGTGAGTGTATCCTTGTAAAAGCCATGCCTGGGGCTTGATGAGTGTGTTGTTCTGTTCAATAGGAAATATGTCAAGGCATTGAACTCCAAGGGAGAAACATGCAGAGGAAACTGCTGCATGTTCATCCCTTGGTTCAGTGATCGAGACTCGATATTTGACTAATTATAACTGGACGTCTTTATTTGGCCGATGTGTTGAGGTGAAACTTATATCTTCAGACCTGCAGGACTGCAACTATTAAGGGCCATGGTAACTTGCTCAATATATGTACTTTTAAAACCGGTGTTGGACTGTTTAAATCAAGATCAGAATACAATATATTGTGGAAAAACTTCCTTTCTGGATATTTCCCCTCTGTCACTGGCAATAAAGCTTCCTTTGCAATATATGTATGGTCTGTGTCCTCATCTGTTGTTGTGCTGTTTATGAAGGGAACCCTTATGATCAAAAACAGGGGCGCCGTAAGGGGGTGAAAAGTTAGGACGATTCTAAGGGCCCGTGACTGACAGGGGCCCCAACAATTTTAGAACATCAAGAAAAAAATGTTTAAGTAACCAATGTGATATCTTTTCATGGGGCCCAAAATCCCTGGCGGCGCCCCTCATCAAAAACATACAGGATGTACCAAATTAAATTTGAGGAAGCCATACTACTCCAAATATTGCCTACATACTGCACTGCACACAACAATGCATGATGCAATATTCATATTGTGGTAAATATATCTATATTGTAGTAATGTATTCCCTCCGCTTTGTTTGTGCCATTCTTTGTGTCTGTCTCACACTTAAACAATGTGGCATTACTATCTTTGAGTCAGATCAGTATATTAAAACATTCATCAAAACATGCAAAAGTACATTTAAATTTCACTCACCACTCTGTCTTCATCGATGCCTACATAACAACATTTATCTTTTGCTAAAATTAAAGGCCCCACAAGGATTTCTTTCACAAAGGCCTGCTCCAAAGCTGAACCTCAAGGCTGTAACCGCTTTTCTGAAAATGAATCCACAAATACTCACAATAAGTGTAAATTCAAATACATGTTGTTTTGAATGAGATCCTAGCTTAATATGCTGTTGTACTGGACTAAATGATATTGGGATGTTTTCAATGTGTTTGTCATTTTCATATCAGATACATGAGGGTGGCATACTTTCAGAAACTCTTCAAAGACAGTGCAAGAAAAACACATGGCCATCAAATTTAGATTGGTTTGCATTTGATCCGTTACACAATGCACCATCTCTTAGTTTGTTTTCCCTGTCATTTCAGATCCTGCCTTCAACTTATTCCCCTCACCTCATTTCCCCAGCCCCACTCCTCCCCTGCAGCTCAGTCCCTTTTTACCCTTCAGAATTTATACCATCCTCTTTTAGCTGCTGCCAGATTGTCTTGGCTGCTTCTACCAAACTCTCCAGCGTATTCTAGCCTGTATTTACCTGATCTGGCTGTTCTCATCCAGCTTGCCTGTATTTTGGGCCTTGGGTATTATGCTTGCTACTGACTGTCTCATTGAATGGCTTAAGGATTCAATTCTGCCAGAACCAGTGAACATTACAAGATTAAACATGAATACCTAATAGAATCGCTACTGAGTGAACATCCTGACTCCCTCTGCAGATATAGAGTCACAATTCTCTTGTCTCAGTGCCTTTGGTTTGACAGACAGAAACAATCCAAATGTTTCCACAACTGGACCTAGATTATGTTTCGTTAGTCCTCGTTTTAAACCGAAAAGCCAATCCCTGAATGAAGTTTCCTGTGAATGTGAACAGTCTCTTTTGTGATTTAAATCTAATTGTATGAGGTTAGATGAAGCAACAAACGAAGTTCTGGCTCATAAAATATAATAAAATGTTGTTAACATTTCTTTCAAGCATTGCATGACAGTAACAAATGATATTACGAATACCTCATTTAGCACATTCATTACTTACCAAAGCGTATTTGTCAATCGGGTTTATTATTCTCTTGATAACGCTTCTACCAAATTGAAAAATATCTCTTAAGGTGCACTCCATTATGACATTATTTGTTCTGCTTTATTGCTTTGGATGTTTTGCCTTTTTAGTTATACTGAATCAGCCAACTGGTGACAGTGTTACAACATCCCACCAGATCTGTAAATGCTTTTTTTCCACAACCAAGCTACCTTGACTGAGAGTACACAAGGATCCCTCAGCATATGCAATTACTGTCAAGTTAACAGACCTGGTGTGCTGTACCAATTACAAATATTGTGTTTTTAAGACATATAGTTGTGTTTTTTGAAGTAAATTCTACTAAGTCTATTCTCCTTGTATGTGCACAGGAGGGCTTCAAATGTCCACATGACACTCAAAACTTACTTACATTTTAAACTAAGAATAAATAGAAGCACAAACCCTGCATACTCTGCACCAGAGGTCGCGTTAACCGAATATTTTCCGTCTATGACGTAATTTTTCCAAGAATGACGGAAAACTCTGAAAGCAGTCCGTCATTTTGACAGATTAGAACACAACTCGGAACAGCGCCAAAATGTCCACCAGCGGCCCACATTATATTACATCCTTATGGCCAGGTCGACTGAGGGCGATCTACTGTACTCTACTTTAACTATTATTTAGTAATTCACACCCCTGTCCAGTTGGTGGCGAGTGTGTGCATATTAAGTAGCTATTGTCTAGTCTTGTATTTGACCTCGTTGATTTCCTCGTTGTTTAACCGGCTTTAGCAATCGCAAAATGTCACGGCAGCTGAGTGTCCGAAGCTTTTTTAATAAGCCCAGTAATTGTGATGGTGTGGATAAACGAGGTGAAAGAAGAGGGATTGATGCAGTGGAGGATGAAGGACAAGCCAGTAAGACTAACACTGACAACGTTCAGCCAGCAGCAGAGGGACAAGCAAGTGGCAAGGAAAAAATAAATCATTCATATTCGTTTCGACATGAAAAGTGACCGCACGGTCGGTGTCTCTGTTCATCTTTTTTTTTCTCCATGCCCTTAAAAGTTCTGTATGAATCATAAAAAAAAGGAATGAATGAACATTTGCTGCTTAGTACCCAAACATAAATATTAAATATGTCTCATCATTAAAACATGAAAAATAAAATGACGGGTAATAATGGATTATGACGGAAATGTTACGATCCTGTCCGTCAAAATGACAGACAACGAAAAAGTCTAACGCAACCACTGCTCTGCACAGTATATTATTAAATTATTTCAACAAAGAGAAAACACATTGTGAAGTGAGTGTGTATTTGTCTTATATTTGTAAAAACAACGATCATTTAACCCACAATTCTAATGATAACCTCAACATTTTGAGTTTGTTATTTTACTAGTATGATGCCTTTCTGTGCTTATCCTCTTGTTGTTCCTGACAGCAGAGACTGGTCAGCACTGTGCACGTTCTGCCTACACATGACTCATCAGTAATTGGCTGCAGAGACCTTTCTATGTCCTGATGGGAGCATTCATTTGCTGAGAGATCTGAGGTACTTGAGCTAAATGACATATCATATCAGAGTAACACATCTGCTATTTGTCTTGGAAACAGCAAAGTCATGATATCAGCAAACATCTCCAACGGATCAAAATATGCTCATCCTTATGTGTTTGTGAGGCTTCCAGATGGTGCTGATGTGTTTTCTCTTAACGAGCACACTGACCTGACCTGGCCTGGTGGTGGAGTAAAAGCCACTGAAGAACTCAGAAATACACTGAGGGCCCCGGAGATCCAGCTGAGGAGCCTCCGTCTAGACTCCTCCCAGCTGCCTGCCAAGCTGCTGCACAACATGGAAATCTTGTACCCTGGTGCACTGACCATCTGCTGAAAAACACAGTGGATGAGAGAGAGAAGCACCAACACCTCCAATAATGAAGGAGAATGAGTGAATGAGGGATCATTGCATATCATGTAATGTACCAGACTCTTATTTCTAACATATTAACGTTCCTTTTTCATACTTTATGGTTTACAATGAAACACCAAAAATATATAGACCATCAACATTGCAGTTTGATTGGGAAATACTGGTGGACCACACAAAGCTTCTTGATGCCATCTGGTGGTGGATTTGAGGCACAAGAGGCCTACAAAACACACTTGTCTTTCTCATATACAGTGAAGATTGCGGTTACAGCACCATTGAAAAGATGTGGTCTTCCATTGTAGGCTCATTATAAAGTGACACTCATATAATGGGTTTCTATTCCAGATAGAGGCTATGAGAGAGATTTTGGCAGACACTATTACATCGATCGCAGCTGGGCTCCTATTAGCTTTATATTGGTGCTAGACATCTGGAGGCTCTCTTGTTATTACACTGCATTAGTAGATGAATGTGTGTTCTTTCTTCTCTTTGAGTCTGCATTGTCTAAAGAGAATTATTTATAAATGTACTTAATCCAGGCTGAAGACTTTTCTTTTTGCCGCTGCTTTTAATTGAACTATTCACATCTTAAACTGCACTGTAACTTTTAACTTTTATCCATGTATTTTTTCTTTTAATGTTTATTTTATTATCTTTCCTTTTTAATGACTGATTTTAAATGCCATTTTTAAAATGTCTTCCATTTTTGTAAAGCACTTTGAATTACCTTGTGTTGAAAGGTGCTATATAAATAAACTTGCCTTGCCTTGCCTTGCCTTACACTTACCCTGGTAATGAAATAAACTATAAATGTGTATATGCATATTTAAAATACATTTATTTTGCACATTAAAAAACGCTTTTGTGAACTACAATGCATGATTAACCTGATGATTAGCCAGTGTTTCCTTACACAACTATTCCTTTTAAAAAGAATGAGGTAGTTCAGGGTCCTTGCCATTTTAACAAGGGGTTTGAATGCCAGATTTTTGCTCATATTGGCATATTTTGCATTGTTGTCTTGGTACTTTTTACTTCACTATTCCTGCAAGTAGTGTGTGAAGAAGGGCGACACATCCTGAAGGAACAGCCACTAGATGGAGCTATTTGTAGGCCAGGGGTGTATGACTGTGTGCCTGTGTGGCTTGTCAGAAAGCAGAAATAGAACAGATAAACACATATAGCAAAACCGTCTTAAAAATAGAAGACTAGCGGTCAGTTGATGACTTTGCTCTTATTGCATTGCTCCACTTTTGATGACATCTGCACTATTGTAACCTGTGACGTGTCACTCAAGAAATATAAGGAGCTGAAAAAAGCTTCCATCATGTTTTTTTTACAGCCTTGGCATACATTTCAATTCAAAATAATCAATAATTTCTTATTTAGATCACATAAATGATGCCCATATTTACTATAAATGTGTACGCCCATGCCCAGCAGGAACCACACGTTGCATGTTTATACTAAAACAAAAATATAACTGTCCTCTTTTTCCACAGCACGTCCCTCCCTTGCTAAATGATTGTTGTTCCACAGAGCCTGCCAATGGCTGTGCCGTACATAGAAGCATCAGCCAATGGAGGAATCCCCTGGTGTATGTATAATGGTGTATGCACTGGATCCCCTGTGAGGTTACACCACGTTGCCACTGCTACAGCAAACATTTCACCCCACCACAAAGTCTTGCACATGTGTGGGACTTTAGTGTGAGTGAACGAGAGAGGAGGCCGTACAAATCTGATCAAATCTCACCTGCTTCAAATGCTGGTCATAAAATTATATAACGTACAGTGTGTGGACTAATTACATTTTTTCACCCATAATAATAAGTACAACATTTAACAAACACATATTTGGCAAAGGAAATTAACTTAATTTTATTAAAATATCGAATCCAAGGACACAAAAAACGTTTAACCTCCTGAAAGAGACATCAAAAG
This sequence comes from Trematomus bernacchii, assembly GCF_902827165.1. Taxonomy (NCBI): domain Eukaryota; kingdom Metazoa; phylum Chordata; class Actinopteri; order Perciformes; family Nototheniidae; genus Trematomus; species Trematomus bernacchii. Next base: position 2,861,069 of record NW_022987573.1, on the reverse strand, counting down.
ACAACAAATACTAATTAGTTTCCAATCATTTAAAACATTTAAGACAACCGCCACATGTCCAGCTCATGATAACCTTCCCATTGTGAGGACTGATAAGAATGTGTGTGTATCTACAGATCTATGAAGCCATATGTATACGGTTAGGAAATAACCATTGCTTTTGCTAGTGTGTGCAAATTCCATTTTACCGTCATCACTCATGCTCGCTGTCCGACAGGCTGATAGTTCTCCAAAATGACCCCCCCAAAAAAGACAATAAAAAAAGAAAAACAATTTCCCATTTCTACACCATTATCCTTTAAGACAATGCAAAATAAACTACTATTGTGCAACTAAATGGACTACCTCCAACGGCTTTGTGATGACAAGAGGAGGTGAATTGTGCAGGATCTTAGTCCAGGCTTTGTTTCCTCTTAAGGCATCTTAGCTTTAAATTCCTCTTCATCAGAAACCAGCGCGGTCAGACAGAAGGCTGTGCTTCACATCACAGAACCCAAATCCAGAGAGAAACATCTGTCTTCCTCTTGCGTTTCCTTCAGTGTCCATTTATCGTCGTCTTAGGTAGCTGTGCGTGCACTTATTTACAAATGTTACCAAATTGTCACCGTGGAGCCTCTGCATACTTCTTAATACGTGCAGCGATAATCAAGGCACCATCTTAAGCCAGCTTCTTCATGTGTTCTTCCCACTGCAATCCATCTTCATTCAGATCCACTTCCTTCTCCTCTCTTACTCACATATTGTATTGATTAGACAGGGTTTATGTATGATTGTATGTACATTTGTAGGTTTACATTCGCATCTGTGTGTATAGCATTTGGGCATACTTAGCATTTGGACTGTTCTGGATATTTTGAAAGAGAAGGTGGAGGGGTAAGTGTAAGGAGAGGAGGCATAGCAGGGCTGTCTGAAACTCTAGAAATCAGGCAGTCTGGTGGAGGTCAGAGTACAGGCATTGATATCCTCAGTGTGAGAGGCTCTGTGCAGGGACGGTTCTGAGGCACTGCGGTTTATCTTAGGTAGGGCGTGCTGGAGAAGCTCAATGGAGGACAAAATCTATTCAAAAGAAGCATAACATGGAAAAGAAAATTATTAAGTCAACCAAACACCCTTTATTCTGCTGGAAGTCCTTAATTAGTGAGTACTTCACCTGTGGGAAGAGCGGCCTCTCGTCCTTGGACTTCTTGATGCAGTCGGCCACCAACCTTTTCATGGCTTTGGGGCAGCTCTTGTAGAGCTTACTGAGGTCTGGGGACAGGTAGCCTCTTCCCACCATGAAGATAATCTGAGAGGAGGGGGGAGGAGGGGGGGGGGGGTTTGAGCATGGATCCCATTTGTAAACATTTAAGAGTTCAACTAATGATCCAAGTCAGTGCCACAACAGGAGGCACCTGATTAATCAGCAGATCATCTCAGGGATAAGTTTAAAAAAATACCCAGAGAGTAAAAAGGTGACAAGCATCTAAAACACGGGAGCTTTTGTTGAGGCATGAGTGCTTGATGCTGCTCAGATAATGGATGATAGGAGTACTCCATGTGCTTGCCAGTCAGCAGTGGATCATAACAGCACTTATGGGGCACACTTTGTACAGCGACTTTATCCTATTTTGAATACAAACACAATAAACTGAACGGGACAAGGAGCCAGACACGATCCAGACTTGGTCTCGTGGCCTGCGGGAGGACGAAAAACCACAGACACACATTTGCACTCCCATGCAGCGCTTTTCAAACACACGGGCAGGGTTGTGTTACGGGGTCTAAAATTAGGCCAGTGGCTCCAGGAAGGCCGCCTCTGTTCCACGATGGGACTTAAGCCAGCTCCACAACCCCCTCCAGACAGCGACCCAGTGTCTGTCCACCACCTTCTGGCCCGGGCTCGCTGACTGACACTGGGACACAGGCGAGGACTAGAGCTTGACTGACTGTGGGTTACAGCTCTGTTTTACATTACCAAACTTGTAACCCAACTTAAAAGTTTAGGCAAAAGTGTCTCAGCTATATGACCTTTTGTACCACTAAACTATTGCCACTTGACACACAATATGAAACGTGTAACCGATGAGACTTTACCTGATCTCTTGTTGCTATCAGGGAGTAAGGGAGCTCTCCCGTCAGGATCTCAAAGAGAACAATTCCATAGGAATAGACATCAGACTGGAAGCTGTAGGGGTTGTTATCCTGCATCCGGATAACCTCAGGAGCCTGTGGACACACAATTAACACACATTTCTTTATATTTGCTGTTGTGTCTCACATGAAAAGAGTCTCAGAACAGTTTTCTTCATTGCTTCAGTGAAAGGAAGGCTGTGTTACTGACCATCCACAGAATGGACCCAGAGGGCTGCTCCACCTGATGCGAGCCGCTCCATCTGGCCTTCACTGTGGCCAGACCAAAGTCCCCGATTTTCACCGTGAGCCCTTCATGCAAGAAGATGTCTACACCGCTGTCAAGGAATCACAGCTGAAGCACACTGAGAAAACACACATCCTGACCACCATGAGGATTAACCTGTTAAGCCCGATAGCCCCCGCCGGCGGAACAATTTTCACGAAACTGTGTCTCAGGGCTTCTTAACATTTAACAACCTATTAATGTGTCATACCCACTTAACGGAAAGAGACTCAGCTAACTGACGATATGAACAATGTTTACCTAAACAAAACACAACTCTAACGCCAAGCCTCTGAATTAGCACTAAGCGAAAGAGTGCTAAAGCACAGTACAATATGTTTATACTTCATGCAATCTACACAAACTAGATATCATATGAAAGCTGAGATTCCACAGATTCCAATGATATAAGTATCATCACTGTGCGACCAAAACGGCGGAGCAAGCCAGCAAAGACAACACACAACTTCACTTTACGGGGCCAAAACGGCAAATACGTCTTACCTTTGCTGTTTTCTGATCAAAAGTTGTGTTCAAGGGCATTAAAACGCATATAAACGCTGCTGAAGGTTAACCCAATGTCTCTGTGTCACTTTGAAATGATTACTGATAATCCATCATAACATTTATGTCAATAAACATCGTTTTCTATAGAGTGTAACCCAGCTTCCGGTTTGGGGCATGCTGGCTGTGCATCACTCTCATTCACCAATGGTAATGTTTAGATGGATTTAGGAACTTCCCCTCGATCCTATTGGCTCTAACGGTTCAAAAGAGGTGTCAATCACCAAAATCGACCGATGGGTTCCAGAGATATGGCAAATGCACCCAAATGACCCCAGAGGTGGGGTTTTTTTCTAAACTTCTCTAAAAAGGTCAAATGTCACTTGTTTTGCATCAATCTTGATACAGGGTACTTATTATATGTTATAGTTTGGATTCCTAAAGCTTTGAGTCTACTATCCCATCATTCAAGGGTGGTTTTCACTATAAGTAATGTTTTCTTTTTGGACGGACACTTTAATTTACATGTTTTTACCATGTTCAATCTGAATTTACTTTAAAATAAAAACATCTATATTGATTCTGACTTTTCTACATCCAACTCACAGGTTTATCATCGCTTTGAGAAAAAAGATTATTAATTTACCCCTTTTAGAAGTGAAGTTATAGTCATTTGTTCTGGGAATGTCATTTTCGAGCCTGAGACCTGAAAAACAGGCTTGGGGCTTAACAGGTTAAAGTGCATTAAGTGCTTTTATCTTTCACACACAGCTAATAGAAAGGATACTGTTGGACTTCATGTCACGATGAATGATGTTCTTTGCATGCAGATAGCTGAAAATGAGAGAGAATTTTTATTATGATATCTTGGTTTCTTTTAATTTTGTAAATCAGGAAAGATCCATTTGTCAGGACTTACTCCATGCCCTGAGCCGTCTGCCTGGCGATGTCGATGAGCTGGATTATCTTGAAGTTGGTCTCCAGGACGTGAAGGTGTTTGTAGAGACTGCTGCCCTCACACCACTGGGTCACTATGGCCAGGTTGTCCTTCGTCATGTAGCCCATGAACAACAGGATGTTGACATGTCGTGTTTTCCTGCGAGGTAGAAAGGAAGGGGAAACCACAAATTGGAGATAACATAACATTTTGCGGTGAAATTGAAGGATTTCAGCAATTACATTTTTTTTTTAAACAGCTGAAAAACCTAGCTTTAAAAAGGGTTATTGTGTAAATGTATTGATGTATAACCTTTACCTCAGGACTGCCACTTCATTTCTGAATGCCTGAAACTGCTCCGGTGTTGGGTTGGTCACCTTTAATATCTTCACTGCTACATCACCTACAACAAAAAGACTGTGCTCAGATCCCCATGATCCACAATAATCCCTTGTGAGCCCATATGAAAATCCTTATGGGCACAGGTGAATCTTTTTAAATTGTTAAGTGTAGTACGGACAAGTAAAAGTGCAAGTTGTTACACCTGAAAGTGCCCTGCCCCATCTGAAATACATTCCTACCATGCCATTTCCCTTTGTACACGGTTCCAAATGAGCCAGAACCGATGCGGTTGTTCAGATAGACCTCGCTGGCCTCGATCTCCCAGTAGTAACTAGAGTCCCGCTTGTCCCGAGGCCTCTGGAGGAACAGAAATCAAGAAGGAGCAATGTATGTGAGACTCATAACCAATCAATCAAACCAGTTATCATCAGACACTGTTCTCCATAACTGGTCTGAAAGTATTTTCTATTTATATACAGCATATAAGCAGGAAATAAATGGGTGCAGGATTGTTTTACTCACTAGTGGAATGCAGCAAAGTACACTTCTTAAAATACTACTTTGAAACTGTTTTGATAGTATATGGCATTTACTACTTCCACGCCTGCATACAAACAATGCATCGGACTTACAATTTTATTTTTCTCCTGAGTGTTGAAGGACAGTGCCCTCTCTCGCTGGTTGGGGGCGGGGGCTTTGGACGGAGGCTGGGACCAGCCTGTGGGGCTCTGGCTGGGGGAACTACCCGCTTGAAGATTAGAGAAAAAAGGGATTAAGTATGGATTCACGATTGAGGCTGCTTCAAAATCATTTACTACTGAATCTACACAGAGGATGACATTTATATAAAGTGTTGGATATTTAAGATTTAATTAAATGGGATATAAGAGTGATCTATATGCCCACAACAATAGAAAAAGGCCAATTTTGACTCCTGTCCTATCCTCCTCCTTCATGCTTCTGTTAGGCTCAACAAAAGGGAGCTAAGATGGCCAATGATAAAATAAATAGGCGACACATTTGTTGATATGAATGAATGTAAAAATGGTGTATTAAGATTAATTACAATGTCTATAGAGCCTTTTTTCCTTGTTTGAAGGTTAATCACATACAACTTAATCTTGTATTACCGTCCTACCACCTGTAGTGTTAAGCTATTTTTTTAAGTCTATTAAATATTATTGGTAAAAACCTAATGCTTTGATGAGAAATGTCCCAATTTGGTGGGAAACAGAGACAGCCAGGCAGTCAAGAAACAGAACAAGTTTTGAATTATTACACTTGCTTCAAATGAATGCACAATCAAAAAGGGGGAGATTTTAGTTGACAGTGTAAGGAGGAAGTGTGATGCAACACAAAAAAGTACACAACAGGAGAAAAGTAGAGCGCGTACTTACACGAGTCATGATCACGCATTGCATCCTAGAGACAAAAGAAATGGTGTCAGTAAACACAGTGAACAACATGCTGTGCAGTCACTCATGGTTTGACTTCCGTACTGAGATATGAATGCAGATAGTCTGTTTGCAATGCATGCAATTCAGACTGCACACAGACGCACCGCTTTCTAACCTTTTCTGGTCTCTCGGATGAGGCCTCAACAAAAGACTGGGAGAAGTGCACAATACCTACTTTCCTCTTCAGCCAGAATCTATGGCACCAGGAGCTGGGGGACGTATTCAGGCAGTCTAGCTACTCCCCAGCAGGGTACACAATACAACAGGCAAGCGAAGACAGGGGGGGAAAGGGACAGAGTAAAGCAAAGTAAGGAAGGAGCGAGGAAAATAATAGTTCTCAGTTACTACCTGAACAGAATATAGAGGAAATATAGAGCTGATTATGCAAGAACATGAGTTTAAAATGCAGAAACTAGACCTGAAGAGGGGGAAGTCAAGTGTGGCACATTTTAAAATAACATAAAACAGGCTCAACCCTATTCAGGTGAATCACTTAACATAGATAAGAGGTAGAAAGAAGCAAGGCGCAGATAGTTGGAATGCCTGAGATGTACGTAGGAGGGCAAGATCCCTCTCAGGCAGGAGATATTTTAGGAGTGGCTTCAACCTACAGGAGTACCCAAGAGGGTGGTGTGTAGTTACCTCAATCATGCTGCAGTCTACAGGCAGGGTAGTGCTAACCATGTGGACGTTGGGTGTGGAGGTGGAGCGCTGCCTCTGGGAGAGCCAGCCGCCTGCGGGCGTGCAAGGCGCGGTGTAGTTGAAGGCATGAGGGGTGGAATATCGGTGGGCCGAGCTGTAAAGGTGGACAAGGACCAAATATTACCACAGAGCAGCTATTGTTCGTCGACGTCTCTTGTCCCTGCTTCAAAATGACATGCACCAATGACATTTGACAGGAGAGCAAACAGTGAATTCAGTGACTTCTTTATAATCTGGACTGTCGTGGGTGTGGTGGTGGTTGATGCAGTGGCTTTCAGGTTTCGTTTGTTATTTTTCCACAGTCAAGCATCATATGTTGAGGTTGTGTCGTCAACAAACTGCTACCACGCATGCATAATACTATGGGGGAAAAAACACAAATGGAAAAACACACTGGTGAAGTAGTTATTAGTAGTTTTACTTTGGCCTTCCCCATGTTTGGCTCACTTGACAAAGTAGAGCTATTTTGCCCTTGATGTTTGCCAATATCAGTATTGGCTCAGCTGAGTACAAAGCTCACCAGCCCAATATGTAAATCTGCTAACAAACCAAATGTTAGTCTGACTTGAGATGTTCACTTTAAAAACGCACAAAACCTGATCCAGTTCAAATATCCAAAAACATATGAACAAGAGTGTTCCTGTTACTGGATTATTAACAGCTGGACTGTAGCTGCTGTTTAAAATGGGGCGATGAAGAGTGAATGACGTGTATAATCATGGAGATCATATTAAATCACAATTACAACCATGCACTGCTCTCTTTAAGAACAATCCCCGTTCTGGCAGCACAGGACCATGTTTCCAAAGAGTATTTGAGATCGCTCTGCATGGAACAACTTGATACTCTGCGAGCGCTAATTTGGCAGCTCAGAGTGCTTTTTAACCATTTGAAGTGCTGCTGAAACAACAGGCTCTTTTCACGCCTCTCATTACGTCAGCTCTTGGACTGCTAAAACCTCATAAAGCTGAGGACGTCATTAGAAATAGGATTTAATTCAATTCAGATTAGGTTCCTTACACATTACAATAAGACTGATTTGCAAAAAACAGGAAATGATCATGTTCACAGCTGCCTAAATACGCCATTGTTCAACACTTGGTTCTTTGTGAAGGTCCCCGTTTTGTTTATGTTGTGTACAAGGAAGCACATGACGTGTTACATGTTCCTTATGTTAGACGTAGCGATATGCAGCAAAGTCGAAGAGGAAGACTGTGAGCAAGTAAACAATGCCGGGTTTGAAATACTTTCAAATGTTTTATGTGGAAGAAAATACATTAGACTAATTTGGTAGAGCTCAAGGATACACACAATGCGCTTTGGTAAGCAACACTGAATGTAAGCATACATTTGGTTTGTATACAAGGAAACCCGTCTAAAAAGAAGTACTGTCTCTTTTTGCCCCTTTGACCGTAGAAGAGGTGGGCTCAATTCTGCTAAATATTTTTTATGTAGTTTGTATTTATGGGTTGTGGATCGATCAGAGATAAAAGTGTTGCCTGACCTTGGAAACCGTGTCAAGGATTCTCTCATTCGCCGGGACGTGAGCGAGGGCAGGGACGGGCCGCTGCTGTCGCCAGGTGTCGGACACAACCTGAAGATCGACAGCGATAAAGACCCTCAGTGCGTGGGAATGTGTCAGAGTTTAATCAAATAACAGCTGACTGCTAAAGAATACAATGGTTGTCAGGTGAAAGGCTTTATCTCGCCACTGTCAATGATATGGATCCTACAAATGATAACTATCAGTCCTGCAGCCTGTATGCAAAATAACACTAATAAGCTTCTATTCTCAGTGTGAGTACGCAAATCCGTATATAGGAGCTTAATCAGGAGACCTGTAGTATCAGCAGAACATTCTTTCTCTTTTTTTATCTCAACACTATATCTCAAGCACTATGAATCCAACCTCAGCTTTGATTAGATTCAAAATGTCTGTCAGTTATATTTCTATAATGGATTAATCATAATGTACAGAATTTACAGAATGTGCTATTGAAGACACTTACAGGAGTTGTCTGATGTTACTCCAGTCCACACACATCGTGGGCACTTTGGTGCTGCAATGCTCATGGAATTTGTAGCCGCATGTTTGGCAGCGGAAACCGTTCAACAGAAACTTCTGGCAAATGTCACAGAACGCTAGTTTCAGATATGTTTTCCGAACCTGAAAATGACAAAGAAAATACACATGTATTACTTCAGCAGTGATACTCTGAACTGAATTAAGTGTAAGCTTGATGAAAATACTTCAGATACTCACAAAATTATGTGTTGTCAATGGAACATGATCTAAAACCTCCACCTGTAGCTCTTCTCCAATCAGGGAGGAGGAATCGGTGTGCCAATCCATTCGTAATTTTTTACTTTTAAACAAAACAACGAAAAGCTTTAGGGGGATGAGGGGATATCAAAGCAAGCAAAAATAACAGTAGCAAGAAATAATGTGTTTAGTTCAATCTCTGATGTTTCAAACAGTCCTGAGCTCACCTCCTCTCTCCTGGCTGCAGCCTGAAGACAGCGCAGCACTGAGGCTGCAGACCTCGCACCTTTAGTGCTTTAATCAGGCAATTGTACAAAGTCATACCTGGTCGCACGTTTACCTGAGGGCGGAAAAAAGGTTAACTCTTCCATATTCTTGTAAGTAACTGTACATCAGTATTTCATCAGCCTTGTATGCCATCTTCTTCCAGTGGGAAAAAGCGACTCACCACGGTGCGCTGCTGGTTCGGGAGGTAGACACGGATAGTGCTGCTAGTCTTGGAGTCTGGGATCTTGCTGTCGTCCGAGGAGCGGCGCTGGTAGGGAAAGCCCTGGACCATGGTGGGGGAAAGGCACGGGCCCTCAAACGCCGAGTCCTTCATCCCGAAGCCGTTGCTCAGGGTCTTCCACGCTCCTTGAAGGTGCTCCATTAGTAAAGCCAAGTGCACTCAATGGTCTGAAAAAAAAGAAAACCACATACAGTATAAGCAGTGTAAGGGCTTCAAAGCAAAGCAAAGTCTAATCAATATTACATTAGTTCTCTTACTTCTTTGGGAGGATATTGGTGGTGTGCAGACTCAGTGTTGAAGTGTAAAAGAGTAGTCTGCAGATTTAAATAGAGGGTAAATGATTTTCCACCATGAACAAAAGTATTTAAGTTAAATTTGCCAGACAATCTTTCTGAGGATGTACAAGTGTTTAAATGCATAGTCTCAACCTAAATCTATCTCTAGAATATCAAACACGCTATGTAGCTTCAATTGTGGCATTTTTTTTACCACTGAAAAAGCAGCTGTGGTATCACAGACAGAAAAATGTGACAGAACAAAGATGTGTTAATGTATCGAGAACTTGTTTGATCTAATCTCATAACCTTATCTCTCAGAATGCAATCAAACCTCTCATAGGACAATGCAATTAAAGCGTTTTACTGGGTTATATCTGTAGCTTAGTAGCAAACCCTATCAGAAACGTGAGAGAAAAGTAAAGCGAATGTGTCAGTCGGACCAGTTTAGTGGTCCAATGTGCTTATTAAACTCTGAACCCTACACTATATCACACTATAGTAGTAGTTTAAGGAATACCACATGTGCTTTTTTAGGATTAAACTGGCAATTGTCCTTTCCCTTTCATTGTAGGTGTAGCAGCAGAGCTATGTAGACAAACTAATCCACTCAGACCAGGAGAATCTCAGGCCACCACAGAGGTCAGTCGTGTTATTTACAGTATATGCTTTCAACAGACTCTTTCTTTCTGCATGGTCAGGCAGCAAAAGAAAACTTAATAGTTTGGATCATCATACAGTAAAGGATCACAAGTTTCACACATTAGGACTATTATACAAAAAGATAAAGGGAAGGAATAACTTTAAAAAAAACTGGTTAACTAAACAAAGAAATATGTGCTTCTTCCAAACCAATTTGTTCTTTGTCAACTACTCAGTGACTTGAAGAAAAAAACTAATTAAGTTGGACCTACCCATCCTCAAACAAATGTGATCCCTCTTTCACTTTGATTTCAATACAAAGAGTTAGTTCAACTTGTATATCCAGAAGTGTCACTGATTCTTGGTCTTCACTTTAATTGTGTATACTTTTACTCAGCAAAACTCCTAACAGTTAACACTGAAGAGATGATTTACTGCAGTTAGTGGTTACCTGTCACAGCAGACATACCAGTGTGTCAGAAAATCAAGAACTTGGAAGACTGTAAATCTTCCACTCTTCCTAACATGATACAGGAATCGTGTTCAAAGCAAGCACTGTGATCCATCCATAAAAATGTGTATCAACAGTAAATGTGAAGTCCAGACTTTACTCCTCTCTGCTTAGATCTGTTCTACATAACAGGTCAGTCTACATAGCACAGTCAGCTATAAAAAACCAGCACAATGGTTGCATCCACAGCAGAGTTTCTATGACTTCGCTTAAGTCTTTCAAGTCATAGGTAAGATCAATGTCAGCGCATCTTGGGCAGTGGTGCAAAGTAACTAATGTACTCAAGTACTGGAGTTAAGACACTTTTGAGAGACTTGCACTTTACCTGAGTATTACTTTTTTGTTGCTACTTTGTATCTGCCCCACTACAGATCAGAGGTAAATAGTGTACTTTTACTCCACTACATCTATTTAATAAATGTAGTTACTTTGATTAATGATGTGAAATATAAACAACCATTAAAAATGACTTTGGTTACACATGGAGTAAATTCACAAGCTACCCTACAGTATAAAAAGTAAACTTCACCCTTACCAGCTTTGATAAACACTTCAATGCATTAATAATTATAACCAAAACATGTTATATATCAATCTGGAAAAGGCCAATCTGCATAATGAGTACTTTTACTTCTGGTACATTTTGATGCTAACACTTTTGTACTTTTACTTGAGTAACATTTTGAATGTAGGACTTTTACTTGTAACAGAGTTTTCCTACACTGTGGTAATTCTACTTTTACTGAAGTACAATATCTGAGTACTTCTTCCACCTCTGATTTCAGGAGAGTTGTGTAGAGAGGCTCGCTAAAGTGACTTTTGAACGGCTTCAATTGAGTTCCAATAAATCCAAACTTACTAAACATAGTAGTAAACTACGCCTACCACTGAAAGGCGTGCATGATTTAGGCTACACAACCACAGAAGCTATTAGTAGCTACGTGTGTTTTTATAAGGCCTGGTAGATCCAGTTATTGCTGTGAAATTGCCTGAAGGCCCTCAGCGGCGAACTCTATCGTTAAACTTCACTGCACATTCACCCTCCATTCAAATTTCACTTGTTCAAGCGATGCATGTCGTGGTCATGTGTCCTAAGGAGAAGCAGTTTTACAGTTGTAGTTAACATTTCAAACCCAATTAAAAAGAGTAGCCATGCTAAGAGCCAGTAGCCTGTGTGTGCTTACCAAGAGAAGTTAGAAAAGTTGTGCTCCGCCATAACTTCAGGAAAAAGTGGCGTCGGTGACATCATCATATTTGCAACGCATTCAAAGAAAAGGGAAAAAGTCGAACTTCTTAAAACCGTAAAGTTGTATCTAATAACCTTGTATCCGGTAAATGTTGCAATATTGTTGGACGTGAAGGTCATAGGCTGGTCGATTTTACGAGCCACAAAATATAATAAGAGGAAAAGTTTTATATCCCAGTCGTGGTAAAAGCGAAAAAATCCGTCGGACCCTCAAAGTGACACGACGAGGGATACTGTTAAAGTCCCGTGAAGCACTTTCAAATTAAAACTCCCATTAGTTGCTCGGCACGTCCTTGCTTTTCAATCAATATTTACGTTGTTCAGGAGAAGGTGAAAAGGTTTGAGTTGGTGTCGTGCGTCCGTCTGACGCCAGTGATTGAAACAGGACCTTGCAGTCATAACAAGAGTTGCAAGCATCACTCACACTGCGCAACTATAGCACAATTTAATCCCTCCCACTTTGTTCAAACCGCACATTTGGTTATTAAAAATAAACTGCATATTTTTATAGTATTAGGGTCTTTATACAAGGTCATACTATACATAATATACTATAGTTAAAGTCATATTGGGTAGCCACTACGTTGGAAATGAGCTCCTGCTGTCTTTTTGTTGTTGTTGTTGTTGTTGTGTTTTTTTTTGCAAAGGCTAATGCATGTGAAACAATAATATAGTTTTTCGTGTACTTTTGTTGAAATATAAGTTGCAACAGTATCTTTTGAAAAGCAAAAAATCTAACCACTACCGGTTTGGAGTAAGGGAGTAATCCATGATTAACTTCAAGTGCACCACCATCTGGATACAAAGGGACAGTGCAGCGTTTCCTTGGATTTCTTTGGAGCCTTCCTGAAATTCATGACAGTCATGCTACATTTTACATATCTGGTCAAAAAGACAATAAAGAGTTCATTTGAAGTATGGCATGTAGGCCATAGAAAAGTATTCAACCTAGTTTTAAAGGTGAATACATATTTTTTAAATTGATAAAGGTTCATCATTCTTTAATTTGTTGGATATGAATGGCTTAATACATTAAAACAGACTTTAAACTACAGTTTTTGTTAGCCAATGACATACCAAACCCAGAAACACTAACATTTTTAAACCGTACCCTTTACACTCACCATGTGTTCATCATCTCCGTAGCATCCCGGTGTGGGTCCCCTGAGGTACCCGGATTACAGATGGATCATAGGTCCTTTCAGCCAGATGGAGTTGACATCTGAGAATAAAACAGCCTTATCAACATCCTGGTAAATATGTCTTAGGTTTCAGCATACATTGTTTCCATAAAGCAGCAGCAGACTCCAGAAATCCAAATCACAAACCTATGTTAAATTGTATCCTCCTTACTTTACAATGTACTCTACTTTTCTAAAAAATTCAATTTTCTAACAGATGTTCCATCTGACAAATAACAGAAATGCCAAACACTGTTTCAGTGAAGATGAGGGCAGGGCTTTGTCATTGAGCGTGTTAAGGTACTCCACCCCACATGCAACAGTATTACTGTATTTCAGTCATTGCTGGATATTATGGTACAACATCTCCTATTAAATTTAAAATGATGCCGCAAAGGATGTGGTATTTCCCCTGCTTTGTGTTTAATGTTGTGAGCTGCAGAATAAAGACCACAGAAAATAATAATTGCTATGACAAAGCTTTACAGTGAAAGCCACCTTAAGACTGCTGAATGCATCTTTCCCACTTATTGATCTGACTGAGCACTCAGGCCAGTTAGCTGAGATGCTTGCTGCTCCCATGGATTGTTATCTCTATCAGCTCACTTGTATTCAAAATATGATGCAATCGGGACTCCTTGGACTTTCATTTAGTAACTCTGATATAGACCCTTCTTGTTTGAGACACAAATAAGCTGTTTGGTATACAATATTGTTTAAGATCTACTTCGATTTCATTCTGTTTTTTTTCAATTAATTAAACTTTGGGAGAAGTGAAGAAATCAAAGAATGTTTTTCATAGACATCTTATTATTTCCTTTATTATTAACACAAATAACAGTGGTAGTATTTATTTAGAATCAGATACACTGGTTATTGCACTAATTCTGTATTTAAAAAAAAAAAAGCTTCTTTTGAGACATGTCCAGGTACTGTCATTTAATGAATTACTTAACTTTTCATATTTTCTGAAACTATTATGAATGATTATATTATTAATATTATTATGTAAATGATTAGTAGTAGTTGTTTTTGTAGAAGTAGTAGTGCCAGTGTTACTATAAGTATATTGCTTATAATAAGGCTTTAACATTCCTCAATGTTTTAAGAAGTTGGAAAAACAAGACCAGTCAGTTTAGGGAAAGGGGACCATTCTGTATCCGCGATTGGCTGATTCATAGAGGCGGTGTCCAGACTTCCTCGTGTTTGATTGGTTGCTTTCAGAGTATGTGACCAATGAGAGTGCAGGTTTCTACTGGATACTGTGAATGACAATTCAGGAACTCCTGTTCGCACCGCATGTAGCGCAAAGAAGGAGGCGTAAACACTGACAGAGCTAAGGTAGCCAGCGAGGTAAGCAATAAAACAGCACTACAAATGATTTAATCAACGTAAATGATATTCGTGTAGATATTTAAAACGACACCGTGTTAAAATGAAGAATTGCAGAGAAATCGGACGTTTAGTCTGGTTTCTTTTGTAAAAACGCACGGGTTTTGTTTGGTTTGAATAACGGTGCATCGGGTTCTCGCTCCGGCCTGCTAACGTTAGCTCCTAACAACGACTTTGGTGTGTGCGCCCGGCGCGGGAAATTTAGTTTTTATGATGTATTTACTTTAATATCCATCGGAAACAATATACGGCAAATCTATTTTGCAATAGGGGTCGACCCACGTCTTTCTTACTGTACAAATAAGCTTGGTCGTCGACTGAACCGTGCTTCGTGGTCGTGAGGTGGTCTGTGCTAACATGTGCTAACCAGCAGCCGCACCACTGTCTCGCGAGTAACGTTACGCAGAAAAGTCAACGTGACTAGGCCAGCGTTAGCGTAGCTTCAACCTTTGGCATTTGATTCAGTTTCAGCCAGGAATCACGTTCAGTTTCATGAAAAATACGGTCAATACAGTCTTAAAAGTTATTTTTTATGCAGAATTAGCCTTCGAGTTAGCTAATTTAGCAGATGCTCATCACAACACGATGGGATGGGACTGCCCTCTGGTGCTAGCATTCCAATTTAGCACGCAACCCACGACATGCTTTCATGGCCATTTCTGTAACGTTAGTAGTCTGGCGTGTAAAACCGTGTTACAATACATCGAAAATAATCTTAACTAAAAAAACTATTTATTACGAATGAAACGAGCCTTTATGGTGCTACAGGAAAACCATATTTCATTAACTATTTAGTGAATTAGTATTATGTAAGACACGAGTTAAGGCCCTTGGGGCATATGGGTGACCATTATACAAAATTAAAGCAACAAGTTCACCTTTGCAATCTTATTCAAAGGTGATTTAAATGCCATCGACCACTTTTTTTTTTTCAAACAAAACCATATTTTGGATACTCATTAGGATTAGCTTGATTACTCATTAACTCACATTCTTCCCGACTTCATGTCTTTAGCACCGTCAGCAAACAGAAGTTTGGCCTATGGCGATCACAACATAATTCCATTGGGAAAATCATGTAAGTTAGCTTAGTAGTTAACTTGGTTGTAGTCTGACGGCCAATTATGATAGACACCAGCTGAATAATGTACTTTACCCCCTTTTGTATCATCATAGATTAGATCCCTCTGTTAGTCATTATGGTAGTCTGACTCCTGCAGACCTTGTGTGTAAGTTGTGTAGTATCATGTGACTTCGGAACAAAATGTATGTCAAAAATCATTGTACTCTGAAACTATTTGTAAAATGATAAACATCAGATACTTATTTGCAAACAAATTAGACGCTTATAAACCTGCACCAGCATGGTTTTTTCACATGTGTGAATAAGGGCATTCTTGACGACATGACACGATGTCTATACTAGCTGCCCCTTTAACCCCCCCCCCCCCCCATATAATCAGCAGCAGCTGTCAAAGTACAGTTTTCTATAGCTTTTAATAGTTGTAATATATGTATTGACAAACAGGTTTCCAAGCCACATATGACATAGCTAAATATCTGAAGTAGAGCTCCAGCACATGTTTTAGTACATCTGTTTGTAAGTAGTTGAAACAGATTTTGCCACTAATGACTAGAGTAATGTGCCAGGTAATGGTTTCGGGGATCAACAGCATACTAATCAGCTTCATTTTAAAATGAGGGGTCATCTTCTAAGCTTCCTTTAGGCAAAAATGCATTCATATCCGCCTTATATATCCTACCAATTATTTCCTGTCAAAAGCTAATATTTCATGTGCAATAGTGTTAGCGTGCTCAGTGTAGACTGTGTGAATTCAAAGGTGCTTGTGTGAATTCAAAGGTGCTTGTAAATAATGTATTTTCACACTGAATTTGGATCACTAATGTCATGTTTTTGTTTAGGTAATGGACATGAGCAACAGCAACGATTGCTACCAGTGTGGCCGTTCCGGGCACTGGGCCAAGCATTGCCCCACTGGTCAAAGTGGTGGTGGTGGTGGTGGTGGCGGCGGCGGCGGTGGTGGTGGTGGTGGCGGCGGAGGTGTCGAAGGTGGTCGTGGCGGCGGAGGTGGCACACGTGGACGTGGCGGCAGCGGCGGCAGGGGTCGAGGACGAGGCAAGGGTACTATCTACTATCTAGGCCACACCTAGTATAGGATCATTATCACTCTAACCCATATTATTTTGCACTAAAGACATGTTATTCACCTACGGCTGTTTTGTGGGGTTATGGTTTTTGTACAGCATTCCCAATGAAACACTCATTTGTGGACAACCCTTTGGGGAGTTCAAGCAAAAAATGTAAACATTGTCTTTTTTTTCATCTTTGTATACCAAACTGTCTTTCATTACAGAGATGTTCTGTTATCGGTGTGGAGACCAAGGACACATGGCCAGGGACTGTGACCAAACTGAGGATGGTGTGCATTGCAGTTCTAAATTCTTCCATTTCAGTTCTAGTTAGTTGGTTTGAAGTGGTGTTCTCTTACACCACAGTCACCGAAGTTATAACAATTTTGATTACCACGCTTCACACAACAGTAAAGTATCCATACAATTAACCTTTTTATATAGGACAACACTTTTCTTGAAACGGTAATGGATTTGTAAATAAACTATTCCCCCCCCCCCCCCCCCCCCCATTTTCAGCGTGCTACAACTGCCACAGGAGTGGCCACATTTCCCGGGATTGCAAGGAGCCCAAAAAGGAGAGGGAGCAGCTGTGCTACAACTGCAACAAACCAGGCCACATGGCCCGTGACTGTGAGCATGCCAACGACCAGAAGTGCTATTCCTGCGGTGGGTTTGGTCACATCCAGAAACTTTGTGATAAGGTGAAATGTTACAGGTGAGTTAAGACCAGACTTCTTTAGTTACTTAAGTTTACTCTTAATTAGAAGTTGTCCTAATTGAATAAGCTAACGATTTGTGTCACTTCTAGGTGTGGCGACATTGGCCACGTTGCTGTGCATTGCAGTAAAGCCAGTGAGACTAACTGCTACAACTGCGGAAAGGCGGGCCACCTGGCAAAAGATTGCCCCGAAGAAAACTGCGCATAATCAGTGCCCTCTGTTGCCCCTCCTTTTTTCAGATTGATGGTTGGTTGTATTATTTTCTCTGAATCCTCTTCACTGGCCAAAGCTTGGCTAACAGAGGCTAGTCCCAGGCCAGTGAGCCTCTCGACATGTAATACAATGAAAGGGGTGAAAAAAAATCTTTCTGCATTCAATACAAAAATGTTTTAGTTCGGTAGCGGTGTTATGTATAATGCTTTGTTAAAGAACCCCCTTTCCAAGCCACTGGTTATCAGAGATGAATAAATGGGACTAAACGTATGAGAATCTATAGGACCTTTGAGCTTGTGAAAGTAAGCCTCAGTAATATGAGATAGAAGAAGGGAGTAAATGGAAACTGAACTTCCATGTAAGGTTATTTTGGTTTGTTTTAGTGGGATTTGAGTTGGCCAAGAGGGTAATGACATGGAAACTGTTCATAACATGATGCATTTCAGCCCTACAAGCAGCTAAGCGGGCGTTAACAAACTACATGTTATATTGCTACGATATAAACATTTTGGAGGTATTAAAAGAAACGCGTTCTTTTATAGAAAATCTGTTTACAATTTCAATATCACTTGGTAGTCCAAGGTAGACTTTTCCTTTAAAAATGGCTTTGGAATTTTTTTTTTTTTACCTTGGCAAAATTTAACAACATGAACAGTTGTAAGAACAGCAGAATTAGGAGTTATTTGGGAATGAAAAAATGTTTTCACAGAAATCAAAATGTTATTTTTGTACAATATCACTTAGACTACTGTATAAATACCATTTGCTTGTACTCAGTTTTTAAGTCGGAAGGAAAGTGCAACTGAAGTCCTAGAAAATAGAAATGTAATTTTAAACTATCAATAAAGCTGGAGGAGCACGGGGAGGTCTTGTCTGACTACTTGATTTCAAATGTCTTGCATTAACAGATTTTATTATGTTTTTAAAATGTCTACATTTTTAAATCAATATTTGCTTACTTATCTCTCATGCATTCTACAAAAACAATGCGTGTCTTTAAAAAAAAAAAAAAAAAACGAAATGCTAAATCTTCTATTTAAAAGCATAATCATATGTGGAAGTTACCAACACAAAAGATAATCATTTATTTAGTCCTCAAGCATGTTGGCACTGCACCTAATTGGCAAGCCATCTGCAGAATTAGAGCTCACATTTCCGGCCACATTTTTTTTCCTATTTTCTCTGCATCCATTACATGTGTTCCATTTACAGAGCCTGTTGAGTAAAAATGGAAAAGGGGTGCAGGGATGTCTTCACAACGCGCGTCAGATTTCACAGGCAAATTCCTCGAGGTTCTCTGCAGCAAATGTAGCCGCCCTGAGACACTTTTATTGGGAGACAGCGGCACGTGACTTTGCGCAAGTCGTTACGGTTATGTGCTGTAAAAGTGAAGCCGAATGAAATGGAGAATAAGATCTTTAGCTTCGGTTGTCTTCGTGGTGTGCGAACAAAGAATGACCATTACATATATATTCATAAAACCGAATATGGACCATTCGGATAAATGAGCTCGTGTTTCTGCAGCCGTCTCCTGTTATTCATCGACGTGCTTGTGGTTGGAAGAATCCGAAAACTCCACCTCGATGTCTAAAATGGCAGCGGGGGTTGCAGTGTTTCAGATGCAGCAGAAGGCAGCTCCACATCTCCTTCCGCCAGAGATGCAGGAAAAAGACCCTCCTCATATGACGTCATCGGGTCTCGCCGAGTCAAATCATAGGCGAGAAAACCTCCGAGGACGGAAACAAGCCGAGCAGCCAGCCGGCTCTTATCCTTCATGTCGGGTCGTTTTTCAATTACATACAGTTTCTCTTTTAAAACCCGGTGCTAAACAAAGGAGATGAGGGGACTCCTGTCGTTTTACCGGGGCCTGTGCTCTCCGAGTAACCGTCAAGCCAGACGCAAAGCTGGGATTGTCGGTTCTCGGTGCGGGTTTTGCGGAACTCAGTCAAACAGCAAGGTACGGTTCGAGCTGTTGCTGCGACTTAGGCTAAACAATGCGTTGTTGAAAAAGCGATTTACTTTGTATTCGTTTCAGTTTTTGTTGATCAAATCGTCGTTGCATGGCACTCTGATGTGGACGCGATGGTACAACAGGGTCTCTGCAGGGATAACAACAGATGTAGCTTAGTGTTTGTTTCCCCCATGAGGAAAAAACAAGCTCAGATACACCACGGTGTTCACAGTTCGTTTTTTTTCAGCCCCAGTGAACGCAAACACATTGAGGAAAACATTTGTTTACATATATAACTAGATCATTTTCAGATTATTTGTTACATGCTAAAGTTGTAACCCCCCCCCCCCCCATATGTAGCGCTCTGTCACCATAGGATTGCCCCTCGCAAGATAAGGTCCCATGTTATGTCATACTAAAATCAGTCCCTAATAGTAAAATTACACTATGTAGAACAATACCGAAAGACATTATCAAAAGTACATTCAAATCATTTCACATTTATGTAGAAAAAGAGCATTTTACTTCTTGTACAGGGTTATAAATTGTTTATTTGCCATTTTTAGCCACATGATAGTAGGCCTATATATATTACAAATGTAATGAATAATTTCATCCCAATTCTGTTCTTTATCCTCATTTTGTTGCTATTCCTATGTGTAAAATAAATAAAGGCTGCACTTGTTGGATTCATTGCTTGCTGTTTGGCTGAAAAATATGTTGCTGTTCTTTCTTTCTTCAGCCACAGCCAAGATTTGGGCTGTTGTTTGACATAGATGGCGTGCTGGTTCGGGGAAGGATGCCAATCCCTGCTGCAAAAAAGGCATTCGAGAAGTTAGTCGACTCTCAGGGAAAATTTGTGGTGCCAGTTGTCTTTGTCACAAATGCAGGGAACTGCCTGCGACAAACAAAAGCAGACCAGCTATCTCACATCCTGGGAGTAGCTGTGAGTTATCTAAGTGTTGAGAGATATTGCTTTAGCTACATGTTTGTTCTGTCTAGAATAAATACTCCAAAACTAAATTCTGGTTGTCCCCTATCACTTCTACTATTAACCTCTTCTCACACCTACTCTATTCCCAGATTACCCAAGATCAGGTCGTCGTGTCTCACAGTCCCTTGAGGATGTTTACAAAGTTTCATGACAAGTGTGTGCTGGTGTCGGGACAGGGGCCGGTCCTGGAAATTGCAAAAAAGTATCCTGGAATTGTGCTTTGTGTTTTTTTGCTTACTATTCATTGACTAATAAGGCTAGCATATTACTCGTCATTGTCCTTAACTCTGTCTTTAGTCTGGGCTTTAATAATGTTGTCAGTGTTGATATGCTGAGGGAATCATTCCCATTGATGGACATGGTGGATCACAACAGGAGACCCAAACTGCCGGTAAGATATTGAAATATTTTGCAGAAATAGATGATAATAGTAGTCATATTACACGCCTATTTAGTCATAAACAGCAGCACATGTTAAGCTTCTCTTCTTTCATTACAGTCCAATCCTGTTGTCAACCTTCCCATGGTTGAAGGTGAGGACATGTACCACTTATTAGCTCTCAGCCTGTATTTTAATTATCATTTATATCAAAGGGATCTAATGTTTGTCTTTTTTTCCAGCTGTGATTCTGTTTGGGGAGCCGATTCGATGGGAGACACACCTGCAGCTGATAATTGACATTTTATTGACCAAAGGTAACCTCAGCAATGTTCACCAATCCCAACAGATGCCTCACCTCCCCCTGCTGGCCTGCAACATGGACCTCATGTGGATGGCTGAGGCACATTCTCCCCGGTAACCAGTGCTGTCACAAAAATACAAATATTTAATATAATAACATTGACAAGGAAAACACAGTCTTTAAAGATTCCAAATGTAAATATACCCCTCTGCTTCCCATGATCCCATTTCACTCAGGTTTGGCCATGGGACATTTCTTGTGTGCCTGGAGAACATTTATAAGAAGATAACCGGCAAAGACCTGAAGTACGAGGCGCTCATGGGAAAACCCAGTGAGTTGACATACCACTTTGCAGAGTACCTCATCAGAAGCCAGGCCATGGAGAGGCAATGGAAACTCCCCGTCACTTCACTTTATGCTATAGGGTAAGACACCATGTTTTTGTCTGTAATGCACATTTAGTTAAAGCATATGAAATATACTAAGAAAGCAACCACACATTTTCACAGTCTGAACACAAATGTACATCTAAGTAATGACAGAAGGCAGAAAGTAGTAACACGGATACTAAAACCTGTCACCTGACTTAGATTACCAGTTATTGAAAGGGTTTGTGGTCCCTTTATAACTTAAGTTTGCAATTTTAACAAACTAAAAAGCTGAGGAGTTGCTTAATTACCACAACTCTTCTCTTTCAACTGCCCACAAGCATTATAGTTAACTCAACATATCACACCTTTCTTTCAGAGCTTGCAATTTTCACTTCAACTTTTTGTCACGAATGTTCCTGTTTTGTTGTTACAGCGTTGTTTTTGTTGGTGGAGCAGCAGAGAAACTTCTTGAATGTATCAGTATTCTGGCTATTTCCTGATCTCTTCCCTCCCTGCCCTCTTAGGGATAACCTAATGACTGACATCTATGGCGCCAACCTATACAACCGCTACCTGGACGAGAGAGTTGCTAGGAAGAACGCTAAAGCCGTTGCTAAGATGGTCTCCGCAACAGGGTCCACCACCGCTCTGCCCCAGGTGGAGGAGAGCCACAATCATTGGGAGAGCGAGCTGGCGTTGCCCTCTGCCACTTCCTGTAAGTCTGTCCTGGTCTGCACGGGGGTCTACAACCCCAACGAAGAGGTCCCGCCTGATGCCAGCCACTGCATCAAAGAGACTGTGTTCCACGGGCACCGGGACTTCAGGTTCGACCCCGCGCTGGTGGAGCCAGACTGGATCGTGCATGATGTGGCGGACGCTGTTGAACGCATCTTTGATCTGGAGAAGTTTGTGCCTCAGTAGAGTCGAGGTCCTATCAGTAAACTGGGTTATATGACATAACATATAAACCTGTAGGAGCCTAACACTGTGGACATATCAACAGGGCATTGACAAAATATGGGTCCTCTTCTTAACTGTCAACATTAAGAACAACTTTAGACAAGTTCATAATGTAAGTGTTACTGTCAACTGCTTTTTTATATTGTTTTTGACTTAAATTACTTGTTTGGATTAAGGAACAATTTAAGGAACTGCCTTATTTGACCCTACGAAGTATTTTTTTAGATGATAGTTACGTTGTAGATAATTGAAAAATCCTTCCGGAAATCATCCTATATTTATTACAAGAATTTAACAGTGTTTTTAAGAAGCATATTCAGATAACGGTTTACCTTTATTCTGAAGGTGCATTTTTATTATTCCATTTTAAGACATTTATTTACCCATTTATCTTGGAAAATCTATGCATGTATATGAGATGAATACATGTACTGTACTGTACTGTTTGATTTGCAGTATTGTCCTCTAATAGAAATGTCTGTCTGCATTTTGTCTAGTTGTGAGACCAGTATTTGCACACATCATCTTTGTTGACTGTTACCATACCTTCCTGCCATAACCTGTTTATTATAATGTCGAATATTCTATTTCCAGAAACAAAAGCTACCTGGAAATGTATTAAGATTAAATTCCAATATGAATCAACAACTGTACCGCTCCATATCTGATCATTTACAGTTTTTGCACTCATTGTAAATACCTTTTTGTAAGAAAATACATGGAATAGTTACACATGTTATACATACTGTCTCTGATTCTTTCCAATCAAAAACGACCAACAACCTATCACAAGTAATCAAGACAATGATCATTCTCAGTCAGCACAGTGTTGTTTTTTTCTACAAGATATACACTGTCATACATGCTCAGCTAGCTCAGTATTGAGTCATGTAGTGAGATCAGTTGTAAAGCAAATATAACATGCATAGACTGATGAGTATAATACTTTCAGAGGGCAAAATAGTCCTCATTACTCTTATATCTCAAATGTAGTGTCTAATGTTTGCTTATTTCTGTTATCAAATGCTAAAAAAAAATAGCATGTAATGACTTGCAGTGTACCAAAGACACTTTTTCAAATGGGTAAGTCATCATGTTTTTATTTTTAGCCTTGCCTGCTTTTATAAGTAAACTAGATTTAGGTTACAGAAATAAAAATCAGTTACAGAAGAAGTCTCAGGTGAAATGGCTGTGGCCGTTCAGCATTAAAACAACTTTATTGCAACAAACAAAGACAGTCGTTGTGCTTCCGTCAACTCTATTCTCCTCTAGTGTTTCAGTAATTCCATTATAGTAGGTCCCTCAGGTAGCCTTTATCTTTCTAGAGTGCTTCTTGTGCAACACATCCAGTACTTGTGGCAGTAACTCCATGTTGAGTGGTTTTTCTAGTTCCCCCGCACAAATGAGAGAATCCACAGTGACCTCTAGCGGTGCAGTGTGTAGCCTCCTCCTGTGTTTAGGCCTCAGTGAGCGCAAAGAGTCAGCCTCCAATCCTAAATGTCTCTCACATATGTACAGTGTGAAGCTGGATGTTTTTGCTAGTCTCAAGCTCCACAGAAGCAGAAGAATGAGGAAGCATAGCATCACTCCTATCACAGTGTTATAAGTACTATCAGTACAGACTGCCAGCAGCACACAGGAGGAGAAGTATTCATCGCTGAGTTCAGTGACGGCTTTCTGAGCCACAGAGTCTGGGCCGGCACATATCGGCTCCTTTAAGACAACGGCCCTGTTCCTCAGCAACCAGCTCCTCAGGTATTGGATCCTACAGTCGCAGTGGAAGGGGTTTCCTGAAAGTGAGACCTTTTTCAGAGCAACCAGTCTGTCAAAATGGCCGGGAGACACTGAGGTGAGCCGGTTGTCCTGAACATGGAGCTCTGTGGTGTCTGAGGGCAGAGTGGGCAGCTCCACCAGGTCTAAAGAGCTGCAGTTGACCCGCAGACCCTCAGGAAGGAGAGCTGAACACTGGCAGGGCCGACCAGTGGTGTGTGCGCTTGATGTGGCCCAGACCAGGAAGACAGCTAAGATTAAACTGCAGAGCATCCTGTTGGAAAGGGAAAGATTATTCCAATACTTTCACTGTCATTTCCAGTTGAGATAATAATAGGAGCAGGGAGGATTGCTAGAGTGCAGCACTAAGCCAGTTGTTATATTGGAGAATCCTAAATAAAAAAAGTGATAATTAAGATGTGTATTAGAACAAAATAACGTTTCTTCAGAATCTTGATTTATTGTTTATGTCAAAACTGATTCCATCTATTAGGTGAAATTAAATACATCTTTTAATGAAGAGATACAGGCAAATGACAAAGTGAATGATACATTCCTTGTTTTCTTAAGTTATGCAACAAATACACACCCTTTATAGTCCACCCAAATTGGAACTTACCTCCTGCGGTGCCAGTCATCCTTAAAATATAATTATCTGTTCATTGTTCTAGTCCGTTTGTTGCACAGCCGATACAGAGCGACGTCAGTGTGAGGAACGCATCAATAACACTGCACGATTATGCCGCATTCACTGTGAAGGAACCCCATCTGCTTAGAGGAGATAAGAGTGTATCTATTAACTAGTGGCGGAGGCTATCTTAAGCTCATCCCCACAATGTTTGTTACTGACATCCACTGCAGTGATGAGGGCTAAGAGGGCATTATACTCCAGAACACAGCTGGGAGCATGTACAGCTTTATGTGAATTTAAAAGTACCTATGAGATATTTTGAAAGCCAACTTGACACCAAAGAGCAAATGTTTCATGATGGAATTCTAGGCTGCAAAGCAGAAAGGAGGTTTATCCAAAAAATAATGTCACACTTCCACAGCCGAGTTTGAAAGATTATTTCCACTGGCTGATCCATATGAGGAACTGTGTGGCCAGCACATGATTCACCAATAGGTGGTGTAATGGCACACATTTCCACATGATTTTAAAGCACTTTAATGTATGCCCTCTAGTGGAAATGCTGCAACACTTGGAAATGGAAAGTAATGATGGAGCCTGGAAGTGGAAGATACTGGAGCCTAAAGATAAGGCTCCTTTGCAAAAGGCATTAAAGAAGAAAAAGAGTTTCATTTCCCTTAAATCCGCAGTGACAGCTGAATCCGAGCTCAATAAGATGAGGCATTTTCTACTTTATACACACTGGAGAGCAAAAACAACACATGCGTACCATAAGTCATATATTCGTTTATTTTGCGTTCTCAACATTGTCACAGTTGAAGTTTTACAATAACTGGGGTCTTACTGACTCACTACTCACTGTACAAACAGAATGCACATATAAATGAGGCCATTCTTGTCTTTTTTCTTTTTATATGTGTCTCACGCCAGACTGAACAGCTTGCAGCAGGATGTGTGTTTTTTGTACACGCGTGTGTGTGTGTGTTGGGGGTTGTTTGTATGAAAAGAGAGCTGGATGTGAAATGGCAGCAAACTTCCTAACAGTCTGTTTTTGAGTTATACAGCACATGTCTGTTCACTGGAGGCAGAGACAATCGATATGTTCATATATCACCCCCTAATCCATCTATGAGGTGATGTGTATACATCCGGATCTTAACTGCAGATATCAGAATAGAGTACTGATCATATACACACTATGTACAGCTGATTCAACCCCCATCTTGGTCCCTTCATTCAAGATAAACCATCCATACAAGCAGTTCATCTGTTTGCACACCAGAATCCCATATGTACACGATGAAAGCCCTCAGCAACAGAAGTGCAATGTTCCTTTTGTTTGTAATTTACACAATGGCTTTTTGCTGATGAAATGCATGCCGAGCTTCATAACTACCAGCTTAACATAGAGCAACAAGAACACGTCAACATCAGGAAAATCAAAATAAATGAAAACCAAAGTGTATAGGCTGATTTCTTCCCCATCAGCTCACAGTGAATAGGACACATGATGATCCATGCAGTGCATTGTTGGGGTACTTTCTCACAAAGAATGACTGGAGACATTTGAAGCACTACAACACACACCAAAATAAACAGGTTCCTCGGTTTTTACATCATCCCAAGATTTCAGAATCATAGCAAAAAAATACAAAATCCATGGAAAGACACATTCAACTGATCATTAATGTCTGGTATGTGATATGTTTGTCATCTGAACGTCCTTGTTAATTCACATGAGGAGAAATGTGTGAGAATAAGCCTGACTTATGGCAATGGTTTTCTTTGTGAATGTTAAAATACATTTACAACCTGAATATTGGGACAAACTGTTTACTGTCACTAATTTACACACTAGAATAGACTCTTATTTGTAGAATGTAGAAAGTTATTCTTTACATATACCCAGTTCCTTTGTTCAGTTTGCATTTTGTATATCATAACTGCAATTCCTGAAAAAAATGAAAGTGTTCTTTCATATGTGCTTATCCAGCAAAATATTTCTGTTCAGCCCAAAGAGAAGCATATTCCTTTTATTAAAATATATACACACATTCCTCTTTCCACTGTGAACTGTGTAAGTAAGTATTTATATATTCTCAAATGAAAAAAGATATATCTTTTTCACCTGAATCTCGTCCTGGACAACAAGATAACAGACTTCCACTCTCAGTACAAGTCTGCATTTTCTGAACATGATTGCACTTAAACTTGCTATGGTAACACTGATTCGTTATACAATGTGCAGAGGATAGCCTCACATTAATAACATTACATGCAAGAATCACTTACTAGACATTCCACTGAACTCCAAGTCTGTACCTCTCATACGACCACGAGGACAGCCACACATTAATTTACTGAGAAAGACTCTGACAGGGGTCAAAACAAATATAAATAAATAATGACGCAACACGGGAAAAAAACGCACAAATTGGAGGGACACCTTGCTTGTTGTTAATGTACAAAATCAGTACAAAGATATTGCACATATGATAGAAAAAGATGAAAAAAATACTTCACTATGTAGGAACTGATTTTATTCACTCACCAAACGTCGTTGGCAAATAAAAAAAATATACTAAACAAGGCAAAAGAAGATTTCAAACGTGTTTCTGTTTTAGAATTTAAGAGTCAGGAGAGCAGCTGTCACATATTTTAAAGGCAACAGACTTAACATGTTCAACGCGTTCTGCGGGTCCTTTTGTAACATTTGAACTGAGCCCCCGAGGGTATTTAAAATGTCTTTTCAATCTACTAATCTACAGTTTAAGCAGCCACAGTATGAGTAGTAAACTGAGATTAACCAACCAGCCCAGTTTATCATTCATGAGTTGACAGGAAAAGTCTGCTTTGTGACCTCAGTGTTTCGAGGCCCATATGCAACAGCTGCCTTCCAGAGGCTCCGTCTGATCCATTTGAAAAGCAAAATTCAGATTATAGGTCGACTGAGCGGGAGTTCACTCCTTTCAGATCTTCATCCTGTCACCCCAGAGTCAGTATAATACTGATAAAATTCATTTTTGCAGATAATAATAATTGTAAGTATAATCTTACAAATTACTTTACGCACAATATACTGTACATGAAGTCTTGACTAAATAGATTATGCATTAATAATTGGCACATTTATTTATGAGAGCTAGGAGACAACACATATAGCTGTCATCTACAGTAAATACAGCACTAGAACTACAATGACTGAGACGGTCGGCTCAGCAGTTTACCTGTCCTTTGATTTAAGTTAGTGTGAAATGATTATATCTTCACTACGCACGAGCTCTACGCGAGGCAACGACACATTGCATTCATATGATGGTAGGATCTGAAAACCAAAGAGTTGTAAGTTGACTTCTGAAAGGCTGTGCACAAGAAATGATGCCATCGTTGTGACAGAGAAAACAGTCAGCCACACCTTTCCTCCTGATTATGTGAAGGTAAGACCGGTTATTGTAGGAATGAAGCAGTGGGGAGCGGCTTGGTGAGAGAACGCATTTTCTCTGCAGCCGTCACGGCCGGGCGGTGTGTGTGTGTGTGTGTGTGTGTGTGTGTGTGTGTGTGTGGAAAACAAAGAGCATCTCCCCCCCACAAAAACCCTGATAGGGCCAAGCCCATGATCAGGCAAACTTGTAAAAGGCCCCTGGTGGAACGTGTGTGTCCGATTTCCATCCTGCATATTATTTAGAGCTGGAGGTGAAAAAGGTGCCTGCGTGTGATTGGTTCCCATCACAGCAGCGGTTAAACACAGTGGACAGGCCATAGAGTTCTGCTGTCAGTCCCTTTGGTGTTAGCAATTGTCCCTCCTTCATAAAGTCCCTCCTCGCTCCTCCTCTCTGCGTTAGGAGCATCACACTACGGTGCTGATGCCACTGTGTTTAGGTTTGGGTCCGCCAGGCGCCGAACCCACCTGCTGACTGTGGTGGTGAGGGGCATGCTGGGAGTGTGAGGCGTGATGGGAATGCTGGCTGTAGTGGCTGTGCTGTTGAGGGGGGGGTTGGTGTGAGGTGTATCCCGGGTGCTGGTGGTGCTGCGTGTGGGGGGGGCGGTTGGTAGTGGTGGTGGTGGTTGTACGGCGGGGGGTTCTGGGGGACTTGGCAGTACTGGGAGTGGGGAGAGTGGAGCTGCACTGTGTGTGCCGTCTGTGCTGTGTGATGCAGGTTGGTGGG
Source organism: Trematomus bernacchii (assembly GCF_902827165.1). Classification (NCBI taxonomy): domain Eukaryota; kingdom Metazoa; phylum Chordata; class Actinopteri; order Perciformes; family Nototheniidae; genus Trematomus; species Trematomus bernacchii. The sequence goes on along the minus strand of NW_022987573.1, from coordinate 2,832,102 downwards.
GTGGGGCTTGTGGGAAATGAGAGTGGGTTGGCCGGGGGCGGGGTAAGGGGCGTGGCTCAGCGATGACGGTTTGCCTCGCTTGCTGCCAAATAGCGACCCGAGGATGGAAGTCGATGCGGAGTTGGGGATGGAGGGGGGGCCGCGGGGGTCGCCCTCGTGTGGCGTGGTGGCTCTCCGCCGTGTGTGAGGACTGCTAATGATGGAGCCCTGCAGGCGGGAAAGAAAGGTAACAGCATGGCCGTCAGACACCGTGTAGTGCTTCTAAACTACAGCTACAGGGAACTAGCAGGATGACTTCACAGTTTTCTTTTTTTAGATAAACAAGTAGCAAAATGTTATAGGGCATGCAGATGAGAAACTCAAAAAAAGTTTTCATGGTAGGCAGCAGGAATATTTCAGCTTCAAGATGAAGGGAGCCTATTTTCAAAGGAGCTGGGCTGTAAAGGAGCTAACTGGCTTGAAACAGTAAATCTGGAACAAGAGTAATTAGATAAATACGAGGAGCATAAATAAAGTCATTAACAGGGGTAGAAAAGACAACATTTCATCGTCATTGCAGTCAGTGTGCCAAACCCTCTCAGAGTCACACATGCAACTTGTTATAATAGTTCCCACATGCAGAGGATGTGACAGGCAATCCCAGCATCCACACGTTAGCATTCAACTAGAAGTCAGGAGGCAGGAGGAACTAAGCTCTTGTGTGCAGACTTCACTTGTCCTCCTTTTCCTGGGTCCAACACTGCTGACTATCCAGGTGTGAATTCTCCTAAAAACAAGCTTTTCCTTTGGCACATGCTTCATCTAAGACTAGAGAAACACCACATGGCATCTTTGAAAGCGGAATGACATTTTCAGGGTCCCAGACTTCAACCCAACGCATGAACTCATGGACACATGAAATGAGGGAAAGATGAATGAATGAAATCCACATCTTTATAAGTCCCAGTGAAGCCCATCAGTAGACTTCTGGCTATGAAGGCCTCATCCCTCCCTGAACCTTACAGAATTTAAAAGAAATTGTAAAAAAGGGAAAAAGAAAGACCTGACCATTACGAGGGGCTGCAGGAGATGAACAGTTTCCTAGAGTCTCACATATAGCTACCACCCTGCCACAGGGAAGAAGAACCAAATGAAAACCGCTTGGATGGGATTGAATGAAAGACAGACACAGGCGACAAAGGGAGGGATCAGAGGAGGGATTAGTAGAGTCATGCTTGTTCGAAGATAAGGTGAATATTGGTCATATAACATGACCAACACAGGAGATCTCTGGCTTCCAAAAAAGGGGCAGGATCAGACGCAGGCAACCCATGCATGCACACTAACTGAGGCAAGCAGGTTATAAGGCATCCCAGGAAGAAAAATAAATGATCCAAACAAATGGACTGAGTCTATGAAGCAAAGAAGGTGTAAGACCAAAAATAAATGGTGTGTTTTCAAAGTGCACATCATCACATAGAGAGTAGCTTGGATACCAGCTGCTTCCAACTTACTTCCATATTGCTGTCTAGTGATCCTGCACTGCTGCGACGCCCCCGCTTGCCTGCCCGAGACATGCAATACCACAGATTAGAGATCGACACACTCCTGGATCGACTACAGACGTTTAGGCCGCCCACCCGTCCCGAAGGGGGCAGTGCAGTGGATTGTGACTGTGAGTAAGGTCCAAATATGGGCGGGAAGGGGGGAGCGCGTTCAGGGTGGTGGGGTGACAGGTGGCAAGCTATTTAGTGAAGGCATATCTTCAAACAGGCTGAAAACTAAAGCTGCCTTAAGTATTTTAACTTTTTAAATGCATTTTGAACTGCTTTAAATTTCAAAAGCTTTTCTATAAATCTCAACAAATATGGACTCATCAAGTCTAAAAGCTTAACGTTTATGTTTAAGTTAAGATAGCAGGCTATTTGGTAAATGAACAGGGTTTATTTCTAAATCAAAATGTTCCAGATTTTTCACAAATATAACAACGTGTTTGGTAATGTTGTCACAAGATGTAGATTTTCTTAGGGTTGGCCGAAGGTTGGCTAGAGCCAGTGTCAGTGACAGTCACGGAGGAGGAGACACATCAAAAGCAATACAGTGGTTGTTGCACATGGGATGTACAGGCATATACAGGTCTGAGGGCGAACAGAGCACTTTTGCCGTTGTTAGGCACACTCAGCCAATGATACATGACCAATAATCACACATAAACAGGAAAGTACCTGATGTGTATGGAAATAACACAGTAAATACACATGGAATGGGAGTATGGCAAGAAAGGAAAAAGAAAACACTCAACAAAAATGACCCCACTAACATGCCACATCCTGCATCTGAAAACACAGGAGACCGGAGGGACTTCTACAGATCTCTTCACTGACCTATCATCTCACATTGAGGTTGTGATCATTAGAACAAAGCGTTTCGTATTACCAACAGTGAGGCAGACCCCTGACTGGATTTCATTTTGTTATCAAGTTAATCACCCGATAACTTCACATAGCTGTTATCTGTAATGAATGAAATGCATTCTTGCTTCAGAGACAGAGCGGCTGCGCTAAACACTGAAATTCATGGGTGTGCAATGACTGTTACCGCCAAGACTTGAATTACATGTTGATCTCGTTGCTGTTTAAGAATTGTACACACCAGCTCTTTGTTTGGTTCACAAATATACATGAAAGGAAATGGCATATGATGTTCGAATCAAACACAACATAAGATTATCATGAGATGTCTTTGAAGAAAACAAACTTAGTGTAAAAGTGCAAGGTTAAACAAAAGTGACGATAAAAAACATGAATGGAAATGTTCAGAAATAAACTCGTCCACATGATCAGGGGTGAGAACTGCCCGTCAATTTCATTCATCACTGAGAAGACAAATCTTAGACAAAATGCATTTTTACACAAGTACTTTCACTCAAATAGGTCTGTATTCAATCTTTGAATAGTCAAAAAGGTGGAGCACCCCTAAAGTCAAACTATCCAATCATGAATGAATTGTAAAGTGATTTAAAGGGGATAACTCTTAAATAAACATATGGTGCCATGAAACAACATTTTGCTATTTTTTATCCCCTTGATTTTACCATAGAGAGGTGAGAGAAGGATAGTACCTTTCACTAAAGTACTGGCTGGTAAAACAAAGATGTTTTGTCTGTACCTGCGTCGGAGAGGTCTCGCAGCGAGCTGCTGAGGGCGCTCCTCTTCAGGCCCTCACCCATGGCGAAGGTGTCGTCCAGACTGGCACGGTTCATGTTCCCGTTTCCAGATTCCTTCTTCAGACCGGAGCTCTGCGACATGCTGGGCCTCACCACTCCTTTCTGCTTCTCCAGCTCGGCTGTGGAAAGAAGCCACGGAAACACTGAGGTAAGCGGGACTGGCTTTACATTTTACTCTGGCCAGGAAATTATAACTTCTCTGTGATGCATTCATCCACCCTTTGCTTTCAGAAACTCTATTGATTTAATAATATTACAACACCCTTTATTTATCAAGCTCTTTATCAGGTGCTCAAAGAATTTAACAGAGGTGAAAAACTATCAATAACTATGATAAATAGTCCAATTAAAATCGAGCTAATAAGACAACATTTAGCACAAGGACACAACATTAATCACACATGAAAAACAAGTTTGAAAAGTGTCTTGAAGGTGGGGAGGTCAGTGCGGTTTCTGATATTTTGTGGTAGCGAGTACCAGAGGGAGGGGGCAGCAATGAAGAAGGCTCTGTTCCCTACATCATTTCTGGTTTTTGAATGCGTAGAAAAAAAGCTCTCCCTTCTGTTAGCCATCCTGTGAACTCTGTAAACATTCTCCCTCATAAAGAGCCGTAGTTGAGTAATGAGGACCATGCCTGTGTCTACTTCACACAGCCGGAGCGAGACAGAGTAAGAGGGGGAGATGGGAGGGGAAAAGGCAACTCACACTCTATTCTGTATTTCTCCATTTCCTGGACCTCAGCAATGGACTCTCGTAGGTCGTCTGTGAACTTCTTGCGGTCTTGGGGGTTGGGCGCATTAAAGTTGATGAGGACTTTGATGTCAGCACCTGGTATCGCTGATGTAAGTCTGATTCCATTTGGGTAATCTGGGGCAACGGAAGAGAGAGGGAAAGACTTTTATATGTGGGCCATTGATCAAAAGCAAGTTAAAACACAATGGGCGAATCTGTCTGAAGTTTGGAAAGCATAAACAATGTCACAGCCCATTGGTTTGACCTCCCATTTATGGCAAGTGTTACCGAGCTGAATCAAAACTGCGATGTAAACACTGGTGGCTAACTCGACACACGGATAAAAACAGAATAAAAGTAAATGACTACTTACACTGATTGTCAAACAGAATCACTTGCATCCCATACAGAGAGAAGGACTGTCTGAAGCTGTACGTCACTGAGTTCTTCTTTTTCTGGAAAATCTTGGTTACCTGGAATCATGCAAAGAGAATATTTGAAATGCTGTTCTAAAGAGACAGGAGGGAAGATAAAAGAGGAGAGAAGAAGAAAGCAGAGGGCTTATACCACTAGGAGGTCATTGAACAGGAAGATCTCCCGCTGATGCAGGCCCAGCTTCTGCAGCTTGTTGGGATCTGGCACTTCAAACAGGCGGCAGTAACACACCAGCCGGCGATGGGGCAGTGACAGCACCTAAAGGAGCACAGATACCAGCACTTCAGAGGTCATTATGCCCTCAGTCCACACTATAACAAGGAACAGAAGTCTCCTCTCTCCCTGACTGGAATTTAAAGGGGACCTATCATGCAAAATGCACTTTTGTACGTGTTTTATACATGAATATGTGTCCCCGGTGTTCCAGGGAACTCACCAAGTGTCAGAAAACACAACCCTCTCTATTTTCCTCCATACCCAAATCTCTAAAAAAGGGGCTGCAACGGATCTGATAAAAACTGATCCAGATTTGAACACTGTCCTGACGTCAGGACGGTGGCGCTACGGCTATTGGGCCAACTCCACCAATCAGGAGGAGACAGCCACGGCCATTGCCGTTCGAAAGCGCTGGAGACGCTGTAGTACATATGCCAGGCCTCTAGATGGTGCTGTTCTCACAGAATCAGCCCTTGCAAAAACAGAGCTAACATTTTTCAAATTGAGCGAAATGAGGCATGGCTAAAATGCATGATCTGTTTGGTATTTTGAAAAAAAAAAAGTATAAATATGCCTTATATAGGTATGGTCCTACACTATATTATTCAAATATAGCATGATAGGTCCACTTTAAATTAAATGTAGCCAATGTAGTGTTTGCATTTTTCACAGCATTCATATAGAAGGCACATTTTTCATACTGCTCCTTAAGGCTGCATCATTTAATAATCAGAACATTATTCATCGAGTTTAAGTCTTTACATAACTTGTTTTGTCCAAAAAACAGTCCAATACCCACAAGCTACAAATGCATAGTCAAATAAAACGGGCATGTTCCTATGAAAACTATGAATCAACTGGACGTTGTATTAGCTTTCTTAAAAAATTGAAGGTATTAAAATAAGTATTTATATATTTACTGAATGAACCTGGGGCTCAGAACATTTAATACTGTCGTGAAATCTAAGAGCACCTCCAGCACCTTTGGTCATTTTGTTGGATTAATTTAACATAACAAAAACTCAAATATATATATCCTTCAAACTATCCTTTACAAATATTAAGATCATGGCAAACTGTTGCCATGTCATTGAATACTGGGGTGATGTTTCAAGCTGGATAACCTGTTACTACGTATGATTTATTATGTTAGCAATACAAGAGGATCAGGTGTCCTCAAATACAAAAATAGTCTGCATTGAAGCAGGATGGCGTCTCCTCACAAGTCTATTTTCTGCCGTCCGGACCTTTTGGCATGTATTACTACGCTGACACCGTGAGGAATTACTGAGGAAACAAAATATAGCTCGCTTGAAATCATTATCCTGTATGCTGTGCTTTTAAAAATGGATTCCAGTAAAAGCGTTTGTTTTTTTAAGTCCTAACTTATCGAAATCCAAATAAATAAAAACAATTTCAATGTTTTGTGTGTCATCATTTAAAAACACATCAGGTTTGTTTCACCAGTGGATTTCACTAGTTACATAGTATGAAGTGTAAGAATTGATCCTATGTTGAAGTTCATTTTTACATAGATTAGCTTATGCACTGATGTAACCTGTAACTGTAAATCTGAACCTTGAGTCCTTACATACAAGAAAACATGTCTACAAAAATCTATTTTCTATAGCTATGCTGTAATAAAAAAGTATGTACTGGTTCAAGTGCAAAATTAGCAGATATCTCATACCATAACTATCATGATAACTACTAATCTTCATATTATTGGGGGATCAACAGTATATTCCGTGGTGCACTGCTGAGCACAGAATCTGTAAACACTGCAACTCAATGCCACCCACAATTTATGATGTTGACTCTGTCTCTAGGGTGCAGCAATGACAGATGATATGCTGCAGGGGGCAAAAGTCTCTGTAATCTGACTCTTAAACTACCTGTATGAAGAGCATTAACTGCAATATGCAGGGACAGAGAGGGGAAACTGTGCACACACAGTAAAATAAAAAATAAAAATGATAAAGTATCGTATGATTTATGGATATTTAGCCTACTTACACATCCCAAGCCGTGGTGGAGGGATCCAATCTAAAAATAGAAAACAAAGGAAATGTTATGTTGGGATTATTAACACTGTTGCCTAGGGCTGAACGATTAATCGATTTGAAATCAAAATCGCGATTTTAAATGATGCAATTAAAAAATCGCAAAGCCTGCCATTTTTTAAAACATTTTCTTTTCTTTTTCTTGTGTGTCAGTCATCCACACCAATCAGAAGTGCTGTGCTCCACATGTACCAGCCATTGTTAACCAATCAGAAGTGGCCCATGATAGAAGGTGATAGACAGATTGATCCAATCACCTGCCAAGTATTGTTGAAAGTGCCTGCCCTTTCCAAATGGCTTCCTAAATGGAGCTTTCCTAGATGGTTTGGTGAAACAAAGCATCTGAGTCAGGTTAGTAATGCTCCATCACATGTTTCACATCTATTACAGGGTGAATCTGAAACTGAAGCTTGACTTTAAAGCAACCCAACGGAAGTTTCATGTAAGTTTAGTTCTTTCACTCGTAGCTCGGGCTGCGGGGGTGCTAGAGACGGGAGCACGTTGATACGACCTTCCTAGCCGGAGATATGGCCGCATTTTACAATAAACTTCCGTTGGGTCGCTTGAAAACTAAATCGCAAATCGAATCGCAATATCTGTCAGAAAAATCGCAATTAGATTATTTCCCCAAATCGTGTAGCCCTACTGTTGCCTCTGATAACCTTAAAACTGTAACCTTTCTTGCTTATTAATGAGCCCATATAGGGACTTGCCCTATGCACCTATAGCATATTAAAGTGGTGATGAAGATGCACCTCTTGGGTGGTGTATAAAGGGTGGCGATCTTTCTCTGCTGCCAGGCTCCAGGGAGTCTGTAATGCTGTTGGAATGAAAACAGAACCTCCCCGAGCAGCCCACTCTAGTGGACCTGATTGTTATTGAGAGGAACTCCAATGTGGTTTAAATGTTTAAGTGTTTTACAGAGAGTCCTCCAGAGCTTTTAATTCAGCAGCTAAACGGTGACGTGGGATCATTTCTCAATGTGTGCAATTATTACTGGCAGAGCAAAAACAGATTTCACCCCGATGGAAACTGACTGCAACAAAGTCCTCTGTGCAAGACAAGCCTCTTCCTGAAGCTGCAGAGGTTAATCACACGTTTGACCTTCACGCATGAATGAGACATCATTGCCCGCAGAATAATGCAGAAATGCTGCTACATTTTGATAATACAGTCAGAACTACATTTGATAATATCTCTGGTTGAATATATTCATACATAAAATAAACCCAATAATGATTTTATGGATTATTTTAATATATGTTTGCCAAATTACCCAATGCTTCTCCTCCGAACTATAATGTGCTGCGGTGGCAGAAAGCGCTCATCTGTCTGCAGACTGCAGCACTGGGTGACATCTCTCAAGGGCTTTGTGTGTTCAAATCACGAGCGTGAAGGTCTAAGCCCAGACATATGCCTCACACAACAATACCCAAAGGTACAACATGTTTTCTAAATCTCCTTGTTCCTCGTATGACTTTAGCTCTGTACATTTGGGAGTCAGTAAATAAGGACAAAATGCGACTTTTACTCATTGGAAGTCATTTATGGCTGATACAACTTAGTGAGTACTGATATAAGAATAGTCTACATCTTGGAGGCCAAAGTTGCCACACAGAATATTTTCATGACTTGAAAATTATAATATTGTTTATTGAACTTGGTTGGGTAGATAATGAAGTACTTACTGGTTTCTTTCCCACTATGAGCTTCTCCACCTTCTGCACCTGCGAGACGTGGTCTTCGTTGGTCTTGAGCTCTCGCTTACGGATCCTCTCATAGATGCCGACCAGAGTCTCCCTGGGGATATCCTCTCCATCATCCACACCTGGCACACAGATAAGGAAAGTAAGGATAGCAAATATCTCAACTAGTCCATGTCTAAGCTTGTATTGTTCAAGAAGTATATTTGAAAATATCAGTATATAGTGTACTTTTGTGTTATCATATCAACCCTTGGTTTTTACAACCTCTTAAATTCTTGATGAAGTCCTCCATCTTCATCTTCCTCTCGGGCTTGACATTGGGGCTGTACATGTCAGTGTTGAGGAGGATGATGGCAAAAGCGAGGATGAAGATGGTGTCAGGGTTCCTGAACTGTCGCACCACAGTGGGGTTACAGATGCAGTAGCGCTGGCTAGAGAAAACGAGACAGGAGAACATTTGAACTCATCTCGACATACAACCAAACTGAGATTACAAAACATACACACTGTTGTGCTCATAGTGAGGAAATATGTTCCCCACGGCTCGAAGAAAACAGAAGTGATGTGAGTGCTTGTTCTCTTTATGTACCAACAGCTGTGAGGAAACCCAGCAGCAATGACTTCTCAAAAAGAACTTCTAGTATTAGGATCACGCCGTGTATTACATCAGTGGTATATCTCCTGCCTTTTCATTGTCACATGATCCCGCTGTGTTTGAACACTGTGTGTCAGTGTGTGATCTAACCTGAAGGCTTCGATGAGCCGCTCCACCTTCTGGGCCTCACCCTGAACACGGATGTGGTTCTGAAATTTCCTGAGAGCCTCGTCCAGCTCCATGCTCTGGAAGTCCATTTCATCCACCACACAGCTGGCACATTAGAGGACAGAAGGCAGACATATTACTATACACGTGGCAAACAACATTCGATCAACAAATGATTTATATTTGACAGGGTTTTGTTTGAGTGTGCATGTGGAAAAGGATCCTGGACTGCATTACATTTACACAAATCTTCTTCTAACACACGTTCATTTTCCTTTTCTCACATGTACATAATACTCACTCCAAAACATCTCTGTTGAACTGTTTCTGTCGATTTCCGAGAAATTCTCCAATCATCTGCCTGCTGAGCCCCTTCCTCTGCAGCAGGAAGTGAGCCACACCAACCGGTGTGTCGGGGATGAACCCCCTCTCAGTCAAGTACTGGATGCCCTTTTCTGGCTTCCTGATAAATAACAATATAATATATCATACATTTAGGTGCAGATAAAAAAAAAATTGAGTGAAGAGTCTGCTCATCTGCTCTGCTCTAATATTAGTTTGGAGAAAATCCTTGTATTATTATTCTTAAGACATTTGATATTCTCACTACAAAGTTATATCATATTAAAGAATCTCAAAGAAATGTTGTTACACTATATTCATATACTACAATAAAAAGATATTGTCTTATTTATTGTTTTCATTCAAATATCAAATATCTATTTAATACAAATGATTACAGTTTATAGTGCAACACACAGAGAGGGAATTATTTTCCAAGAGGCTTTTCTAACATCATCTCTATTTGCTACACCCTTAATCACTGCAATCCCTGGTCAAGTGCCCGCTCCATCAGAGCCGAGTACCTACTTGTTGAAGAGATTCAAGCCGATGCGGTAGTGTCTCTTTCGAATAACATCATTACTGAAGATGGGCGAGTCCCAGCTGTTGCGAGTCTCTTTGTGGTACGTCTGCTTGCTGAGCGTCTGCTCTCGTAGGCTGTCTCTCGACGACGACTCGGAGCTGCAGTTGATGGTGTCGTTAGAGTTGGATGTGCTATTGATGCTGTCGTTATCCCCATCGGAGAAGTCGGATTCAGACTTGCTCTGCCTGTTGGCTGAGCCGTTTATAGCCAAGTGTCCTTCCAGCTGACGGTGGCGATGGCGCAGCGGTGGGTCTTCATCACGGGAGGAAGCTCGTGGCGGGGGTCCGTGGGAAATATGCTTGGGGCTCGCCTGGGAGGACGTCACGATGTGGCCGTGCGGCTCGTACACAGGCGGCCGTTTGACAGATCCACGGTCAGACCGGTCACTGATCTCCGCTGAGCTGTCACTAGGAGGTTCGATGGTCAACAAAGGAAGATGGTCCATTCTGAGGCGCTGCTCTTGGCACTCTAGAGAAGGAGTGCTGCGGCAGCTCGTGTCTGTGTCACGACCCTCATCTTTGGGGTCAATAGGCCAGTATTCCTGTGAGGAGTTGACTGACCGCAACCGCAAGTCTGATTCTGTGCTGGAGGGTTGGTCCCCCGACCTCGACCGAGCCATAGAAGGATTCATGTCCTCCTCATCGATGAACAGAGTGACATCATTATAGGATGCCAATGTTTCATCATGCATTCGTCCAGCTGCCCTGCGGTGGGACTTCACCTGATAGGGCCCTTCCCTCTCCACCTTAGAGCAGCCCATGGCCTCTGGGTCGGGACCCTCGTCGCCCTGAAGGCTGCGACAGTTTAGAGCATCGTCAATCGACTCGGCCAGAGATTTGACCTGCCGGGAAAAGGCGTCCTCCAGCTCCGTGATGGCATCTGTCAGGTCACCCTGTGGGGTTGGGTGAGGCGCCATGTTGGCCTGCTGGTGTACCTCTATATCTCCACGTTCAGACTGCACCATGGACAGTGGGGCGCCATCCTCCGTCATGGAAACCTGCCTTCCTTCAAAGTAGGAGCTGTGCACTTTCTCAGGACCCTCAAACGAGAGCTGCATCCTCATGTTGGAGAGAACGATGCGTCTGGACATGCGGTTCTCAGACATAGAGCTCCTGAGACGTTCAAAGTTCTTGTTCATCTGATACTGGCGGAAGGCTGTCTGGATGGTGCGGGCCGCATGCCGAGTTATGAATCGTCCACCATATTTACGCTCCAGCATCTCCACCTACAGAAAGAGAGTAAATTAGCTGTCAAACTGGGCCACCTGTTGAATATTTCATTTACCTTTTCTAACCACATATACAAATATCCTCCTGAAGGTCACTGATAATTAGCATTCCTGCTTTATTTCCACCAAAAACAATCTCTTCTTGAATAGTAATTCGTCATGGACCTTTGAATAATCCCCAAGCAAACTATTAAGCCAGGCTACTTTGGAGTACCTGTTTATCCTGGAGGTCAGCAGAGAGCTCATAGCTCTCGGAGAGCGAGCGGGAACGCTTGATGGCCTCCTCCTCAGCCTGCTTACGGATGATGGACTGCGAGTGCTGGAGTTTGGCTCGACGGGGTCTTTGAGGGCCAGGCTGGACACCGTGGCTGTAAAGCGGGCTGTCAAATCGGTCGGGGCTGATGGCTGAGCCGTGAGTCACCGGGCCCTGGCCATAGCTGGCTCCACCATCCAGGGAAGGGCCACTCTCATTGGGCCGTCCATCCCCTTCCACACTGCAATAAGAGAGCAAAGAGATGGTTCGAGATTTTAACTTCTTGTAAGAAATATAAGATAATTAGAATGTATCTTTTGAGTTAGAATTTAAGAAGCATTATCAGGTTAAGTGCAGCCGTCTTCCTAATTCATCTTTTAAAATGTCAGAACAAAAGTAGTTTAACTTCAAGGATTTATGGCTCAAGGTCCCATGTCATGGTTTTCCGGTTATTACCCGTCCCCTTGTGTGTTATGTAGCTTTTTCTGCATGTAAACGGTCTGCAGAGTCACAAACCCTCAAAGTACACCCTGTAGCGAGTAAAACTCAAACACAGAAAAGACCTGTCTATGCTGCCCAGAACGCCTCGTTGGAGATTTTTCTTTTTCTTCTTGGGTAAAGTGACGTATTGGGTATAGTGACGTTACGTGCGTGGAGCCGTTACGTTTGGACCAATCCGCGGACTTCCTCACACCCACACACTCAATATTTTCTCAGCTGCAGCGCCGCGGATTTCTCAGCCGGCGGGACGCGGGGAGGCTGCGGGTGTGTGTGTGTGTGCTCGGGCTGGGTTCGGGCTGGGTTTCGCTGTGTCTCGCAGTCCCCTTGCAGCTGCCAGGAAACAACACCAGTAATCCAGCTCACACTGTCCGCTCTTCGCAGCAGCGAGCCCCGCAACGTCCCGCCAACATGGCACCCAGACCCCACGTAGCATTCTCATCTGTTTGTCATTGCTGGTGTCATTTTCTGGTTGCTAACAAACGCCATTGTAACACATAATCACACATCAGAGCACAGTGGGCTCATAGGGAGGGGGGGGGCAGGAGCTCCAACAAGGCGTTTAGGACAGAGAGTGAATACACATACTATACAGAGATGCTGTATGAGAAACCAATGTGAGTTTGGAAAATTGAACAATGTAAATCTATTCTAGTAGACCTCAACAATGGAATTATGATCAGCAGAAATGGCCATGACATGGGACCTTTAATGAAAGAAAGTCTTAAAATCAGTATTCCAGTCTCCGTTATGGAATAAACACAAATGGAAACACAGAAGTGAACTGAAGAGTGTGTGTAAAAGACTGCTGATTCTACAACTTTATGATAACAATAAAACCCACAGTTCACTCCGCTGTAACCTGCCTAATGCTGATACACAACTCTGCAAAAATCACTTTTGAAAATGTGTAACCTGCCATAGGTCTGCCTGTGCTTCAATCATAAATGAAAAGGCCACGTAAACAATCTCCTAACATTGAACATACCCAGTCATCCGTTGTCCTTGTCGGATTACCTCTTACCCAAACAATATGAAAAAAACAAGGAGGATACTCACTCACTCTTACATTCTGCCAAACTACAAGAGGACTTGCGAAAAGACCGTCTATTTTCTATAAATTGCCAACTCTTCCTCCATATCTTGTCCACCATTCTTTCAGTCAAGTGAAGTCCAGAGTACACAGGCTCCTCCAGGAAACTAAAGCTTATCCCACCTGAAGAGCCAATCAGTGACCAACAAGAGTTACATCATGTTTGCTGCAGCGACAGCACACTGTTCCAATATGCATTACAAAGTCCAGATTAGAGTAGAATGGCAGAGCAAATACAACCTTAGCTGTCCCTTAGAAAATGTGGTCATATTTGATGGCCATCTGCTCAATAACTAACATTACAGTAAGTAACGTTTCTTCTCCTCCGAGGGACAGTGAAATTGACTGTGCGCTGGCAGTCTAATGTGTTTGAACTGTGACTCGACACACCCATGCTGTGTACACAATCCACTTCCTTCATTAGACAGCCTCACATCAACATTCAGCAACAAAAGCCTGCCAACAACCAAAGGGAAAATGGGGAAGTCAATATGGTCAAAAGTTCAAACAGCAGATGTATTTGTGAATACTTTTTGTGACTACATTAATAACGTTTTACTGGAACCACATTTACTGATTTGTAACCCAGGGACAGCAAACCAACAAAATGGTTGCAAAAGACGGTCATTCATAGTTCACAATAGCCTATGATTACTAAAAGCCTCAGAGAAATAGCAGATTCAGTCATGTTGCCTGCCTGAGCCTGCATCAACAAATACTTATTATTTTGTAAATTTGAATCTAATTCACAACCACAACTTGTCCTTTTCTGATCCTTGTCAGAGAGAAAGTGTAACAGACTACAAGGTAAATATAAATCTAAAGCTTACTGTAAGTGAAAACGACTCATACAACTGAGACACTTTGCTAACGAGAAGAAAGGCACTTCTGCTTTTCAACCAAATATTTGATTGTGAAATATTAAAACATTTTGTCCTGCTGCAGCGGTCAAACTACCACATACTAGTCTATGGTATCATTCAGAACATATTTAGTCTTATTACAACAGGTTAGATGGTGTTTGGATGCAACTGGAAATATTATCATGTTAAATTGCACGTGTGTTCACATGCTGCAACAGATTTGAGTTCTGTAAATGTTCCTCCTGACCCATCTAGGGTCATCCAAGGCCACCGTGACGCAGGGAAACTTCACGGGGAATAAATGCTAACTGACTCTCTCGGGGCAATACACCATGTTGAAGCGTTAGCCAGCACGCAGCACCAGGGCTAAAAAAAGAACTTCCTGATCCTGCTGGACCAACATAAAACACTTGCACTGCACATTGAAAATCTGATTTGATTTCATAATCGCCATTGGGATGAATCTCCCCATCCATCTGTCGTGGCAACTGGTGAGGCATTCATCCCTGGAGTTTAAAGTGACACCCTCCGTGCTGTCACAGCAACAGCACAGCCACTGGTGATTTGTTGTTTTTATTAAGTTTGATTACTGACCTGGATAAAGTGATGATGAAAATACGTTTTGGGTACAGCAGGACATTGTTATTTATATAAAGAAAAGCCTGCATGACTTGAAAAAAATTGGACAAGTAAATTATATATTTTCTTTCTACTTAGGGGGGCACATTTATGAAACCAAGGTACAAATATAAAATATGTTCACTGGAGCTCAAGTCAAAACAATATGATACACATTTATGTGGCAAATGGATTGTAATCAGGACAATTAATCCAATATTTTGATTTAGGATACCTGCAGAAATAAACACTTTCAGCCTTAGCTGCACTTTGTGTTTGGTGCTAATTAGCAAAGGTTATAAATGATAAACATTATAACAGCTTAACATCAGCAGGGGCGCCGTAAGGGGGTGAAAAGTTAGGACGATTCTAAGGGCCCGTGACTGACAGGGGCCTAAACAATTTTAGAACATTAAGAAAAAAGTAACCAATGTGATATCTTTTCATGGGGCCCAAAATCCCTGGCGGCGCCCCCTGATCATGAGCATGTTAGCATTGTTATGAGTATGCTGCTGTGTCCTTTTTTAGCTGCAAGCATGGCTGTGGACTCTTAGCTGCATTATGTTTTGTTGTATTGTTTTCTTCTGTGCTATTTTGTTAGGAGTAATTGCCTTTCTATTGTTTTGACTAATTGTGAAAGTATTGACGAACAGAAATACGTTTTTCAATTATGTTTAATGACAATGTAACTGTTGGGATGTGAATTAATTCTACGTTAAATAACTGAAAATACAATAAACTACAAGGTGCTTTTAAGAGCTACTACGGTACCCATCTGGGGTTTGCTATCTCACTCTGTAACCTCTAAAAACCCTCAAGGAACAAAGACAAATCTATAACTGTAGTTCGGGCTTTGCCTTTCCCCAATGGGGCCAGCATCTTTGCTTCCATTTTGTTCTTTCTGCTCTACTTTGTACAGACTGAGCGTGTGTGTGATTGTGGGTGTTCAGAGGAAAGAGAGTGGGAATAAGTGCTGCAGTACTTTCTGCTCTGAGGTCATTGAATGCTCCACAGAGCGAGGTCAGTCGCTCATGATGGCGGGAAAAAGGGAAAGGAGAGAGAGCAGCATTTTAAAAGCTGATGTTTAAAGATGTAATTGATGTTGACGTAAAAGAGGGACTGATTTATAGCCGAGCAGGAAGTTGCATGACATTATTCCAGAGAAGTGACTCCACATGGTTCCGCTATGTTACGGTTTATATTAACATGTCGTATTCATAATGTATGAGGATGGTAGAACCATTGTGGAAGGATGCAGCAATGATGGTTCTCCAAGGACTACTTCCTGTTAGTCACTGTACCCTCATTGAAATATGATCCCACAACAAAAGCAACGACTGCTCGACAGTGTCTGAAGCTCAGTCTGGCTCTTTATCCAGCAGGAGCCCTCGTTAGGTCTGATGTCGGCATGGATAAGCAGGTCAGCTCAGCTGGCAGTGATTTTCAGCCATGGGATCCAGGGATTTGTGGGGTGAATTGAGGGGGGTCGACCATCTCTCTCTCTCCTCCTTCCCTCTCAACACATCCTGAACAAACAGGCCCAGCCCCCTGCATGGCCTCAACCCGTTCCATCAGTCGGACCTGAGGGAGAAACATTCCTCCATCCCGGAAGAGAGGAGTCACATCTACAGGAGTTCTGGGAATAGAAGAAAGCTAATGAAGTGCAGGCTGGAGCTACGGAGGAAGAGAGGGCTTCAGTGTGGAACTAACAAAACTCCCAAACAAGTCACCAGGAGAAATCTACAAACGGCTTTGTGCTCGCATGTTTTTTCAATCAACTTCTGATTGGTGTTTGACAGGCTCTTTGCGGTATAAGAAGGCATAATTGAATTGAGAACCCAAAAGCCATTCAAATGAGCATTGTGCTATATATTCATAGATACATTCTTTCCACGTGCAAAGGGTTTTGCAGCACAACAGTAATCTAAGTACCCAACTACTTAGATATGCCTTTGTTTCATTTCTACTTTCTGGTGTTTTAATATTCTTTAGTCTGTATCCTTTTGTTTAGGATATTGTGGCGCACATGTGAAGCACTCCTCTATAAGTGATCACAATCTTAACTTTTTTCCACAAATACAGATCACATGGTTTCCTAAAGGCTGAGCATGTTGGGGAAAAAATACCCCAACAAGCTTTAGTTACCTCATATAATTAAACAGTAATGTTGCGGAACATACATATTATACCACCCCGTATTGGCAATATTCAATATCAATAGCATCATGGTTGCTTAGGAAGTCTGATCTGCCTGCTGAGGCTTATTTTGGCTGCAAACTGCAAATGGTGATGCAAATCTGATCCCTTCACAGCAGGGTTAAAATAAAACATGTGTAATAACGCTAATGCAACAATGTAAATGCATGATCAGGTTTCATGCCTTTAAGTGACAATTCTGTTTTGATGCATGTATGTAAACATTCAGTGAACTGACCCTTGTAATTAAACGTGTTACACTACTCCAGTTGCACAGAGGACCTGTGGCCCGAACACAACAAAAGCAGATGTTGTCCCTCCGTCTCTTCACAAGCAGCTCAGAGAGCTCATAAATACAGATGCACGCACCAGACCTACACAACAGTGTAGAGATAGGAAATAGATTTAGCAGGTAAAGAGGTTAAGAGACCACGCAGTAACATGTTAATGAAGTCCAGCATAAAAAGTGAAGCTGCCAATACACACTCTGTCATTTCACTGTCATTTGAGCACCAATCACCACACTAATTTATGATTTTGTGACGACTATAACTAGACAATGAGGAGCAGGTTGGGTATTTTTTATTACCACACAGCTGCAAACTTGTAAGCTGCGCTGGCCAGCAGACTGACAGTTTCACTCTAGAGAGTTTGCAGCAGACGGTATACAGTCAATTGGAGCCTCATAACACTCGTGGCTGATAACTACTGTACGTTTTATACTACAGTTTGAGAGATTTAAGACCTTGGCTGTACAAATCAACTGTCATATCGAGTCCAGAATCCACCAGTCTTGTATAAACTTGAATGTATCATGTACAGTTGATTACTGAATGGATTTCCTCTGCACTAATTAAAACTTCTCTCTGGCTTTTACACTTTAAAAAGCAAAGTAATGTCCGAGCACAAAGGTATTAAGCTGTTATCTTTGACAACTGAACTCACAACATATTGAGAATAATTAGCTTTGGTGACAATGATGTGAAAGAGATTTTTCGACATAAAGCCTGCTGATTATTGATTGGTACGAGCACAGACGGGGCCAATTAAAACAACATACTCCGCTCCAAGTGTGAAGAGTGGTTTGTTGATGCCATCCTCGTACATGCTGGTTGAAGCAATCAGAAATCAATACTATTCCCTCGATATCTGCCGGGCCTCATTCTGTCTGAATCGAGGCCTCCCTCCTGTCAAGACTCATACAACAACAACAGAGCCGCTGTCATTATCAGCCTGTAATGAATAATTAAACTAACACTACACTCCAGCACCTGCCCTTGAAGAACCAGCAATGAAAAAGCACACAGTCACAGCCAGCGAGCGGGAGGGCCACGACACACCACAGGAATGCCCTTCAGTCGAGCAGGGGGGGGGGGGGGGGGGCTGTTTGATCCAACTCACAGATGGATTCTGTACAGAAAGACTAAACACCAGCACACTCATTCAGTGACTCAGAGGTGACATGATCTGTTTTCCACTTTGAGTGAGTCAAAATTGAAATGGCAGACCCCGCATTAAAATTCATGATCTTCGTGACTTAGCGTGAAGCTTCACATTACTCCTGTCATCTTATAAGAGTGGATTATGTGAATGCACAAAAGGAGCAGGTTAACGCAACATGTTATCTGAGCTCTTTTCGCAAAATACACAGTCACACGCTGTCTCGCTGGCTGGGGGAAGAAACACACACACATCACACACACACACACACACACACACACACACACACCACACACACACACACACACACACCACACACACACACACAACACACACACACAACACACACACACACACACACACACACACACACACACACACACACACACACACACACACACACCACACACACACACACACACACACACACACACACACACACACACACACACCACACACACACACACACACACAACACACTAACAGCACTACACACACACACACACCACAATACACAAACCACACACACACACACACACACACACAACACACCACACACACACACACACACACACACACACACATTTTTTTTCAGTCTCCCATTACTCTTACCAGCCATTCAGCTCCAGTTCCATCAGCGACTGGTTCTTCTCTGAGTTACACTGCAAACACCACATGCTGGCCGGCACTCACAAAACGATGTAATCCAAACATTAACAGTCCCCCTCACCAGTTCCCATTACTGACTAAAAGGTTTCTCCTCAAACAGACAGATACATTGCAAAACTGCCATCTGCTATAGCTTGTAGCTGCCTACTTCTTGCAGACGTTCCCATTTCTCTGCCTTGGGAAAGCAGCTCCTTATGGATGGTAGGCGTACATGGTCAGTGCTAAGTGGCAGCCTGTAATCTGTGACAGGCAAACGGAGCTCCTTCTTTTTCTCTTTCTTCCTCTCTGTCCTGTGTGTGCCGGGCTGGTAGGAGTATAAGGGGGGCGGAGGCTGGGAGACGGTAGTGTGGGTTTTTGCCAGGCCCTGAGCAGTATGGAAGGGGGCGGGATGCAGGGAAGGGGGTGTGTGAGCGTGCTTGCTCTGTAGCTGGGTAGAAAGAAGAAAGAGGAATATGAAAATCAACATTTTTTCAGGCATGTTATCAGAGAATGTGAAACCATGAAAAAGGAGACAGCGAGGGTTGGGAATGAGAGATAAAGCGAGGTGCAAAAAGCACAAAGAGTAAGCATGGTGGGGCATGAGTGGCCGCTTGATCCAGTTGGAGAAGCTGGTAAGAGAACAAAGTATGAGGAGACGTGGCATGAAGGCGGAAGATAGTGACAGGAGTTGGGAGTTTTTGAATGTCAAAGGTACATTTTGTTACCCTTTTTTTGCATGAAAAAGGACTTGGTGGGCAGAGATGGCCAATACAAGAGAGCACCTCTATTAATAGATCCTTTCAGGGTTGAGAAGTGACTGTTATGACGTGCACTAAGAAAAGCACAAGAGAGGATTCTGAGTCTCTGCTGCAGAAGTTCTGTACTTTTAAATTAGCATTGTTTAATTGAATGAACGTCACACTGATAAAATACCACCCATCGTGCACCATCATTTCAAAGCTGGCAGGGACTTCCGTCCAGCTTCAGGCTCGCAGCAGATCCCAAACAGACTGTGCCTCCTCTCTGGACTTCACAGTGTTGTTGAGACAGGCCAGTGACTAATCACCCCTCTGAGAGGAGGGGGTTGGGGTAAACTGCCCCCAAGTCAGAGGTATTTTCTACCTAATGACAACAGGCACAGGAAACAGTGGAGAATGGCTCCCACATGGAGCCAGTTTACAGGGACACCAATCATCTACACACACACACACACACACACACACACACACACACACAAGTCTCTGGAGGGAGATGTTGATGTCCTCTAATTACAAGTCTGCATCCCTAAAATGATCACCTTTTCTGGATTGTTTTCATCTGAGACTTCAAATGAAAGAAGGAGAGACAAAGCCGAGCTAAAAGGAAAAAGTGTGCTTTTCTTAACATGTGTTATGGATCACAGCTGGTATTTATGCACAGACTTATTTGCAATGTGTGACTCAGGCAGGACGATTATGTGCAGAAAGGCAGACACACAGTAACGGGCCAACTGATCTATTTCAGTTTGAGACCTTGGCCCTGCACTCTGGTGACTACAGCTGCTACGGCCTTGTGGCGCTGCAGACACTCCACTCAACTTACAGATCTCCCTTATCACGCAATCTTATAACGCTTACCGAAATAAATGTATTCCCAAGTGCCAGTAAACAAAACAAACAAAAAAGATTGAGCAAAACCAATCTAGGGTGCTTTTTTAATAAAGCTGTAATGCACATTATTCAATCATTTCCCATTTTGTACCTCCCAAGACACGCAGATGGAGGCAGCTATTTAGATCATAAAATGTGATCATGATATGAGATATTAGCCCCGGTGAAGGCTTTATTTTGTTGGCGGACCACAGGGAGTGTCTAACTAGACTTTATTTGTTTGGTAATGAGATATGAAGTAATATCATGGTCTCATTTTGAATGCAGGCATGTGCTGTTATAGGCCCCCAGCCTGTCGTGATTGTTTCAGCATGAGGCTCAAGGGCAGCATCAGTTTAAGCATTGAGGAGAGATTAGCTGAAATTATCTAATTAGATGAATTCCAGGTAAAGCTGAGCTGTAAAAGTGTGCACAAACTTCAGGAGGCTGTGTAATTCTCTCTGCCTCCTCTACTCTTCCATCCTGTCTAGTCGTCTAGGCTCACTCCATCTCCTGAATCCTGGCTGCACGGCTCTGCTCTGCATGATGTCATTGTGAATTCCAAGCAGAGGCCCACTCTCCGCTCATAAAACGCCATTTCTTCAACTCAATACATATGGTCTCTCTGCATTTCAGCTCTTTCTCCATCACCCCTCCCCTCCAGTTGCACTGCCCTCCCTTCCTTTCCTCTTCCTTCTTGTTTTAGTGTTAGGAAAGTTAGATACATTACACATGGGACAAGGCCTAAGAGGCATCCGCAGGTCAGCTTTACAAAAATGCCTTTATCTGGTGCCTTCCCACAGATGTAGTACCTGAGTATTATCAAGAAAACTGAATGTATTTTCCCTTTGCAGAGAAACTGAGAAAAGACAGCAGAGGAAAAGAAAGGGGAAAGTGATAGCTTCCTGGAAACTTGGTCACAAGACTTTGGCGCTACGTGCTATGCCTACATGACATCATGGACCGTTCCTCATGATCTGCTTCTGCTGGATTCTGAGTGACTGAGACCTGCGCTAAGAAACGGAAAATAAAAAAATGAAAACTAGGCCCTTGCCTGGTCTGGAAACAATTACCAGCTGATGTCATAGTTTGATACAACAGCATACTTAATGAGAAGTAGTGGTGCGGGATAGCTTTGTGAACACAGAGGACTTTGTATTGGAGGAAAGAAGAAACAAAGAAGAAACACATTTTGTCTATGAATCCTCAAAAACAAAGATTTCTTTTGCACAAGAGAGAACTGGCAGCAGATGTATAAATAGAGCTGAAATGAGAGTAATTAAAGGATATGCTGCCTCTGCTCATCACATCCTGGCAGCAAAGACGGAGCAGATGTGTTGCCCGTGGGATCCTGTGGGAATGATCAAAGATCATCAGTGGCAAGCGATGTCTGAGAGGCTTTTCTCTTTTCTTCTGTTCATACATCACTTCCAATCGGGATAGAAACAATTTGTTCATTCAAAGACATGGAAACTGGAGGCTGAACTGCAGGAGATGACTTCTGAGATTAGTTGTGTGTCATCGAAACATTATTTCGAAGGAACTAAATGTTGTTTTGCCCAAGTTCTAACAGCCTAAATATTTACTTTCCCCTCCACTAGGACTGGCTATGATGTCAGGACTGAAGGTTTATCAACTTATTCTTTAATTTAATAGTTTGAACCTTTTGGGGATATAGGGTTATTTGCGTTTATGTCGAGATTTAGAAAAGAAGATTGTAGAAAAGTGACTTTCATGTCTGTAATGGCCATTAAGTCACTCTCCCAATTCTTTTTAATCTATGAGCATTGCATCTGTATCAAAACCCCAGGTAATATTTTTGCATTAGTATAACAAAAATCCAAACAAACCCCAGCTCTACCAACAGCCAGTACTAAAATAGCAGCTGTGCAGCTCACACAAAGAAAGAAGGATCCAAGTTTGGTCCTCTGTCTTTTTTTGGGTGGAGCTTTTTCTCATTCTCTCAGTGTTTGCGTGGGTTTCCTCTCACATCCCAAACACATATGAAAGTCAGGTGGGGTGGAGACTCTTAATTGCCCAAAAACATGAAAGTTGACATCCAGCAACTTGTCCCGAGCATTTCTCTGCCATCCTCAAAATGACTGAGTGGGCAGAGAAAATGCATGAATAAAATGACACCCTTACTATGGAAACTAAGCAAACCGTTACTTAACAACTCAACCACATGTTTTTGTACTCCTTTCTGTAAACACATACATTTCATGAAACCATGGAAAATACAGGACTCCAGATGATGTTTGTTTGTTTGTTTGTTTGTTTGTTTGTTTGTTTGTTTGTTTGTTTGTTTGTTTTTTGTT